>NW_016107385.1:1206872-1314618 GCF_001604975.1 Cebus imitator
TTTTTTTTTTGCTCATCTCATTAAAGACAAAGTTTAAGAAAATGAGAAACATGTGCATAACTTGCCACAAATGGAAAAAAAAAACATTCAAATGCATTAAAATATGAAGTGCTAATTACATGTATCTCCTAAAATCGTTTCTGGATAACTAGTGGTAAGTGGGCCACTCTAAGGAAACATGGCTCCAGAGCTTTGGTGAAGCAACCATTTTCCTTATTCTCAAATATCCTTACTGTAAACATGAGGTCATTATTTTTCAGATTTCTCCATTAAAGTACTATACATGGCAGAGGAGAGGAGACACATCTGCCTTCCCTGGGTAGTCCATCTCCCACAGACAAGAGCGAGCATGATACCCACGGTAATCTGGTACTTAGCTTCAAATAGGCCAATCAAAAATTTCTTTGTAATCTTCAATTTTGTCTTGAATACTCATAGATATTTTGCTTCTCTTCTATACCATAGTATATACTTATAATTATTTTCATCCAAAAATACATTTCCTCCAAATAGTTGAGTAAAATGGATTATCTCAGGCACTATTTGGTGATTTTGAGAACAATCAATTCCACCATCATGCACCACACTTTGAGAAGCCAGTCTTGAGTAAGAAACAATATTATATTAGATGGTCGCATCTTAATACTAAGTTGTAGTTGGGTATAAAGTTTCCTCACTGAGAGATACTGAAACTGGAATCCAAGGAGACTGAGATTTGCAGAACATTTCAGGAAGAATTGACTTTGATAGTACGAAGTGAAAGACAAAGGTCATTATCCAGATAATCTTGGACCATACTTAAAAATTGTATTTTGAAAATTCTAGAGTAAGTTGAGAATGAGTTTTTAGTTGAATGACAGAGGCCAAAGAGCTCCTTTCTCTTTTATAAGAAGGTGATACTCTTTGTTGTCATTAGCTTTGGCCACTCTCACCCAAAGAGTGACATAGTTCAGCAGGAAAGGTGGGGATAGGTAAATGTCATTGAACTACACATTCATCCTTATTGAAAATACCTGTAGGTATTGTGGGTAATGTATCACAGAAGTTAGTGACTACATAAAGGTTTTCTATTCATCGCTTGACTTCAGTATCCCAGTTGAGAGCCCTGATCTAGACTTTTTCTATATTTCTTAATTTACTAGATACTTGCAATGTAATATAAGGACATCCTAAGTTGGGGCAGAGCTGAAACTAGAACGTTTGACTGGTAGGTGTTTATTTTTTTGGCTAATCTGGTCTCTTTTCTAAATTTAAAAAAGGAGAGGAGAAGCTCTTGGCTTTAATGTAGTATTCTGTTTATGCACTTAACTACTAGTGGAGATGGCTGGCAGGTAGATTAAACCATCTTCATTTAGCTAGCAGAAGCCTTGTAAAACTGCCCAGAAGTTAGTAGAATAAGTCCCCAAAGGAAAAGCAAAAACTGCACTGGAGTGAGTTTTAAAGTCTAAGATTTGGTTCAAATAAAACTGTCTACATGGTCACACTAACAGAAATTATAAAGTTTTTAGTAGTTTGAGATGACTGGAGCAAGAAGGGCTTCATTTATTTTAATATAGTATGCACAAGCTTTCCTCAGTGTGTGTGTGTATGTGTTTTGGGAGGGAACTTATAGCCATTTAGAGTAGTTTTTGCCAACTATGGCAGCATTTTTGTCTAAGTTGCTGGGAGTAACATTTGGTGGTGACTGGCCTTTGTGTTGAAGAAAAGTAGCCCATACACTATTTCCTAGTCTACTTGGCTTCAAGAACCATCAGTAGCTTTCTCTCCAACAGAAACTGTGCCCCCACTCTCCCAGGGTGAGGGCTGATCTGTTTACTTCCTATTCAGTGAATGGAGACACCAATGATGAAGATGGGATCTCTGCTCTGACCCTCCAGCTGACCTTTGACCTACTTTCTCAGGTCTGTGTTTAGAAGTTGGAAAGTCAAGAACACAGCCACCATTTATCCATGGTCAATTTGCCTTTAGTAAAATGAGATGCCATACCTACAGCGAATCTTATTTCTTGACAATATTTTGTTTGCAGTCTTCAGACATATGCTTGCAATTGCCAGGGATCCATCTATTTGCCTTTTCTCCCAGTGGCCTGAAATAGGAATGAGGGTGAATGGCTGTGAGTCTCCGGCCCACTCTGTTTTTCAATGAATCCTTTGGCCCAGGATGAAGAAGAGCCGCATGAGCAATGGCATGCGCTGCCATCCTGTACCAAGCTTTTTCAAAAGCCAAAGATAGCAGGGATTTGTTATGATTTGAGATTGGCAAACACTTCTGTGTCTCTGTCAAAGGGTAATGCAGACAACTGACAGGAAGCTGAACATTTCCTACAAGTGCCCAGAGCCAGCAGACATCACTGCGCCCCCTTCTCACCCAGTCACTCACAGGACTAGCTCACATATATGGAGCGTGGATGAAGGCTAGATTCTGAGTGTTGTCCTTCGCTGACTGCATGACCCTTGGTGCACATACAGGCTCATCTCTCTGAGCTCTGCTGTTCTTGCAAGTCAAAGAAGGTGTTGGAACATTTTTTAAAGAGATGGCGTCTTGCTGAATTGCCCAGGCTACAGTGCAGTGGCATGATCATGGCTCACTGAAGCTTTGGCCTAATGGACTCAAGCAATTCTTCCATGTCACCCTCCCAAGTAGCTGAGACTACAGGTGTGCATCACCGTGCCTGGCTAATTTTTAAGTTTTTTTTGTAGAGATGGGGTTTTACTATGCTGCACAGGCTGGTCTCCTTCTGGCCCCTAGTCATTCACCTGTCTTGGCCTCTCAAGGCGCTGGGGTAAGTATGAACTACTATGCCTGGCACCAACTTGGTAAGGACACCTTTAGCTCTGAAATTCTGTGGCGTGACTATAGTTGTGGGACCAGGAAAGGAAAGCACTCATAGAGGAAAGCTGGAGGACCCTGGAATAACGCAGACCTCTAAGGAATGTCCAGGCCTGTCCGCATGTTTGCCTTTGGTTACACTCAACATCTGTACCACTTGCTAGCATTTCTATGTATTTGTTCTGTGACTGCAGGCAAATTGCTTAACTTCTCCAGATCTGTTTCCTCTTCTATAAATTGAGAACAATAACATCATCTATGTAGGGTTATTGACTTTGGTATTTTTATTTTAAGGACTACATGGTTATACATTTAAATTGTCTGGCATAGAATGAGCTGAAGGAGGTGCTCAGATAAGTTTAAATTTTCTTCCCTTTCCTCTTTATCCCCCAATTTGCTTCACAGTGAGTCTTTCCCTGAAGAACTTGATATAGGCTGGGTGTTCCCATGATCCTTACACAAGGAAAAGGCAAGTAAAAACTTTCCATGTGCTCTTCGTGTTTGCCAAATCCTCCAGATGGGTCCAAGCTGTGCCGTGCTCCTCCCCTCCCTCCCTAGGTTCTCTCCCTGCCTCCTGATGTTGGTTCTCTTGAAGATCTGGTTCCTTGGTCCCCACCTTGATGTATTCTTCTCCAGTTACTTTAGCCAGAGGAACCCTCTTCTGTGTCTGGACTCTGCTATAGTTAGTCTGAGCATATCTTCTACTCAGTTACGAAATACCTTTTGTATTTGGCATTGGGACTTACACGCTTTTTGCTATAGAACACTGTACCTTTCTTTTGTCTCTCCATGTAGATGGCAGATTTCATGATGGCAGGGAGCTTGTGTTTTCTACAGCTCCCGGAACATAGCAAACCTTCCTCATGTGGGCAGAGTCCACAGTAAAAACAGTAATTTTACACTTTCCATCTGGTCCCATGGTAACTCCAAGTCTCCTTACCCGTGACTCGTACCTTCCTTTATCAAAACCTAATTTCTTCCACAGTTGACCTTGCTGCTGCTTTTTATCACAGAGTAGATGAGGCATCTAAGTTTGAATTTGTGTTACTTTTGGAAAGATGATGATTCTCTTCTTTTTATACTTAAAACTGAGACCACACTTTTCTTTTTGTTGCTGTATGGGGATATCTTTCTGAGGTCTCAAAGATCCAGGCCTCAGCCCTCTTCCCTGGCTTTTAAAGGTGAGTAAAACATTAGCCTCCTAATAATGAGAACTTTGCTTTGAAAATGAATGTCACAAACCCTGGATGCCTTTCCATACTTCAGGACCTCATCGTTGTATGTCAGGAATTCCTGAAAATGGAAAATACCGGTCACACAGATTAATCTTCATTTGACCTATTCTCCATAGTCAAATCCAAGCCCCTGCCTTAAAAGTTCTGCATTCCTCTGAAGCTAAATGATACAATAAATGACAAAAACATCCTTGCATTTGAGTCACCCCATCTCTTTCTGCTAATATGGGCTTATTCAGCAGATTGGCTCCCAGCAGAGGGCACTGGTTTCCGGGCTCATTTTGTGGCCTATTTAAAACAGACAGAGGCATCTCCACAGTGGCTTTGTCAAAGGCCAAGAACATTTTTTCGGCATAGACTCTCAGTTTGCTGCCACATAAACAAATAGAAGGAGTTCACTTTAGCTTCCCCAGTGTTTTGGATTGACAACAAGTGCTAAGAGGGAGGCAGAGGCCAGCAAGGCAGCCCGGAGTAGCTAGAAGCCCAGAAGGAAGCTGAAAATTGTTGGCTCTGACTCCATGCTTAGGGCGAGGCTGTGAGCAAGAGTCAGCCATGAACAAACGTCTGGAAAACCTCTCGGCTGGGTATGTTGCCCATAGGTCCAGAGGCTGGATGATATAGGAGTGAAGATAATCTACCTTGGATTCCCTTGCTTCAGTTCAGTGCAGTTCTCACCTCTGGCTGCACAGTGAAATCACCTGTAAGTCTTTTAAACTTGCTCATGTCCAAGCCCCACCCTAGGCCTGGTGAAACAGAATCTCTCTGGGTGAGTCCCAAGCATGGGCATTGTTGAGAAGATCTCTAGGGGATTCTTACCTGTGGCCACAACGGAGAACCACTGATTGCTGATAGCAAGAAGCTAAGGTTGCCTTTGAATACCCTGTTTTCTTTCACTTCTATAGAAGACTTTTTTGCTGTTTATAACTACACTCTCGTCATGACTTCTCTAGCTCCTATCCCTCTTAAATAGCCCCTTCACCCTTCAGAAGTTAGAATACGCAAACATACACACACCCCCCACACACATATGTAAATATATGAAACTTGTAATATGTATCTTTTATAAGCTTTCAATAGTAAGGGTTTATCTTGACTTTAGTAAGTGTCTTTCCTATCTTGTGCAGTCTGGGAGTTAGTAACTGTTAACGTACTGGGTTCCATACTTGAAACTGGGTATCAGCTGTCTTATGTCTAGTTCTAACTCTATTGTATGATTTTGGCCAAGTCTGATACCTCTCTGAGCCACAGTTTCTTTACTTCTAAAACAAGGGAGGCAGAGCAGGTGTCTTCCAAGGTTATTTGAAACTCTAGCATCCATGAGTAATGGTAAAAGTCATGGCTAAATATAGGGAGCAAGTCCCATAGAGGAACAGAATCATTTTCACATATGTGTTGAAATTAACTTTTTGCCTAGTTTTTAGGTACTGTGTTAAGGACCTCTGGCATTAAAATAGAAACAAATCTTACCTTCTGAACTACCTAGATTCTTGTCCCAGTTCTGCCAGTAAACTCTCTGAGGAAGGCTAATACTGCATTTGTGAAATGAGGAACCTGACGGGGCTTTGTTTCCCATGGGTTCTGTGGAACCCTAGTCTCGTAAAATGGGTCTTGATAGGTGGGGCACAGTGTCTCACGCCTGTAATCCCAGTACGTTGGGTGACTGAGGCAGGCATATCATTTGAACCCAGGAGTTCAACTCCAGCAACATGTCAAAACCGGTTTCTAGTTAAAATTGAAAAAGTTAGCCAGGCCTGGTGGCTCATGCCTGTAGCTACAGTCAGTGGGGAGGCTGAGGTGGGAGAATCACCTGAGCCTGGGAAGTTGAGGCTGCAATGGGCTGTGATTGTGCCACTGTACTCTAGTCTGGGAAATGGGAGTGAGACTCTGCCTCAAAAAAAAAAAATTTCTTGATACAAAGACTCAAAGGCAAAAAGAAAAGTGTCTTGATAGGAAAACTCAAATGCCCTGGGGTAAAATGAGTAAATGAACTGAAGAAATGCCATACAATGTAGCCCTACTCTTGGTAATTCATAATACAAATTAGTTTTAAAGTTTAAAGTTTTGCTCAATCACTTAGTAAAGAACTCTGCATGATGTTGTTTAAAACAGTTTGCCAAGTAAGTGATCATACATATCTGACTGAAGAACCGTATTCTCAGATTCAAGGAATACACGTAGGGAAGTGCCGCTTTCTACTCTGTGGTTTACAAGAAGGCTTGGGCTTTTCCAGAGCTATGGTGTCTTTGATTTGGTGACCCCGCCCCATTCTTGGGATGATGTTGCTACTGAAGTCTACACTGCCCCTTCTGTGGGGGCTGCACTTGCTTCACACGTTCAAACCCAAAGTTTAGCAAACGCTCTGGATGGTTAGGAGCAGATTCAGGGAAACCATACATCACCTGTGAAGAAGAATGGAAGAAAATAATTTGAACTGTATAAAGAATTCACTTGGTAATGCAAAGCTGAAGACGGGAAAGACAGACCTTCCATGGCACACCATAGCAAGGAAGGCCCGGCACACGAAGACCACAAGGAAGGCAACATTAGATCCTTTTCTCTGTTAATTATAATCTCTGATTAAACTTTGACAGAAACATTTTTTTTACTTCTAGGATACTGTTTTTCCTCTTCTTGATGGTTTATTCTTACAGAATACCAGTAGGCTAGATCTAGGAGGGATCCTGGAGACCAGAGTCCAGGTAAGGCAAATAAGTTTAACATAGGGTACCAGCTCTGCCAAACAGTGGCTGCCTGGAGCATTGGATTGAGAAGGACACAGGCTGTATTCTGACTCATCAGATGAAAGTTCTATGTGACTCCTACTGATGACTGCCATCTGTAAGATGGTGACACAATGTCACACAAGCCAGATATTTGCCGTTCCAGATGTAGGTGAGGAAATGACTTGCACACAGAAGGATATTTTGGCCAAATGCATACCATATGACTGGTTCCTTTTTCCTTTCTCATTTATTGTGCATTAAATATCAACACTTATCATGTTTAAAGATTAAAGAAATGAACTTATATACCTTGCAGTTGTTTCAACCCAGTTGAAATATGCACTCACTAAATTTAGATACATGGTGAGAGTTCATAGGGATCTTTCATGCCCAAATTCAAGCCAATAGCTTTTACATTTTCTTTTCTTTATTTGCTTGAGTACATGAAAACATGGCCAGAGTTTGCAACCAAAGCTGGACTCCTAACTTAGTGGTTCAAAACCTTTCAGATTTTGTTTTCACAATTTTTTTTCCCCGTAGGAAAAGACCATGTATTGACACGAGGGAGCTGTAGCTCCAGCCTCCTAGAGGTCTCTTTGGTCTTTCCAGCTCTGCTTTTAGAGAATTAGTAGATGATACTGGGTTCCAGAGACAAAAGGTGCTTCCTTTCACTAAGGCTGTACCCCAAACATAGCCATAGGTGTCAGGGTCGCTGATGGTGGCGGCAGGGCGGGAGGGGCACTACCCCATTTCAAGACCCTGGTTTCTTTCCTTTGACTTCTGGCTCTCTCTGCAGAATGTCTTGGCTGACCCCTTTCAGTTCTGTTTCAAATATCTAGTTGACTTCTTGACTCTGGACACTACCAGCTTTTTATCTTCTTTTTTTGGCAGCCATTCTGGAAATCTCAAGTCCAGCACTTGGGAATGAATTGCCTACTGAGATCAGGAAAACTTTCAAACTCAAGCCTCAAGCCCAACTACCATGAGTGTAAGGCAGAGATGCTTGCCTCAACTGAGTTCCCAAAGTATTTTCCCTAAATGTTATTGACATTCAATTCAGTTGACCATTACAACATATCTAACTCTCTACTTCAAAAACTGATAGTTTAGAATAAGTTCTATTCCTTTTTTTTAAAAAAACAAACAAACTGTGAACCAGTATACATCTGTTTATATTTTCATGGAAAATAACCTAGAAGGTATGTACCACAATTTAATCGTGGTTAACTTGGAGAGTGGGTGTGGAGAAGCAGTTGCCGCAGGCATTTCTTTTTTACCTCATATGTATCAGTCTTGTTTGGATTTTTTTTTTTTTTTTTTACAAAGAAACACTTATTGTTGAAAAATCAAAACATTAAGGAAATTTAAAAAATAATTTACAAAATCTTAGATATGGAGAGACTTCAGAATTCATTTAGTCCCCTGATTCAAACTCTGTAAATCTTAATTTTATTAAACAATATTGTGTGCATCTGTGTGTGTGTGTATGTGCATACATCACTGCAAATTTGTCAATTGTTTTTTCTTAGGACTGTTTTTATTCTGAATTATGTCTCTTACATTTTTTTTGTGTTAAATTTTTATTAAGTAAGTGACAATGGATAATGTTTTTTTTTTTTTTAAATCCTTGGTATGAAAAAGAATTGGAGACTCAATATCAGTTTTCAAAATGGTAGGCGCTCATAGATTTACTGAAATCATAGTCTTGGAAATGCTAGTATTAACTCTCCCATTTTATTTATGAAGGAACTGAAACTCAGTAAACTGGTGAAGTACTCATAGCTGATTTGTTTTCTTTTCAACATACCACTCTGCCTCTTAACTTAAAAACATACATTATTCATACAGTAGCTACCGAACATGTGACATTAGACTAGCTGTTCAAGATGAGTAAGAATGAAGAGATACAGCCTCCTAGAAGTCACAGTGTGATGTAATGACTGGAAGCATTAGTTTGCATAACATAAGCTAGATCATTAAAATAATTTTCCCCTTTGGTAAATAAGTGAGCCTTATACCTTCTTATTTATTATACATCATCATTTCTTCATGTATAGCTTATAATGTTTCCTTACGGCAGTAGTTTTTCTTAGTCTAGTCTATTAGTCTACCACATTGACATCTTGCCTTGCACTTGAACCATACAAAAAATGTAAATGTTTTAAAAAGTTAGGTAGAATAAGCATGCATGTTTATTGTAAAATATTTAAACAACATTTAAAGGTAAAGAGAAATAAGTGAGTATTTTTCCTGCCTAGAGCCTCCAATCCCACTCTGGTTTGTGAGGTGAGCAATGGTTAATCGTTCTGTGTATGTTCTTCCAGAGCATTTTCTTTGCAGTATTTGTGTAGATTTGGAGTGACTTATCTTTGTTACATGGCTTTTCTTAAATGATAATGTATTTCTTGCAGAGTGAATTAACTTTATCCCAGTTACAGTGATCCCATCATTTCTGAAAATACTAACAACTAGCCTTTAGGATCCAGACTCCTTGACAGTCTTACCTTAATACAAACTCTTCTCAAAACCAAGTTGGATTAGGAGATTTTTGTTTTATAATCTGCTGATGTGAAAGCTGGAATACATTTTTTCATAAAGTGAGTTACAAATGGACTTTAAGTGGTAGTTACAGCAACACAAGAAAAAGTCAGTGATGGAAAGGAACATTTAAAAGAGTATTTACCATGTGTGAAAAACCCTGTTCATAACTTTCTATTGTTTCCCTTATTCTTTGCAACATTTTTGTTAGGGTGTTTTTCTAAATTATACAGACTCAGTAACAAATATTCAAAGTGACTAAGTAACTTGCCAAGTATCAAATAGGTTGTAAATGTCAGTGCTGAGACTCAGGTCCAGGTATGTTTGATTCCTAAGCATATGTACCTTCCTAGCCCCTGGAAGTCTGTTTAATAGGGAAAAGGTGCACACAGAGACACATGTTCAGACTTAGTGGGTGGCATGGGGTTTGTCTCCTTCTCTTTAGGGACTCATAGAGGGAAATATCAGGAGATAAATGGCCAGAGGTCTGGTTCCACCAAGCCTCATTCACAGCCCAATTAATGACTGTCTCAGACCAGAGGATTGACATATTGGCTGTTGCTACATGGTTATGTTCTTGACTCCCAATTCTGGTCAGTAAACTACCTTGCTGGACATTTTCTTTCACCCTCTCCCATCCCTGCCGACCCATCGTCCAGCCTTCTCAGCCTTGCTCTGTGCCTTGTGGGGTTGACTTCCTGGGATTCTATCAACTGGTTGTCTCCCATTTCCTTCATCTTCTGTTTGCATTTGTCCAATGGGAGGCATCAGCAGGAGAGTGGAAGGTGTGAGGGAAGAAATGTCAGGGTATGTCATCCCCGAGCTCCTTTCCTGTTCACTATTTTACAGTGGCTGTATTCCCACACCAGAAGCCCTAGTTCCTGCTGGATGAATTTTTCTCGTCACCTCAGCTCTCCCCAAGTCCCAGCAAATACTTCTACCCTTGTACCTTTGAGCCTTGAGGTGGAAACAGCATTCCACTCTTCCTAGCTCAGGGACTTTACCATTTCTCATTGGTTTAACACAACCTTGCTCATACTTTTGTAAATTCCCCTTTATTAAACTCTCTTTAGTTACCTCTGTTGAATGTGGTTTTTTTTTTTTTTTTTTTTTTTTTTTTTTTTTTTTTTTTTTTTTTTTTTTNCTGCTGGAAACTTGAATGATCCAGTAAATGAAACCAGGTTTTGTTCTAGAAAACAGATCCTCAAAATGGGATTGTGCAATTATGTTGCTCATATATTTGATGAAGGCACAGGGCACAGATAATCTCCTTGCCAGAGTGAAATAGATGACACAGTATGTAATGGAATAACAATTATTTGAACTATCAACAGCTATTACATGGGGATGGAGTGCAGGCGAAGGGGAAGGCATTGGGAGATCATGTGACTGTAGCATTAGTTGTTTCCCCAGGTGATTTAGATTACATAGACTGTGCCATGAACTGGCTAGTTATGAAATCCTAGAGAACATGAACAGAGCAACGGACAAATTATTAGCCTTTAATGCTCAACTGAGGTCATGAGTAGTAAATCAAATACTTCCTTGGAAGTATTTAAAGACTTTTTTATCTTCTACACAAGCAGGGTAAATATCTCTAGCCCAGGGTAGCTTTAAAAACATGTGCCTCTTATAGCTGCAGGACTAACATGATTGAAGATTATCTGAGGCTAAACACATTTACTATTCCATCCATCTCTCCCCTGTTACATAGACCTCTAGGGGCTAGCAACTTGGTGAAAGAGAAGGTACATGTGCTGAGGATGCAAATTCACCTGGGGTTGACGTCTCAGCTCTGACAATTAACACCTGTACAGTACTGGGCAAATGAATCCCTCTGAAAGAAGTCAGTGCATCAATAAATATGCAGTACTGCTTGGTCTCATATAGTAAGAAAAAGGCCTATATGGAAAACAGGTCCCTGAGATACAGGATGGGGATGTTTGGGCAAACACAAAGAAGATTGAGGACTATGAACCTCAAACTTACCCAGATCCTTTATTGTCGAGGGAAGACGTCCTGCTCCGGTCAGTCACCTCTGAGGCAACTAGCCTTATCCTGTGTATCTTCTGCAAGCCCCAGTAGGAGAATCATAGGGTAGGCTTCTAGAATTTTGGTGTATAGCCAAGATCTTTTTTGTACATAATGATTCTCCCTTTAAACAGCATCTGCTTTGCTACTGCTCTTGAGTCAAAACTAAATGCCAGCCCATATTAGTTGTTTTGTGGTTGTGGTAAGAAATTATCACAAACTTGGTGGCTTACAATTGCAGGAGATTGTTCTCTCACCATTCTAGAGGCTGGGAATCTGTGAGATCTGTCAGTAGGGTCACGTTCCCACTGAACGCTCTACGAGACAATCTTTCCTTTCCTCATCCAGCTTCTGCTGTACTAGGAGTTCCTTGGCTGTGTCTGCATAACTCCATCCTTTGCCTCAGTCTTCATATGGCCTGTTCCTCTGTGTCTTTTCCATCCCTTATTGGATCTAGGGGATACCAAGTAATCCAGGGTGATCTCTTAAAATCTTTAATTCTGTCGCATAAATGCTCTTTCCAAATAAAAGCACATTTACAAGTTCTGGGGAACATACACACACACACACACACACACACACACACACACATATTTGTTCAAGTTCTGGGATATGTGTGCTGAATGTATAGGTTTGTTATCTGGGTATACATGCACCATGGTGGTTTGCTGCACCTGTCAACCCATCATCTAGTTTTTAAGCCCTGTCTGCATTAGGTATGCATTAAGTATTTGTCCTAATGCTCTCCCTCACCTTTCCTTCCACCTCCCAACAGGCCCCAGTGTGTGATATTTCCTTCCCTGTGTCCATGTGTTCTCACTGGGGGAACATATGTTTTTCTAGTCACCATTCAATAATTCATTACACTAACTATGAAAAGTCAAGTGACCATGTGACCTGAGCTCCCCATAGCAAACTGTGTGTCATCTGACCCACTACTCCTAAAGGTGAGAACATGCAACAGGAATTTGTCGGTGGAAATGGTACATAAAAACTGGGACTAACGTGACCAGGTGGCTCACTCTTTCAACACCCGCTCCTGAAACATTGCCTCCTCTGAATTTACACTCTGGCTTTATGCAAGTTCTTGATAATCATGTGACTGGGGAGAAAATGTCTGGGCCTGACTTATGTAAAGGTCTTATAAATATGCAGGCGCAAAGCAGACGTGGATAGCCACTGCATTAAGGCTCCAGTTAGCGTGGCCATGAAAGATCCATGGTGGAGGTAAATTCTTCCAATTAGAAGAATTTTAAGCAAATATTTGTTCATTTACTTAGGCCACAAGAAGATGCTTCAGGTTTGTATCAATATCTACATAAGCAATGATGAAAAAAATCTAACTAATTATTCAGGGACTTTAAAAGAGAATGATGTAAAGATTGGTGACAAGGAGAAATATATGAGGACAGATTTCCAGTAATGGGCAAAGAACACTCTTTTACCATATAAATGCCCACCAGAGAGCGTTTCATTGTGGCGAGGCTCTTGATAATGAGGTGGACAAGATGAAATCATCCTGTGGCTGTCAATCAAAATACTTCTCAGCTAGTCTGGTGCTTACTAAATAGGCCCCTTATGCAAAATTGCTATGGCAGCAGGAATTTGGGCTCACCAGCGTGATCTCTCCCTCACTAAGACTGATCTGCCTACTGCCACTGTTCAATATGTAACTTGTCAACAGCAGAGACTGATGCTGAGCCTTTGATAGTGGGTTGGTCCCCCTAGAGAACAATCCTCTACCATATTACTGGACTTTTGCCATATGAGAGGGGCAGCAGCCTTTTTTTCCCAAAGGAATAGGTGTGTATTTTAAATACATAATTTATTTTTTACTCCCATATTTTACCAGTACCACCATTCCTAGACTATTAGGAATTTTTCCAATCTGTTTTTCCATTTATCCCATGTTATTCATTGAAAAGCAAATAAAGTGTGGCAATGGGTTTACATTTACTAAAATCACTGCCCCATTATTCATATAATTGTGGAATAAACTAATGTAGGCTCAGTTGCAAATACAGGGAGACAATGAAATATCTCTAGATTTAGAAGTCAAGATAGGATGCTATCTTCCTGATACCCAGAATTCATGGGTTTAAAAATCAAGATGTGGCAGTTAAACAGGTGCTTCTCACCAGTATACCTAAAAACTCACTTAAAGTATTGTTTCCTCCTGCCTCTATGACCTTGAAATTGGTGGTTTTGGACACTCTCGTTTCTAAGGGAAGAATACATCTAAGAGGTGACAGGCATGGTTCTATTAAATAGAAAATTGAGACTGGCTTCTCATGCTGCTGACTCATTGGCAAGGATGAGATACTCTATCCGCCAGAGGCTGGAGGAACTGTGCTTGTGTTGCCTGCCCCCACCCCCATCTCTTCTTCATGTGTTTTGTTATTGGAGAGCACTGAGTGTGGCCTGTGTTTTACGTGTTTCATGTGGGAATACTGAATTAATTGACAACACCTCATGAGGATGCATCAGCTGATGGAAACTGTGTGTTTTCTGTATTGCGGGCACATATTTTTAACCAAAGGGGAAAAGTAGATATTGAGAGACAAAAATATGATTGTATTAGATACATGTTCTCTGCCCCTTTTGATCTATTTTCTTGTGTGTGTGTGTGTGTTTTTTTTTTTTTTAACATGGAGTTTTGCTCTTGCCACCCAGGCTGGAGTGCAGTGGCACGATCTTGGTTCACTGCAACATCCGCCTCCCTCATTTAAATGAGTCTCCCGCCTCAGCATCCTGATTGGTTGAGATTACAGGCGTGCGCCACCATGCCTGGCTAATTTTTGTATTTTTAGTAGAGATGGGATTTCACCATGTCATCCAGGCTGGTCAGAAACTCCTGACCTCAAGTGATCCACCTGCCTCAGCCTCCTAAAGTGCTTGGGTTTACAGGCGTGAGCCACTGCGTCCGGCCTCGATCTGTTTTCTGTCCTTCTCTACCCAACTCTGTGCACTGAGAGGTTGACCTCTGTGAGTCACTTTAACCAGGCTCCATGCCCACTGATGCTGCGTGGCAATGGCAGTGGCAGATGAGAGTGCCAGAGGAGAGAGAGACCAAGCTGTGCATTTCTGGGCCACTCCTGTCCGGGCCACAGTTTGGCACTGGCTGCTTTCCTCATTCGGTAGCAGTAGCCCTTGTTAGTTCTGTTCTACAGCTGTAGTTCTTGTCAGGTCTCAATGACTTTATGTTAAAGGCCTTCATCACCATCCTGGTCGTTTTCCCTTAACTCTGCCTTCTATTTACTAATAGCCCTTTCTTGCAGCTGTCCTCAGTCACCTACTTAAATGAGTGATCTTTTTCTTGCCACGAGATTCTGACAAGTGTAACAGTCAAGGCCAGGCTCTTTCAACTCAGGATAGGGAACCTCCTGCTCATCATCTCATATGCTGATGTATCAAGAGCTGATTATCCATGGCCTGTGTGCATGTGTACAGAGAAGAACAGATCCAGACAGCTCCTCTGGGATCTGGTCGCTGCCAGAGCAACCAGGAGGGAATAGAAATTTCTTTGTCTTTTAGGTTATGAAAATTTCATCTTTGTCTTGCCCATGTGACAAGTCCTTTGAACTTACAACGTTGTTTACTCTGTTAGCATTATAGTAAGCAAAGCCCATTTACCATAGTCTTCTAGTGGTATAATGACGATAGTCCATTACTAGGCTATAAGCTTGCTTTACCTATCCTTTCAGCAAATATATAGTGCATACATACTGTGTGCCAGACACATTTTAAGTTCTGAAAACACAGAATGGAGCAAAGCAAAGCAAAGACTGTGCCATTGCAGAGATTATAAACTCGCTGAATATAGTTTTGCAGGCAGCAGTATTTGCTGCTCTCTTCTCTCTGGTACTGTGAGCACTGTGGTAGAAGCTCATTGAATAAATATTAAATGAATGAAGATGAGGACTGGAAAAATTAGGAAAATATAGGCAACTTACACTTACACAGCATTTCCCTACAGTTAGCTCAGTGCATTTTAGTCCCTAAGTGTGTGTGTGTGGTATTTGCAGTATTTGCCTTCCTCACCCCAAACTATCTAACACTGAGAGACCTGTGATCACTCAATCATGGTTTTGCTAGGCTCCTCTCAGTTCTATGTCAAATATCTGAAACAGTCAGGATGCCAGTCTGACTGTAGTTGATCCAGAATCTGCCCCAAGGCCTCTTCTGGGAAAACATCCCATATCTCTTTTTCCACTTCACTGGATGTTTGTTGGGGCAAGTTCTGTTGAGATGCCTGGGCTCATTAGCCTTCCACATGTCAGTCACTTCTCTACTCTCTTCAGCCTCTTCTCAACAGGCTTCTCTTCTGCTACGATTCTCTCCATCCTTTTCTCTGGCCCACGTCTTTTTCTTTTTTAACCTTAGCTCTCTTTCCTTCTTAGATTATTGGCCCAATGTCTGTTAATTGACCCTGGTCCATCATGCTATTAGTAGTTACTGGGAGTCCTGTTGACAGATAGGTGATGTGTCAAAAGTCCAATTTTGTAAAATGGAAACTGAAGGAAACCTAAAACAACAGAGTGGGGAAGGAGAAGCAAAGTCATTTATTCCAGATACAGCTCATTCCCGGTAGGTCTCTGCTATGGCATTTCCTCTTCACACTCATTTTTTTTTTTTCGGCTTAAGGTCAAATTTAAAAATGTGCATGCTGACACTCGCATTGGTACCTTCTCGCTGTTGAATGGCTGCTGTGTGGTCAGGGTTTTCCAGCTTTTTGTAATTTTGTGTAAAAATGCACTGTGCCGTGGAATGGAAAGAGCTGTAGGGAAAAAAATCTTGCTCACAGTACAGCTGAACTCAAAGGAATGCTTCAGGCTGTAAAAAATGGCTTCCCGTTCCCTGGGCCCAGCCTATGAGCACTCACACCTTGGAAAAGGTAATCTGGAAAAAGTGAGGTTCGGGAAGGACAGGGATTTTCACATTGCAGCAGAGGATATCCATAGTTTCTCTTCAGGTTTAATTGTACATGGGTGGTGCACGATCGTAAGTGCTCATAAATTGTGTACCCTGATATTGAATTCAGCCCCCTCTATATGTGTCAGTGTGAGCTGAGCTGCAGCCAGTAGAATAGGCCAAAATATACTAGAATGGCAGCCAAACTGACGGCAGAGGGCTTGAAAAGTCAGCTACGGAGACCAGTGAACCCAGTTATTAAAGTAATAGATTTCTTGTCCTGAGCCTCTACACAGATGCTGTATTTCCCCTTTTGGGGTGGAATAGAAAATAAGACTTTACTGCTGGAGAAATTGACTATAGTCTTTAGTTGAAAAAGCAGCATTTGGTAACTTGGAGAACTATTCAGACATTTTAGTTAAAGCTTGCTGCATGGCATTCATAGGACATTCGCACCATATTGCAAGAAACCACAGACAGTGGTTTTTTCCTTGACTAGAAACAGCATTATTCATTTTTAGTAGATTGAAGAAAAAACCTTGATTGAAAAAAAAAAAAACCTCTGTGAACTAGAAGTGGAGAAAAAAAGGCCCCTCAAACCCTAAAACGGGAAGTAGTAAGGTGCTAGGCAAATATTCCCCACTACTGCCTACTAACTTTTTCTAGGTGGCAACTTTGATTAGAGTTCAGTAGAGAATGTGTGTTCTTGTGTGTTTTGTTTAAATGTGAAGCTTTTTTGAGATTGGAAAGCATAAAGGGAATTAGAGAATAATTGGATTTGTGGGTTGGGCAAATAAAATGGAGATAGTTTGGTTGTAGTTGAGATTTTTCTCTTTATGCCTGATACAATATTTGTTTAGTAAGTGATGCAAAATGTATTGAGGGACAGTTGCCTAGAAATATTCTTGTAAGGATGTAACCACACGTTTTGGAGGTGCTTGTTAGTTCTGGGACAAAGATTTTTAAATGAAACATTCTTAACCTTCTGGGAAATGGTCAAATTGGGCAGGTAACTAAGTCCCATGGAGGTGGTAGTTTCCCTGCTGGGCTTCAGTTCAAGGATTTGTGTGTGAGGTTGGTAGGCGGACTCTTTTGAACACAAAATTATTTGGTGCCATTTAAAATGTTCCCTAGCTGAGTACTCAGAGAAATTATCATAAGCAGTGTTGTTGTTGTTTTGTTTTAATGGGGAAAGTGCAAGATGCTTTAGGAAATAGTAAAACAGCTGACATACTTGTGTCATTCAGGGGAACTGAGAATGAGACCTTCGTTTTTGGAAGTTAAGGTGTGTTTATAATCTTATTAGTGAGAGAGTCCTTCTTGCTCATCTAGATCAATGGAATCAGGAGACAAGGCAAGGCCAGGCATGATGGCAACAACAGTGAAGACCCCAGGATGGGGAAGCTGAGATCTGCAAACAGAAAATATTAACAGGTACCAAAGAGAGCTTGTAAATCACTGTCAGAGGAAGGAAGGAAGAAGAAACAGCGATAGGTTTCAGATAGGCTGTTGGTCCTGCAGCTAGAATATAGTAGGTACTCAGTAAGTATTAGTCAAGAAAATGAAAATGAGTAAAACTAAAAGGTGAGTGGGGGCAGACCAGTGTCACATTATCTCTAAAGGTCTCCAGATAGATTTTTGGGAAAGCAAGTTGATTTTCTTGCTTTTCTTTTTTTTTTTTTTTTTTTGAGTCTAACAAAAATGACAGTCAAATTCTTGGTCTTAGATTGGGTACTAGTGATGCCAGTAAGGGTATGAAATTGCTTAGCGTTCAGGATCTAGGTAGAACTTTCAGGGACTGTAAACCTTAGGCAGTAAAGTAGTGTGCTGTACTGGGGACGACAGCAGGGACCTGGGGATGAGGAAGCAGAGACAGATCAGCGGCTCAGGCATGCTGCTCGCTGCTCTGTGGAAGCTCCGTTGCCTAAAAAGGACTCCCAAGGAATTGTTCTTCCATTAACAGGCAGTCCAGAGTGGCCACTCTGCCTGCCCCAGGCTGAAAATATGCTTGGCTTCATAGCATTTTGATGAAAAAAGACAACTTGAATTTCCAAAGCATGAAACATTTTTATTCTTCTGAAAGTGATGCTTGTGCAGAATAAACTGCTTTAGGGTAGTGATTCTGAAATATTAAAAGAAAAAGAATTCTGTATTCCTAGTATTGCCATAAATTGTATTTAGGATAATGTTACTTAAATGTGTACGTACAAATATAAAACTAGGAATAAACTCTTTATGCTTATAAGAGTTATACACTTATACAACCAAAGTTAATGTCAAATTAAATTCAGATGCATTGAATTTGATATGTCTGTACTTCATTACTATGTGCTATGTGATGACTCAATTTTCCCATTACTTTCCACTATTTTAACTTCTAACAAACTTCGCATGGTGTGCTGTGAAGTCACTGGCTCTTCAGCTGGCTTTAGTGCAACATTTATGAGTTGTAGCCACTTGTCCTTTTCTCAATCATCCACGGTAATTAATTTAGCACATAATGTGAGATAAATAAGAACTGAAAGGCTTATTTGATTAAAATGTCTCAATTATGAATGGCCAATGTCAGTTTTAACTTTCTGACAAAATAATTTATCAAGAATAAAAACGGTGGTTGTAGGATAATTATTACCATTCGGACATTAGGACATCCATTTATCAGAAATCAGATAGGTTTCTCTATACATTGCAGTTAAACGCTATAACTCAGGTGGTCTTGGTGCTAATGTCGTAAATAGAATTTCACCAAAGACAATGAATAAGTGGCAGTATGGTTTTCAGGTGATGGAGAGTATGCTAATGTTAATTTTCAATTTTAAAGTTTTTACTGAATATATTTCAAATATAGGAGAATATGGAAAAAAAAACATATATATACCAAATAAGTTATAAGATGATTTTGCAGTTATTTGCTTCAGATGTCTTTTTAATTGTCATCCTCATTGTTTTATTTTTAAAATTTGTATGGAGTAAAATACTTATTTTTTGTTGCACAACTCTGAATTTTAACATATGCATAGATTTGTGTAGCCACCACTAGAGAAAAGCAGGTTCATCACTCCCTCCAAATTCCTTTGTGCTGCCCTTTAGTAGTCAAACTTCCCCTTACTTCAACATCTGGGTACTACTGATTTATTCTTTGGCCCCATAGCTCTGCCTTTTCCAGGAATGTTATGTAAAAGGAATTTTAAGATAGGTAACTTTTGGAGACTCACTTCTTTTACTCTATATAATGCATGTTGTGTCTATCAGTACATCTGTGTGTGTGTGTGTGTGTGTGTGTGTGTGTGTGTGTGTGTGTGGAATGTGTTCCATTGTATGGATGCACCATTCCTTTCGCTCACTGAAGGACACTTGATTTGTTTTTGGCAGATATGAATAATGTTGCTGTAAATATTTGTGTACAGGTTTTATGTAGAAATAAGTTTTAATTTACACAGTATAAATGACTAGAAGTGAGATTGCTGGGTCATATCATAAGCATGTGTTTAACTTTGTAAGAACTATCAGATGCATTTTCAGAATGTCTGTACCATCTTGCATTCCCAGTGGCAGTGTACAAAAGTTCTAGTTGCTTCCTTTCCTCATCAGCATGTGGTATTGTCAGATTAAAAAAAAATATATTTTAACCATTCTAAGAGGTATAGGAAGTACCTCATTGTGATTTTACCATTTATTTCACTAATAAATGGTGCTGCATATTCACTCAGAGTTTGACATTCATATATCTTCTTTGGTGAGGTGCTCAATGAAATTTTTAATCTATATATATCCCAATTTTTATATATATATATATATATATATATATATATATATATATGTGGGATGTTTGCTTTCTTTTACTTTTAAAGTTTTATTTTACAATTGACAATAATTGTACATATTTATGAGGTACAGTGCCATGTTTCAATACGCGTACACATTGTATGAGGAACGTTTGCTTTCTTGTTGAATTTTGAGAGTTCATTATACACTTTTGATACAAGTTCTTTTTTGTTTGATTTTAGTTTTTAAATTTTTTCTGGGTATATAGTTGGTACATAGATTTACGAGGTACATGAGACATTTTGATAAAGGCATGCAATGTGAAATAACACATCATGGAGAATGGGGTTTCCATCCCCTCAAGAATTTATCCTTGGGTTACAAATAATCCAATTATTTTCTTTTAGTTATTTTAAAGTATATTATTAAGTTATTATTGACTATAGTCACCCTGTTATGCTATCAAATAGTAGGTCTTATTTATTCTATTTTTTGTACCCATACAAGTTCTTTTTTGGGTTTGTGTTTTGCAAATACTTTCCTTAGCCTCTGGTGTCTTTTCACTTAGAGGTTTTTTTTTTCCTTTTTTTTCTCCAAAGAAATAAAATATTGCAGAAGTAGTTATTTTCCATTCCTCCTCTTGTTTTCCCTCTTTCATTAAACTATAAAAATGTGGGTATTTATCATTTCTGTGTGTGCTTTTTATGTTTACAACAGATTGATGCATCTATCCTGACTTATTGTTTAATAAGTACTTATTGAACCCCTACTATGTGTTAGTCACCATTCTAGTGATTGAAGGAAAAATAGACCAGAACTGATGAAAATTTTAGTCCTTGTAGAGCTTAAATTCAAGTGGAGAGACATAAAAACATATTAAATATATTGGTTTTATTACCTGATAACTACTAAAGAGAAAGATAAAATGGGAAAAGGAAATTCAGCATATAATTTAATATTTTTGTTCTTGGCCAGAGAGGGCTTCACTGAGAAGGTGACACTGGGCTGAAGCTCTGGATGAGGGAGCAGATCTCTGGAGGAAGAGCAGTTTAGGCAGGGCTCACAGCAATGCAAAGGCTCTGAGCTTGGAGCATTCCTGGTGTGTTTGAGAAGCAGGAAGAAAGGTCTATGTGGCTGGACTGGTGTGCCCCTGGGGAAAATGGTAGGAGAGAAAATCAGAGGAGTCATGTGCGTGTATGTGTGTGAATGTGGAGGCAGTGGTGTGCTGCCCTGCAGCGGGCTTCTCTGGGGGATAAAAGCCCTGATTTGTAGCATTTTGCCAGTTTCTGTGGTGTAAATGCTCCCACCATAGCCAGTTTCACACCACCATCCTGGTGCATTGAACGTGGAGTTGGAAGGAGATCCCCAACAGCACAAGATTTCATGGCATTTCCCCCACACAACGACAATAGACAGAAGTAACCTCAAAAGCCTAAAGAATAGCACAATGTGTTAAAATAATTAAAGAGGAATAAGGTATGAGTATTTCTTTTAAATATAACCTACTCAGTTGTAAGTTGATGTAATTTAATGTTTTAAATTGCCATGTTTAATAACTGGCTTACAAAATTCCTGAAAATTTAACAGTTGGTTCTTGGAAGCTGGTGTGAACTGGCTGTAGCATTCCGTTGTGTGAAAGGCAACTGGTCGTGTGAGGCCTCTTAGTCTATTGAAGAAATCTTTTCTTTGTTCTCTGATATGGGAAACCATTAATAGTTTTAAGCAGAGAAGTGTCATCATCATTTAAGAAAGATCACTCTAGATGCTGTGCTGACGAAGGCTGTGGGAAGGCAAGGTTAGATCAAAGGAGAACTACTATAAAGTTGTTGGAGGAATATTGTCAAAGGTAATCATGGCTGAAGCCAGGGTGGTGGTAGTATGGGTAGTGAGGAGTTAGAGGGTTTTTTGCCAACCAATTGGATGTGTGACAAGAAAGTAAGAGGGAAGACAAGGATGATTCCAAAGTTTTGGGAATGAGCAATTGCGGGGAAAAAGGGAACTGTCGTTTATTGAGATGTAGAGACATTGCAGGGAACAGTTTTTGGGGAAAGTTCAGAAACTCAGTTTTTGATATGTTAGTTTGAGATACCTATTAGACATTCAAATAGAGATGTCAAGTAGATGGCTGGATACAGGAATCTAGAATTTATGTTTGGGCTAGAAATTAGGGATTGATCACTCTGTAGTGACAGACATGAGTCTGGATGATACTTTCAAGGAAGTCTGTGTAGATGAAAAGAAAGGAGGCTAGGGGCTGGGCCCTGAGGAAATCCATCATTTGAGGGGGAAGATGAGACTATCAGTAAAGGACTCTGAGAAGTATTAGCCAGCACGGTAGGAATACAACCAAGAGAGTTGTGTGAGGTCCTGGAAAACCAGTAAAGGGGAATTGGGGAGCTGGGGAGAGATAGCATGGGGAGAAATGCCAGATATAGGCGATGGGGAGGAAGGCAGCAAATCACACTGCCACGTGTGTACCTATGCAACAGTCTTGCATGTTCTTCACATATACCCCAAAACCTAAAATGCAATTAAAAAAAAAAAATAAATGCTTCCAGGAGCAGGGTGTGACCAACTATGTGTTTCTGAGAGAATAAAAAAAAAATGAGATTTAAGAACTGACCACTTTTTTGGCAACGAGTAGGTCATTAGTGAAATTAATAAGAGTACTTCAGATGGGGTCATGGGGGTGACTGACTGAAGTTGAGTAAAAAATGGAAGAAGAAAAGTGGTAGCAATAGACAGTGAATATATACAGTTCTTTTGAGGAGTTTTGTCTTTAGAGGAAAGTGAAAAAGAACACTAGCTAGAAAGCAGTAGAATGAAAAGAGTTTTTCTTTTTTTAAAAAAATTGGAAGCAATAAATAAAAGCATAATTGTCTGGAGATAGGAAAGATCCAGTAGTGAGGAAATAATGGACGATGAAATAGAAATGCTGCTCCTGAATAGGTGAGGAGAAATAGATAAGTGTGTGTGGTAATGAAAATGTCAGTTAACTCTGAGTGGATTCTGAATAGACTCTTCTATCTTCTTATACCAGGGAACCGTTCCCTGCTTCAGGAAATCACTTTGCTGTTTTTCACAGCATTATGAATTCGTAGTCAACCCATGATTTAACACCACTGGCAGGTTGTTGTTTCTTTAGTCAGCTCGCTCCTCTATTCCCTACAGACATTTCACGCTGTCCCACTCGCCTTCAGTCTGACTAGTTCTACTGACCAAGGTCGACAGATGACCTACTGCAGAAAGACACACAATCAGAAGTGAACACCACCAAATTTCTGTGGCTAAATCTATAAACCAGACCTTAATCTACAAGCCTGTTTTCTTACTGCTGGCACCCACAAGCTTCTTTTTCCTATTATAATGGAAAAGTTGTACCTCCTTCTCTCCAAGGCGAATGCCCCCATCGGTCTCCCGTCATTGTCCCCTTCCTCAGTCATCATCTTGTGAATTGTGCCCTCTCTTTCTTGTATTTGTAATGTGTCTTCTTCTGCAGACCCCTTCTTATGAGAGTCTAGACACACTCAGGCCTCTCCCAACTTGTTTCTTATTGGCTGGATAAAGACTTGTCTTTTTGATCATACTTAAATGAGATCTTTTTTTCCCAACCTTGGGATCTTGATCTCTATTTTTATCTGGGATCAGGGCAGACCAGTAGTGACTTTTGGATATGATATCTAACACGTGCCTTTGTCTTTAGGCAGTGCTCCATTGGATTAGTTGAAATTAAAGGTTTCTAAATTGTACATAGTATAGGAAGGTCTGTAGTACTGTCTTCCACCATGGGAGATCCATTTCAGTGTTTACTTGCTGTACAAGTAAATTTCCCAAAATTTGATCTGAATTCTTCAGTTCAGTTTGGATTAAAGCACAGCTTTTTTTTTCATTTCCAGGACAAATAGGGAATGGTCTGCTTCTTTTCTTTGTCCAAAGACTCTTCTAAGTCGTGAATAATTCATAAATCAACTTTAGCCTTCTTGTGGATAAAGTTTAAAAAGTGTCCATTGGAATAAGCCTCCTTTCCTAAGATGAGTTTTCTACTGAGAAGTCAAGCTATGCAAGATAAAAAAATGCATGATGCTTAGGAAATTTGAAGTTTTCTTTCCATTTTAAAAAATGTACATAAAAAACAACTTCAATCTAAGTCATGTTTCAACTATGTCCCGAAAGACTGAGAAGTGTTGTTTTCATGGAAAATTACTTACTACAGAAAAGATGCTGTAGCTATATTATAATTTGTGGTAGGCAGAGATGCTTCCCAAGGGCTCTTTAATTTAAGACTGCAATAATGGATAAAACTCTGATATCTGAGATCACATTCTCTAGAGTGTGAGCTTCATTTCCAAGGTTCATAGACTTCCTCTAATTCTGCTGCCAGAACTATTTCAATGGATGCTTTGGAGTTCTAACTGTAGAGGAGTGAGGCAGGAAGAGACAGAGAGGCATGTAGGGGAGTGGGTGGCGGGGAGATTTAAAGCCATATCTGTAACTGCCCTTTTCTGTTACCTGACCCCTCGTTTCTTTTCTTTAATTCAGTCAACTTCAACAGGCCCCAGACACCCTGAACACAAGGTAGAGCCTAAACAAAACATTTTCTGTGTTCAGGAAGCTACCAAAATAGCTTCTGCAAGTTCTATAAAGGGCATTTAGTAAAACACAAGGTAAACAGGCACATAATGAAAGGCTGATGGTGGCTGTGCTGATGAAAAGGACAGAAAGAAAGCAGCAAGTTTCTCCTGGTCAAAATTCAGCTTTGAAGTTTGGACTTCTATGTATGAAGCAGCCAGTAGGTGATGGAAAAGACAGAAAGGATACAAAGAAAGGAACACGTTCTTCCTGGTCAAGATTCAGCTTCAAAAAATGATCTTGTGTACAAATCAGCTTTTCAATGAGAGAAGATTGGACCAATGCACCTTTCAACATTAATTCTCTGGGATTCTCATGCATAGGTGAACCCTACGTAAAAGAAGTAATGATGGAAATAAACATAAATAGAATTGATCCATTAGCAGGTGAATTTCACCTTTGTCTGCTGGGTTCTGTGCTCAGCGAGTTCTCTTTTTACCCATATTTAAAACATTGTTTACAAATTTTCAGTGCTCTTTAACTAGTATAGCAAATTACATATGCTCTTTGAAAGAGAGTGTAAGCTGAAGTGATGTGTAAGTTAAAGCCCTTACCTTCTTCCTTCAATGTCTTGGCATTGGCATCTAAAATGAGATAATACTCTTGTTTGGGTCACTGGTGGCAGCTGTAACCGTGGCCCCAATTCTAACAAATTCACCGTTGAGTATTAGATCTCTGTTAATCCCACAAGGTGGAAACTGCATCGTTTAGACAGAAGAGAGCATCTGTATAGAGAAGAGTGTGTAATATTCTCTGTATCTAGAAAGTGTTTTCTGAATATTTAGGCGTGCGCATGAGCACACACACAGGCCCACGTATACTCTCATGTACATACAGTCAGATGAACAGGTGCCACTGGAGGGGAGATGAGATGCACAGCCACTAAATGTGACATGAAAGTCAAGATGTGATGGGAATGCCAAGAAGAAAATATAAATGGGAATGCGTGGGTTTTTAATTATTTTTTTCTGCTTTTAGAGTCCAGGGCTTCGCCTGGGTGGGGACCCTGCTTTATTCCACTGTCCTTTCTGATCCTTCTTCTCTGCTATGAGTCATCATTTGGCTTGAGACACTGCAAGGACTTTACAAAGTTCTTTACTTAGCAAATTCAGAATATGAAGGTCGTACGTATAGGCACATTCTAGCTACATAGCTCAGCTGGAATCCAACACAACCAGTTTAATTCATAAGCCATGCTTCTCAGAACTGACAGACTTCACCTTTCCTTTCATTCTACAGTCTCCTTTAGACTGGATAGGTTATACCATGCTAAATCTCCACCTCTAAATCTCAAAAGCTTAAAATAGCACATTGTATTTTTTGCTCATACCACATGTCCACCAGGGACTGGCAAAAAGACTGCTCATTGTAGCTACTTGGAATCTAGCTCATGGAAGCTAAACCAAACACAGGCCTTTATGATGCCAAAGTCAGGCAAACAAGTACATGGGGAACTATATCCTGCTGTCTGGAGACGACTCATTTCACTTGCACTCATGTATCTTTGGCTGAAGCGTGTCACAGAGCCAAGCCTAATGTTCAAGAAGCAAGCACAGTCCTCACCCGGGGTTGGGCAGCTGTTGTTGGTAAACAGCCATAGTAAACACTGTTTTTCAGTGGTGGGGCTCATCTCGCTAATTAATCCTCCACCCCTTCTGTCTTTGTTCAGGAACTTCTCTAACCCTCCAAATATCTTTTCAGGAAACTACATTTAGAATCTCTAAACCATTTTGTTTCTAGCAAAGTTTTGCTTCAATAGCCTCCCAAGAGGCCAGAAATACAGACACTCAGACACCAGTAAGAAATAGGGCCTCTTGGAGAGTATCATAAATAAAAATTTATCCTATCTTTTAATGAACTGTATCCAATTTGATCCATATTAGAGTGTCTGGGCATCTTAGTGTTTCTTTCGCAAATGTCATTTTGAATGGATGAAACAATGCCGGAGCATTCTTACCTAAAAATGAGTTTTTATTACACACACAAGAATAAATTTCTCTGACGCGCATATGTATCCACCAGTATTCCTGACATCTGATTTTTGGGATGAGTAGTAATTCTTGTAGTAATTTTTCTCCTACATTCTTGATATTCTGATATGGAAAGGAAACCTGGGATAGAAAATGTTTTCATCAGTTGTCTGTTAAAACTTTTTCTATCTCAGTCTTTCTTTCCATATCAGAATGTCAAGAATATAAGAGAAAAATGAGGGGTAGCACCATATTTACAAGAATCTCCTGGGTGTATATTTTTTTATTCTATTATTTCTATTTCTAGTCTCCCAGAAAGTGCATTAGTTTCTAATATTTATAGGAGGGAGTGGCAGTTCTCTCTTTTCTGGATATGCAAAGTTGAAGCTCATGATTGAGCATGCTCTGTGGGGGGTGTGTACAGCTGTATTGTACAGGTAGGGGTAGCATCTGGTTTCAGAAGCTCGAGTGGAAAGCCTCTGAAAAAGTCAAACCAACTGCAGAACCCATGCCCACAGGGAGGTAATGTTACTTGTGCATACAGCTGAGGAAATACGCCCACCAGAATTCTTCTGTGTTTGACACAGATCAGATTATCTTCTTTGTGGACTCCTATGGTTAGGACGGAGAGGCGGTGACCAAAATAATTTGATTATAGCATCTTGGTAGTTACATGGCTCAACTTATGTTTATTTTTTTCTTTCTTTTTTCTTTGACATTTCAGACATAACAATGCCAGGGACTGTATAGGAACCGTTTCTTTTGATCTCTCTCCAAGACCACTGGTTTCCTTCCTAGGACTTTAGTCTTGGTATCCCTCTCAGTAGCAAGAGACAGAATTGGAAGTCACTTTGGAATCTACATGTGGGTCCTTCAATCAGAGAAGCAGACGATATCAGTATGCTTTCCTTCATTCACTTACCTACTCATTCAACAAGCATTTGCTGGACATCTTCTGTCTACCAGGCTCGGTGCGGGACACTGGTGACCCGGACACCAATAAGGCACAGGAGAATGAGCCCCTGTCTCATAATCTCATCAAAATACATATGAGGAAGGCACGGTTGTATTAGAGGTGAATGGCCAGTGCTATAGAACATAGGAGTCAGTGATGTGTTTCTTGGGTGAGCCAAGAAGAGCTACACAGAGAAGGAGATGCTTGAGAGGGGTCTTAAAGTGAGTGAGATTTTGACAAGGTGGAGAAGCTTAAGAAGGGTTTCAAGATTCAGGCAAAAGAAACAGCATGGACAAAGGAACAAAAATGAGTAGACATAACATTTTTGAGAACATGTATTTCCAGCTGCAGGAAACATCCCTGATGCATTGATCATCTATGTTTCCCAAAGATATCTTTTCCATTTCTTCCACAGTTAAAGGTGACACAGGGAGTAAATGGGATGAAACTTCGATTCAGAAGAGGGAGGCCTGAGTGCCATGGTCATAGGATTGTAGTCTGTCTTTGGGGATCCCTACTGCAGGACAGGTAGCAAGTGGACAGGAGCCCAGGCCCACTCACAGCCAGACAGTTGGGAGTTTGAATCCCTGTCCCACTCCCAGCCATCTGTGTGATCTTCAGCAGGCCTTATCCTCGTCAGGCCTCAGTTTATCCCTCTATAAAATGGAGATAATCGTACCCTCCCCAAGGACTTGCTGCGAGGAATAACCAACTGAATTAACACATGCAAACCTGTGGGAGAGGTTCCTGAAATACATTGAGCACTTGATGATTGTCAGGTTTTGTTGTTACAATTCTTATTTCAACAGTTTTCAAATTATGTGTCACTGTAATTATTGAGTGGTAGCTTCATTTTCTTGTAATAATTTTTCTCATATTCTTGATATTCTGATATGGAAAGGAAGCCTGGGATAGGAAAAGTTGTAATCAATTTTCAGTTAACTAATTTTTGTTGAGTATTTTATTATGAGCAAGGCTCTATATTAGCTACTGAAATAGTACATTGTAGTGGAGAGAATGTTGGGAAACTTGATTGTGGAATAGCTTGGTTGCTTGTTTAAGCATCAGGGTGAATGCAGTTTTCAGAGGATAATAACAAGTGCATGCTGCGTAAGTGGAGATTTTTTTTTTGTTCACGTTCATTGTCCTCCTCTTTTTCTTCAAGTGAAGACCTTGCATTTATTTAGGGAAATTATTCCTTTCTCACTCCAATCTTGGGATTATTTTGAGTCTGTGGGATTTATAAACATTGACATGAGAAGGGAATACCGCCTCCCCTCCTCTACTCCCTCTCCCCAGAAAGCCAAAGAAACCAGGAAAGAATGTGGGCAACACTCAAGAGCAGAAGTGAGAGAGAGAGAAATTGACTATTCAACTATCAGAGGCGTCAGATCCCTCATTCTCATATTTGAGCCCACTACATCTGCCTTGGATTATTCTTTGATTCTCTGAGCAAACTCAGTATTCTACTAAGTTTTCATTTCTAGTTAAGCTCCGTCAGATTGGGCTTCTGTCACTTGCAACCAAAGGAGCCTGCCTGCCTTGGAGCATTATTGAGTGTGTCAGATAAGATGTAGTACATAGAGTTCTTTGAAAACCTAAAGCACCACAACAAATGCTAACTGTAATTAAAAGAACTGTGAAATACAGCTTCTTTCCTGCCAGTGTTGATAATTATTTAAGAACAGAAGTGACAACTGCACTGTCTAAGTAATTGGATTCAGTGTCCAGAGAATACTGTGCATTGAGATGACTTTGGAAGGCTTTAGGGAAAAGGTAGGATTTGAGCTGGGCTTAAAGTATAAACATGATACTGATCAAAGTAAGAGAAGGGCTTAGTAGGCATGAAGGATATTGGGGGCCAAAGCACCACAGTTTACCTCATTAACAAGTATTTACTGGCCTGCTATGGATTGAACATAAGAAGTCAAAGCTTGAAGAGGTCTTGGAATCTTCTACAGCTACTTGTAAAAGCCACTTACATGATAGAATACCGAAAGAATCTGCAGTATTAAAGAAAAGTCAGCAGAGCACATTTTACATTCCTGTGGGTCCTCTCTCGCATTGCAAGACCTTCCTTCTTCCTGGTAGCATTTTTGAGACTTCCTTGATGTTTGAGCCAGGTTGGTTTCATGAGTGCATTTTTCGCTCCCTTTCTTTGGAAGTGAGCAGAAATGGCCAATTCAGATGAAAGCTGTCACCCTCTGCAAGGTCCCTTCTTGACTCTCCACCTGCTATCACGTTTTCCCACTCTGTGGTTACTGGCCTTTCCCAGTTCCCATATTCTTAAGCCACTCTTGTGGCAAAGTCTCGGGGCTGGAAATAGAAATCACTCTCCCTGAAAAGCCTGAGGCTGTTATTGTTAAGTAGCTGCAGATTTCCACAGCTTTGGGAATCCAGGACAACAACAGTGCACATTGTTTTTCCCATTATTTCTTTAAAAAATTGTTTATCGTTACATAATAATTTTACATATTTATGGGGTACAGGCAATATTTTGATACACACATACATGTGTAATGTTGAAATCGGGGTGTTTAGGGTTTCCATCATCCTGAACATTTACCATTTCTTTGTGTTAGAAACATTTCAAATCTTCCATTAGTAGACTCTGTCTCAGTAGCTCATATTTTCTTCCTTCAAGAAATGTTGTATGAGAATGGTTGTTAAGTTCACTCACCGTAAGGCATAAGAACATCAAAACCTTAGTTCCCTCGTCTACAAAATGTGATTATAACATCTAAGTTTACGAGGCTGTCATAAGAATTAATGAAAACAATGGAAGTGGAGTCACTATATGGAAGCATCCCAATAGTAATAAAAGCAGTACAGAAGGTGGAAGAAAGTCTAGTTCTTCTCCATGACCTGCACTCCCTACCTTCGTTCTGTCCTCCTCCTGTTACCTTCAAGATTCTCTAGATTCTTCCTGATGTGTGGGCTCTTAATAATGCTATACCTGACAGGAAATCGAGGCTCACAGTTGACGAATTTGCTGGGTGTTAGCACTTCTTATCTCTCACCCCTGCCGAATAGACAGTAGAGACGATGACTGCCAGAGAGAGGACTGAGCTTCAGGGTGGTCAGTGGCATGAGGTGGCCATATTCCCACATGAGATGTGTCCACTGTGGAGATGGGTAAATCGGGTCATTCAAAGTACCTGGCTCTAGAGAAAACCGTGCCAGAAGGAAAGTCTTGCTTTTGATGGCAGAGTCAATCAAGCAGGACCAGCCTGAAGACCAAAAGAGGTGAAGGACAGGGAGGGTCTGGTGGAGTCAAGAAGGGAGCAACCTGCTGGCTGCCACCTGCAGCTTCTTCTCCTGCTTTCTAATCCATCATTGTGTCTTTGAAAGTACCTCCTGGGGAGAGGCCCTTTGGCAAGAAGGTATGCTGGGCCTGTTCTCATCTTTTCCTCTATTCTCATCCCAGTTGGAAATAAATAACTCCAAGCTGGTTGACTTCCTAGCAGGTCCAATTTGTTTCACAGTCCATTTTCTGTCAATTTCATAGGCACATTCTTCCAGGAAAGATGAAACGATTCCATGGAAATGGCTGTGGGGGTATGGCCTGTGGACAGAAATAGTCTGAAGCTTATGGGGCATAAGCTTCAGAAGTACCCGAGAGGTCAAATAGGCACCTCCCTTCCCTTTTTAGAGATGAGAACACTGAGGCCATAATAGGTAGGCAACTTGCCCAGGGTTTCACTTGTAGGTGTCCTGCCTTTCAAAGTCTCTGAAAGGGAACGAGGGCGTATCAAAGACCACCTGCTTCAGGGAAAGAAATGAGATGAGAGAGCTGGTCAGCTGGAACTGATCTTACCAAAAGTTGGGTTAAGAAAGTGGGAGAGCATAAGCCAGAGCAAGACAGATTTCTCGGAAATCGAGAAACAACAGAGTAAAACCCAAACTGGGACTTGGAGCAAACAAATCAAAATCAAGAGCCAGTACTACATGGGGACATAGTGACGCTAAGAACAGCTGAGAGTGATTTAGGATCAGCATGGTGAAAAACAAACTATTTTCAAGTTAATAAAATCAAATGGGAGTTCTAAGAAGTGAAGGCAGCCTCTGGATTGTTTAATGCCTTCCCATTGCAGGAAAAGCCTCCACAACCTGGCCTAATAGATGTTTTCCTTAGTCCCTGCTGACTCACCCAAACGCAGCTACTTCCAGCTCATCAGATCTAAGGCCTGTGTTCTCTGTCTCTGGAGCTTTCCTCGGGCTGTCCTCTCTGCATGGAATGCTGTTGTCCCTTCTCAGGTCCAGCCAATTCCTCATATCCTTCAAAGGCCAGTTCAAGTCCCACCTCTCAATGAAGCCTTCCACACACCCTGGCTGAAAGTGTTCTCCCTATTTGCTGGTCTCCAGTTGCACTGACGCCTGTTCCTACCTTGCACACAGATTGATCTGTGCACAAGCATTCTAGGACTGTCTTCTCCCTCTATTGAGAAGTCTGTGAGTAATTCATCTGTAATGCATAAGGACCTTACCTGTGTGCCTCACACATAGTATGTCCTTTAAAAATATCTGCCAAAAAAGCGGTCATCTTGGGGGGGTACACATGAGAGTAGAATCATCATACTTGGCTTCAGCCAGATTCTCACTAGGAGTATCACGTCCCTAAGTAAGAAGAAATGTAGAGAACAGGAAAGCATTCAGAAGAGAGCCACAGAGACAGTAAGTTTAAAAACAGGCTCAATAAAGTCAGTTTAAAGGAAAGTAAAGCTTAGGACTTTTCCTGGGAAGTGAGGCATATTTCATTAATCTTTCTCCAGGCCTATAAAGGGCTTCTGCCCAGAGAATTGACAGCAGCTGCTTTTCATCCCTGATTAAGTCAGATAAGTTGGAAATTAATGTAAACAGAAACATCATTCCGATCACAAATAGGGAAAATATTTCTGAGAGACGGTGATTAAACTCTCAGAGGAGTTACCATAGGGATTTGTAGACTTTAGGTCTCCACAGGATTATTAAACAGATTCTTGTGTGTCAAGGCCAGTTTAGTGGCTTCCTCTGGAATGAATGCCACGGAATGAACTTGACAATCTGCTCTCTCACACCTCCCCGTGCTGGCCAGGTGTCCACCCTAAGTGTCCCTGGCAGTCAGTTCCAGGCTACTCCAGCAGGGGGCGGCCACGCACAGTGAAAGCCCATAGGTACAGCTGGCCAGAATGGTTTGAAACAGTGAATCTACCAGGTTTGCAAGTGGACAGGGACCCAGGCAAGGTGTGCAAAGATGAGTAAGCACTTTCCATGGGCGTGCTCAGGAAGCCACCACAGAGCCTCTCACTTTTTCCACGCCCCCTGGGTGTTAAGAACAGAAAGTGCACCCGGTAACTTGGAAAAACCCTCTCTGCATTGAGGCACAGTCATTTCCAAAAGTCCTCAGAGCCTGTGCTCTGAGAATTAGGTGGTGTGCCAAGACTCTTGGATCTGCTTCTGCAACCCAAGCATGGTGCATAGAATTTTATCAAAAGAAAAAAAGGCAAAAGGAAGAACAATCGGTGGAGGGGAATAATGTCATAGGTAACTCTGAAGAGCAGTGTCACTTTTATTTGATTTTAAAGATACATGGCACACAGGGCATCTGCCTGCCTGTTGTGTTCCCAAGTCTCCTTCTGAGGGATGCTGCTCTAGGTGCGTGGCATTTCCATGTGCTGTATTTGGCAATTGCAGGCTCTGCTGCGACCTAACAGGCCCGGTGTTGGTGGCTCATCTGCAGGCAGTCTCTACGGGCTCCATGGTGGAGGTGCCCCCCACCTGTGAAGTGGGGAAGTCTAACAGCACCTCCCAATAGGAATGCTGCACATTAAATGGGACAACCAGTCAGATCAGACCCCCTCCCAGGGAGGGTTCAGTGATGAGATTTACCTGTGAGGCAGTGGGCAATTGCTGCAGCCTCCTGAATGAATAAAGCCTGCTTTTAAACCAGTCTTGGAGTTGCTGGGTCCTAGAGTCCTCTGGACTGCTGAAAAGGCTTGTGTTCTTGTTTCTCATCTAACTGTTCAGCACCTTTTCATCCCCTCAATAACCCAAGTACATCTCTCCTGTTCAACCTGTCCGTGTATAGTAAACACCCTGAGATTTCCCTGCCTTGCCACACTTACTCCCTGGCACAGAAAGCTTTTGAATTGTTTTAATTTTGCATCCCCTTGAGGCAAGAGTTCAGCTCAGAAAATCTAGGTAGCTGGACCCCTAGATATTGCAGTGGTGCTGTGTTAAACAGATGCAACAGACATGAGCCCTGCAGTGGAGGAAGAATTACTGCACTTCGTATGTGGCTCCACGTTCTGGCGAAGTTTGAGAGAACTTCCCTTTTGCTGGTTTTCTGCATCATCTGTCTGTTTTCTTTGGGCACTATATGCTCAGGGTTGTTTGTTTTGTGTTGGTGGTATGACTTTAAGCCTACCTCATTCTGACATCCTTCAGATTAGAAATTATGATTTATCTGGAATTGGTTTTATTATGTTACAGCTTAGGCCCACTAGGTTCAATCAATTGAAAACCGGTGGCATTATTCCCAGCAAAAGAGAAGGTTAGCCTGGATGTCTTTCAGTGAAAGACAAGGGATTTTCAACTCTGAGGTTGAACCAAGATGTTGATAGATTGGAAGATGGAGGTGGGAAGATGGAATGCAGCCAGGGGTAGATATCTTCAACATAGTCCCGGCTGTGGAAACACAGTGCTTTCTTTGGGATCATTTCAGATGTCAAACGCAGCAGGGTTGACATCAATACACAGCAGGCCATGGATTATGGCTGTCTCTAATGACTGTGTTCCACTGTGTTTATTGTTCTGGATGTTAATATATAGAGTAAATGATAGTCCTTTAATTGAAGGTTGGAAATGCCTCATACCAAGGCGCCCGGGTGACACATCATTAACCACTGAAGTGAAACCCAAGACACTTGCTGGCCAGGAAATCACAGCCTTGGAGACCATCTTCCTATTTGTGTATATGGTATGTGTAAGAGAGAGCAGGCCCAGCAGCTGGCCTGCACCTTATTGGCAGTTCTTGGTTTTGCTGGGAGGAGAAAAACATCATTTAGAAACTAGCAAAAGCATATTAGTTACACAGGAAATCTCGGCTAATCAGAACTTGAATAAGGCACATTTCTACCCAGTGTATGAATCCAGGAGAGGAGAGAGGGGTCTGCTCTCTTCCTTTCTTTTTAGACATTATTGAAGTGGCTCTTCAAAAAGTTTCTCCAGTTTAATTGTAGAAACAATTTGTGATGCCTCAGTAATAGACATTGAATTTTGAAGTTTCCTACTATAACTCCTGAGAGAAGTCTTGACAAACTGTCAGACCATAAACTGGCCCTAATTGTTTCCGTGGAAAGGTATTATCATTCCCTATCGCGTCTCTAACAAATAGCCACAAGCCCAGTGGCTCAAAAGGACACAGATTTATTACCTTATAGTTCTGGAGGTCTGAAGTCTGAAATGGGTCTCACTTGGCTAAAACTAAACATTCTTTCTGGACGGTGCAGGGGAGAATCTGTTTCCTTGCCTTTTTCAGCTTCCAGAGGCCACCCATACACTGCGTCTTGGGCCCCGGCCCCCTAGCAATTACATCACTCTGATCTCTGCTTCTGTTGTCACACCTCCTTCTCTGGCCCTCCTGCCTCCCTCTTTCAATGATAAAGAGCCCTGGGATTCCATGGGCCCATGGGATAATGCAGCATAATCTCCCCATATCTAGGCCAGCCAATTAGCAACTTCAGTTTGATCTGCAATCTATTGATGCGGAGGTATGATCATGACAAAAGGCAGTTTCTTATGTCCTAAAATCAAAAGAAATCAGGCCCTGACACCTTAACTGTAAAATTCAGAAATGATCTGGATGTATTGATATCTGCAAGTCCGTGGGCATTACAGCTTAAGAATGTATGTTTTGGGCTTGGACAGAAGAGGGTCAAATCCTCACTCTGTCACTGCTGGCCATGGGATTTTGGATAGAATATTCAACCATGTTAATGAGTTTCCTTTATTATAAAATGGAGGTACTAATATGCACCACATGGGATGTTGTAAAATTTAAGATAATACAAATGAGATGTCCACGGTGGTGACTGGCACTTAGTGAGTTTTCAGTAAGTGTTACCTATCAATGGCAAAATCCGCAATTACTTTTGCATCGATCTAATATGTGTTAGGAAGTCTCCCTTCTTTTACCTGACTCCTTGTGAGTCATGGCAAGGATGGTGAGGGTCTGTGCTTATTTTTTAAAAAATCAAAACAAATACCTAAAATTAAGCATATAAGACTTTTATTTAAAGGCAGGAGAGCCAACATTTTGCATTGTCTTGGGAAAGAGCTCTTAATTAAGTCCTTTTTGACCTAGTATTACTGTCACACTCAGGCCTGTGGGTCTGACACTGTGCTGGCTGCTGGAGGGGAATAAGTCATGGCCGCTGGTTTCCAGGTTACTGTAGTGACTGCCATGCAGGTGCCCCAGCTGACAGCTAAGGAAGCATGAAAGAATTGAGGCAAGGGAGTTTGAAGAGAGAGATTATCTGGATGGGGGTGGTAGGAGAATGTTTCAGAAGAGTTACGACTCAGATTGGGCATCGAAAAAAGACATGGAGAAGCTGGGAAAAATAGAGAGGGCATTTTAGGGAGTGGATCTGGGATAACTGACATGAACAAAAATGCCAGTGTAGGATTTCATGTTTAAAAGGCAGGACAGATGTTTTAGGTAGATATATTGTGGAGCAGGAATCTGCAGAAGTAGAATGGGATGTTTTAGGTAGATAAATTGTGGAGCAGGAATCTGCAGAGGTGGAATGGGATTGGATTAAAGACGGCGTTTATCAAGCTAAGTAGACTTAAGCTTCTGTATCTTATTCAACTTTGTATGGCACATAGTGGGTATTCAATACCATTTATTTTTGTTTCATCCTGTCCTTAATTCAACTTAATTTTCTAGACAGTGAGGGACCACAGAAAGACAAGATGAGACACACAAAGTGGCATTGTCAGACCATGGACTAAAACAAAAAAACACAGAAGCCAAGACCAGTTAGGACACAACTCCAATGTCTAGCAAATGAAGTGAAGGTCTCATGACAGTGGGGATGGAAAGTAAGGATTGGCAAGACTAAATAGAAATCTCAGACTTGTTAGTTATAAAATTGAGAACTGATCCTGATGTATTAGTATCTGGAGAGTCCATGGGGCAGGTGTGTAGAGTGGTGATAGTTTAGCTGCTGATGGAACAATAGCATCGATTCCTGAGGTCCAAGAAGAAATAGGTGTCAAAACCTAAGGGGAAGTATATCAGTTACCTACTGCTGCATAACAAACTGACCCATAAATCATTGACTTAAAAGAATTCACTTCTCTTAGACAAACCAAGTCACATTGCCAAGTCTGAATTCAAGGAGTAAGGGGGTAGGCTTCACTTCTTAATGGGAAGAGATACAAAGTCACAGTGAGAATAGTGTAATTTGTAATCAATCTAGCACACTCACAGTACAGAGGATATTCGGAATGCTCTGTTATGAAGCCTAGTTATTTATATTTGTATCTTTATAATTTTATCTACATCAAATTGAGTCATAATTGTATGGCAAATTATACAAGCCTGATTTTGTTTTCATTCTAACTTGCCAAGTATTCTGTAGCTCCTTGTGGATAATACACCAGATGGTCAATGAAAGGAACTAGGTGTTTGATATGGTTTGGCTCGGTGTCCCAACCCAAATTTCACCTTGAATTGTAGTTCCTATAATCCCCATGTGTTGTGGGAGGGATGTGATGGGAGATTATTTAATCATGGGAGTGGTTACCCTCATACTATTCTCATGATAGCAAATTCTCATGAGATCTGATGGTTTTATAAGGGGCTTTTCGCCCTTTTGCTCACACTTATTTTTCCTGCCAACATGTGAAGAAGGATGTTTTTGCTTCCCTTTTCATCATGATTGTAAGTTTCCTGAGGCCTCCCTACTCCTGCAAAACTGTGAGTCAATTAAATCCCTTTCCTTTATAAATAACACAGTCTTGGGCAGTACTTTATAGCAATGTGAGGATGGACTAATACAGTATCCCAGGCTTATCTCATGTATCCCAGGCTTATCTTATTTCATGCAGTTAGATCTTGTGCCACCACTGAGCTTCTTGAGGGCCTGATCCACGTCTCTGGCTTTTCCTGATGTCCTAAGGAATTAGAAACATGGAAAGCACTTAAATAGTCTTCACATTGGTGGCAAATTTGGGTTTAGGTTTTAATGCTACCATGAATCACAGTAAAAATAAGATGATGGAAGGAAGCAAGCTGGCCTGAGCTATCTTTTTTTTTTTTTTTTTTAAATGGGAAAAATGCCCCCTGCACTCCTATGAGTCTCTTTAAAAGAAAAGCCTACTTTCAGTGATTCCTTTATACCTGCAGTTGCTGCACATATTGACCCTCTGTAGCCCTGTTTGATAGATGCAATGTACTGAGCTTGGTGCATCGTGTCCCAGAATTGGGAAAGGGAAAAAATGAAAAACCAGCAAGCCAGTACATTGGCCACCTCACAAAATGCAAGCATCTAGAATTGCTGGCAGGACTCTCTGAAGGCCTGAGTGATTCTTACAAGTAAGCAGCTGGAGACGTAATTATTACATTGTCATTTTATTATTGTGGGAAGAGCACTTAACATGAGCTTTATCCTCTTAACACATGATATGTCATTGTTGACATATCTTGTGTTAATTACAATGTTGTATAGGAGCGTTCTAGAGCTTACTTCATCTTGCTTGACTGCATCTTTACGCACATCAGTTAGTAACTCCTCATTTCTTCCTCCTTCCGGCCCTGAGAAACTACCATTGATTCTATGGATTTGACTCTCTTAGATAACTCATATAAGTAGAATAAAGAAGTATTCGTTTTTCTGTGGCTGGCTTGTTTCACTTAGCATAATGACCTCAGGGTTCATCAGTGTTGTTACATACGTCAGGATTTTCTTCCTTTTTAGTGCTGCATAGTGTTCCATCATATGTATACACCACACTTTTTATCCACTTACCTGTTGATAGATATTTAGGTTGTTCTTACAACTCAATAGTAAGAAAGAAACAACTAATAACCCAATTAAAAGTGGACTAAAGACTTGAATAGACATTTCTCCAAATAAAACATACAAATAATCAACAGATATATGAAAAAATGCTCAATGTCACTAACGCTCAGAGAAATGCAAATAAAACCACAATACGACATCACCTCACATCTGTTAGAATGGATATTATGTATTACAAAAAAATGAAAGATAATAACTGTTGGATATAGAGAAATTAAAACTTCTGCACACTGTTGGTGGACACACAAAAAGACACAGTTGCTATGGAAAAAAATGTATAGAGGTTTCTAAAGAATTTAAAAATAGAATTACCACATGATCCAGCAATCCCACTTCTGGGTGTTTATGTAAAAAAATTGAAATCTGGATCTTGAAGAGATAGAAGCACTCCTATGTTTATTGCAGGATTTTTCACCGTAGCCAAGCATGTTGTCTTTTTACCCCTTCTGCAGTACCGTTTAGAGGAAGTGAGAATGCTGAAGATGAGCAAGCCCTGGAGTGGAGCAGTGGTCCCATTAGGTCTGGTTCTAAAAAGAACTCTGCCATCAGCAGGCTGTAATCCAGGAGGATCCAGGCTTCTCTCTTTGTCTTAGAGCCACTCCTCTTCCTGGGGCTTGGCTCTGGAGGTTGGTGAGAGACAATGTTGCTGAAGGGTGGAAAGAGCAGGGAGGATCACGGGGCAGTCAGAATAGATGAGGGCATCTGGCAGCCTGACAATGACCTGGAGGAGTTTGGCTCAAGCCAACCTGGACCTGGTCCAGGAAGGTGAGTCCAGAACTTGGAATGTAACGCAGGTTTCTCTCAGGTCTGTTTTCTTTCTTCTCTCAGAAACACTGACACATTCGGGCCCAGCCCTGCAGTCCTACATGTACAACACCTTCCTTACTTTCCTCCCCAAAGTCTTGAAATGGAACTCCTAAGTGATTGAGCAAGGTCAGTTAAAGAAGAAAAGGAAGATGCACTTTCACTGCATTTTAAATGTCATTCTCTCAGTCAGAAAGGATTCCTCATAGGAACTCTTTTTCTTAAACAACTGTGTATCAGTTGATTCCTAAATGTACTTTGTATGTTGCATCTCTGTGCCTCTGCTCAGATCATCCTCCCTGCACAGAGAGCTCTCTTTTTCTGTCTGGTGGCCTAAATCCTAAATCCTATTTTAGTTCCACTGCATCTAGGATGACTTTCCTAATTACTTTAGATTTGTTGATGTTTCCATTCTCTGAATCTCTTAGCTGTTACTATCCATACCATTATCCAGCACATGATATGTATGACTTCATGTTGGCATTTATTTTCTGGTGTTTAAATCCTGTTTTCTGTGTGAGTCTTTTAAAATCCAAGTCAGTGCTTTATACTTCCATATCTTTCCGATCACACTCGCCTACTGCCTTACACATAGTAGGCTCTCAGTAAATGTTTGATGCCCATGGTACTTGAAATGCCATTCTCTTTTCCCCTGATCCACTGCCAGCACTTCTTCTGAGCATTGATCAGCTTTTGACCGCTCAGATCTATTCCATCTTATAGGTAGTACTCTGATTTCCACTGGGGACAGCTGTCACTCATGGTGTGTCCACTTGTTGGGAAGTAATTCCAGTGCCTGCTTGCCACTACGAAATCCCAGAGTGCAAGATCCTTCCTTTCCTTGCCCATTCTTCAAACTAGATCTCTGGCATGTAACCTAAATTTGGCCAAGCAGCTGCTCTGATCCAGGTCTCTGAAACTTGAGTAAGGGATTGATGGTTTGAAGCCATTCAGTGCAGGGTGGTGGCAGAAGCATCGCAACCAGACTTGTCTTGCTACACCAAGGTCTCTCTCCTTCCTTTCCCTGGCCTTTTGGAGCTCCTGGTTATGGTACATTGTCAGGCCTGGCTGTCCTACCGTCTGTCAATCATGTGAACCCGCCAACTACCAAGTCCTTCCAATGAAATCTCTTTCAAAGTAGCTAGAGAGTTTGAATGGATTTTTTCTTTGTTTATGTTGTTCAAAATGAAGGAATCCTGGCTGATAGACAGCTTACTTCCAGCCCTTATCAACCCTCTCCTGGGATACTACAGTAACTTACCGGATTCTGTATCTTCCATGTTATTATCCTTTAGTAAGTTTTCCACATTCTTTCCAGAGTTTTAGATGTAAGAAAATTTTAAAGTAAATGCTGACTTAGTCTTATTTTTAAGATAAAAAGTCAACTCCTAAAATTTCTCATGTTCACATGTCCTGTGCCCATGCTCCAAAATTGTGGTGTATGATGCAGTGCAAAGAACATGACATTTAACTTGATATCCAAACTTGAAACAAGTAGCTTAGCATGTTTGTTAAACCTTTTCATCATTAGTTTTTTTCTTAAACAAAATGGAGAATGTATACATTCTGGAGTGCTTGTAAGAGTCTGACGGGATAATGCAGCTCCAGCTTTTGCAGCCTGATAGGTTTTCAGTAGATGTTAACTCCCCTACCTGTACTTCCTTCCCTAGTGGGCTTGCTGCTCCATGCTGGATCTTGATAAACTCTGGATGAGCCTGGATGCCCCAGAGGTCCCTGGGGTTAAGAAATTGGATGCATTGGAGAAGTTCATACAATGTCCATTTGCAATACAAACAGCATGCCCATTTCNGCCCGGGTGACACATCATTAACCACTGAAGTGAAACCCAAGACACTTGCTGGCCAGGAAATCACAGCCTTGGAGACCATCTTCCTATTTGTGTATGTGTAAGAGAGAGCAGGCCCAGCAGCTGGCCTGCACCTTATTGGCAGTTCTTGGTTTTGCTGGGAGGAGAAAAACATCATTTAGAAACTAGCAAAAGCATATTAGTTACACAGGAAATCTCGGCTAATCAGAACTTGAATAAGGCACATTTCTACCCAGTGTATGAATCCAGGAGAGGAGAGAGGGGTCTGCTCTCTTCCTTTCTTTTTAGACATTATTGAAGTGGCTCTTCAAAAAGTTTCTCCAGTTTAATTGTAGAAACAATTTGTGATGCCTCAGTAATAGACATTGAATTTTGAAGTTTCCTACTATAACTCCTGAGAGAAGTCTTGACAAACTGTCAGACCATAAACTGGCCCTAATTGTTTCCGTGGAAAGGTATTATCATTCCCTATCGCGTCTCTAACAAATAGCCACAAGCCCAGTGGCTCAAAAGGACACAGATTTATTACCTTATAGTTCTGGAGGTCTGAAGTCTGAAATGGGTCTCACTTGGCTAAAACTAAACATTCTTTCTGGACGGTGCAGGGGAGAATCTGTTTCCTTGCCTTTTTCAGCTTCCAGAGGCCACCCATACACTGCGTCTTGGGCCCCGGCCCCCTAGCAATTACATCACTCTGATCTCTGCTTCTGTTGTCACACCTCCTTCTCTGGCCCTCCTGCCTCCCTCTTTCAATGATAAAGAGCCCTGGGATTCCATGGGCCCATGGGATAATGCAGCATAATCTCCCCATATCTAGGCCAGCCAATTAGCAACTTCAGTTTGATCTGCAATCTATTGATGCGGAGGTATGATCATGACAAAAGGCAGTTTCTTATGTCCTAAAATCAAAAGAAATCAGGCCCTGACACCTTAACTGTAAAATTCAGAAATGATCTGGATGTATTGATATCTGCAAGTCCGTGGGCATTACAGCTTAAGAATGTATGTTTTGGGCTTGGACAGAAGAGGGTCAAATCCTCACTCTGTCACTGCTGGCCATGGGATTTTGGATAGAATATTCAACCATGTTAATGAGTTTCCTTTATTATAAAATGGAGGTACTAATATGCACCACATGGGATGTTGTAAAATTTAAGATAATACAAATGAGATGTCCACGGTGGTGACTGGCACTTAGTGAGTTTTCAGTAAGTGTTACCTATCAATGGCAAAATCCGCAATTACTTTTGCATCGATCTAATATGTGTTAGGAAGTCTCCCTTCTTTTACCTGACTCCTTGTGAGTCATGGCAAGGATGGTGAGGGTCTGTGCTTATTTTTTAAAAAATCAAAACAAATACCTAAAATTAAGCATATAAGACTTTTATTTAAAGGCAGGAGAGCCAACATTTTGCATTGTCTTGGGAAAGAGCTCTTAATTAAGTCCTTTTTGACCTAGTATTACTGTCACACTCAGGCCTGTGGGTCTGACACTGTGCTGGCTGCTGGAGGGGAATAAGTCATGGCCGCTGGTTTCCAGGTTACTGTAGTGACTGCCATGCAGGTGCCCCAGCTGACAGCTAAGGAAGCATGAAAGAATTGAGGCAAGGGAGTTTGAAGAGAGAGATTATCTGGATGGGGGTGGTAGGAGAATGTTTCAGAAGAGTTACGACTCAGATTGGGCATCGAAAAAAGACATGGAGAAGCTGGGAAAAATAGAGAGGGCATTTTAGGGAGTGGATCTGGGATAACTGACATGAACAAAAATGCCAGTGTAGGATTTCATGTTTAAAAGGCAGGACAGATGTTTTAGGTAGATATATTGTGGAGCAGGAATCTGCAGAAGTAGAATGGGATGTTTTAGGTAGATAAATTGTGGAGCAGGAATCTGCAGAGGTGGAATGGGATTGGATTAAAGACGGCGTTTATCAAGCTAAGTAGACTTAAGCTTCTGTATCTTATTCAACTTTGTATGGCACATAGTGGGTATTCAATACCATTTATTTTTGTTTCATCCTGTCCTTAATTCAACTTAATTTTCTAGACAGTGAGGGACCACAGAAAGACAAGATGAGACACACAAAGTGGCATTGTCAGACCATGGACTAAAACAAAAAAACACAGAAGCCAAGACCAGTTAGGACACAACTCCAATGTCTAGCAAATGAAGTGAAGGTCTCATGACAGTGGGGATGGAAAGTAAGGATTGGCAAGACTAAATAGAAATCTCAGACTTGTTAGTTATAAAATTGAGAACTGATCCTGATGTATTAGTATCTGGAGAGTCCATGGGGCAGGTGTGTAGAGTGGTGATAGTTTAGCTGCTGATGGAACAATAGCATCGATTCCTGAGGTCCAAGAAGAAATAGGTGTCAAAACCTAAGGGGAAGTATATCAGTTACCTACTGCTGCATAACAAACTGACCCATAAATCATTGACTTAAAAGAATTCACTTCTCTTAGACAAACCAAGTCACATTGCCAAGTCTGAATTCAAGGAGTAAGGGGGTAGGCTTCACTTCTTAATGGGAAGAGATACAAAGTCACAGTGAGAATAGTGTAATTTGTAATCAATCTAGCACACTCACAGTACAGAGGATATTCGGAATGCTCTGTTATGAAGCCTAGTTATTTATATTTGTATCTTTATAATTTTATCTACATCAAATTGAGTCATAATTGTATGGCAAATTATACAAGCCTGATTTTGTTTTCATTCTAACTTGCCAAGTATTCTGTAGCTCCTTGTGGATAATACACCAGATGGTCAATGAAAGGAACTAGGTGTTTGATATGGTTTGGCTCGGTGTCCCAACCCAAATTTCACCTTGAATTGTAGTTCCTATAATCCCCATGTGTTGTGGGAGGGATGTGATGGGAGATTATTTAATCATGGGAGTGGTTACCCTCATACTATTCTCATGATAGCAAATTCTCATGAGATCTGATGGTTTTATAAGGGGCTTTTCGCCCTTTTGCTCACACTTATTTTTCCTGCCAACATGTGAAGAAGGATGTTTTTGCTTCCCTTTTCATCATGATTGTAAGTTTCCTGAGGCCTCCCTACTCCTGCAAAACTGTGAGTCAATTAAATCCCTTTCCTTTATAAATAACACAGTCTTGGGCAGTACTTTATAGCAATGTGAGGATGGACTAATACAGTATCCCAGGCTTATCTCATGTATCCCAGGCTTATCTTATTTCATGCAGTTAGATCTTGTGCCACCACTGAGCTTCTTGAGGGCCTGATCCACGTCTCTGGCTTTTCCTGATGTCCTAAGGAATTAGAAACATGGAAAGCACTTAAATAGTCTTCACATTGGTGGCAAATTTGGGTTTAGGTTTTAATGCTACCATGAATCACAGTAAAAATAAGATGATGGAAGGAAGCAAGCTGGCCTGAGCTATCTTTTTTTTTTTTTTTTTTAAATGGGAAAAATGCCCCCTGCACTCCTATGAGTCTCTTTAAAAGAAAAGCCTACTTTCAGTGATTCCTTTATACCTGCAGTTGCTGCACATATTGACCCTCTGTAGCCCTGTTTGATAGATGCAATGTACTGAGCTTGGTGCATCGTGTCCCAGAATTGGGAAAGGGAAAAAATGAAAAACCAGCAAGCCAGTACATTGGCCACCTCACAAAATGCAAGCATCTAGAATTGCTGGCAGGACTCTCTGAAGGCCTGAGTGATTCTTACAAGTAAGCAGCTGGAGACGTAATTATTACATTGTCATTTTATTATTGTGGGAAGAGCACTTAACATGAGCTTTATCCTCTTAACACATGATATGTCATTGTTGACATATCTTGTGTTAATTACAATGTTGTATAGGAGCGTTCTAGAGCTTACTTCATCTTGCTTGACTGCATCTTTACGCACATCAGTTAGTAACTCCTCATTTCTTCCTCCTTCCGGCCCTGAGAAACTACCATTGATTCTATGGATTTGACTCTCTTAGATAACTCATATAAGTAGAATAAAGAAGTATTCGTTTTTCTGTGGCTGGCTTGTTTCACTTAGCATAATGACCTCAGGGTTCATCAGTGTTGTTACATACGTCAGGATTTTCTTCCTTTTTAGTGCTGCATAGTGTTCCATCATATGTATACACCACACTTTTTATCCACTTACCTGTTGATAGATATTTAGGTTGTTCTTACAACTCAATAGTAAGAAAGAAACAACTAATAACCCAATTAAAAGTGGACTAAAGACTTGAATAGACATTTCTCCAAATAAAACATACAAATAATCAACAGATATATGAAAAAATGCTCAATGTCACTAACGCTCAGAGAAATGCAAATAAAACCACAATACGACATCACCTCACATCTGTTAGAATGGATATTATGTATTACAAAAAAATGAAAGATAATAACTGTTGGATATAGAGAAATTAAAACTTCTGCACACTGTTGGTGGACACACAAAAAGACACAGTTGCTATGGAAAAAAATGTATAGAGGTTTCTAAAGAATTTAAAAATAGAATTACCACATGATCCAGCAATCCCACTTCTGGGTGTTTATGTAAAAAAATTGAAATCTGGATCTTGAAGAGATAGAAGCACTCCTATGTTTATTGCAGGATTTTTCACCGTAGCCAAGCATGTTGTCTTTTTACCCCTTCTGCAGTACCGTTTAGAGGAAGTGAGAATGCTGAAGATGAGCAAGCCCTGGAGTGGAGCAGTGGTCCCATTAGGTCTGGTTCTAAAAAGAACTCTGCCATCAGCAGGCTGTAATCCAGGAGGATCCAGGCTTCTCTCTTTGTCTTAGAGCCACTCCTCTTCCTGGGGCTTGGCTCTGGAGGTTGGTGAGAGACAATGTTGCTGAAGGGTGGAAAGAGCAGGGAGGATCACGGGGCAGTCAGAATAGATGAGGGCATCTGGCAGCCTGACAATGACCTGGAGGAGTTTGGCTCAAGCCAACCTGGACCTGGTCCAGGAAGGTGAGTCCAGAACTTGGAATGTAACGCAGGTTTCTCTCAGGTCTGTTTTCTTTCTTCTCTCAGAAACACTGACACATTCGGGCCCAGCCCTGCAGTCCTACATGTACAACACCTTCCTTACTTTCCTCCCCAAAGTCTTGAAATGGAACTCCTAAGTGATTGAGCAAGGTCAGTTAAAGAAGAAAAGGAAGATGCACTTTCACTGCATTTTAAATGTCATTCTCTCAGTCAGAAAGGATTCCTCATAGGAACTCTTTTTCTTAAACAACTGTGTATCAGTTGATTCCTAAATGTACTTTGTATGTTGCATCTCTGTGCCTCTGCTCAGATCATCCTCCCTGCACAGAGAGCTCTCTTTTTCTGTCTGGTGGCCTAAATCCTAAATCCTATTTTAGTTCCACTGCATCTAGGATGACTTTCCTAATTACTTTAGATTTGTTGATGTTTCCATTCTCTGAATCTCTTAGCTGTTACTATCCATACCATTATCCAGCACATGATATGTATGACTTCATGTTGGCATTTATTTTCTGGTGTTTAAATCCTGTTTTCTGTGTGAGTCTTTTAAAATCCAAGTCAGTGCTTTATACTTCCATATCTTTCCGATCACACTCGCCTACTGCCTTACACATAGTAGGCTCTCAGTAAATGTTTGATGCCCATGGTACTTGAAATGCCATTCTCTTTTCCCCTGATCCACTGCCAGCACTTCTTCTGAGCATTGATCAGCTTTTGACCGCTCAGATCTATTCCATCTTATAGGTAGTACTCTGATTTCCACTGGGGACAGCTGTCACTCATGGTGTGTCCACTTGTTGGGAAGTAATTCCAGTGCCTGCTTGCCACTACGAAATCCCAGAGTGCAAGATCCTTCCTTTCCTTGCCCATTCTTCAAACTAGATCTCTGGCATGTAACCTAAATTTGGCCAAGCAGCTGCTCTGATCCAGGTCTCTGAAACTTGAGTAAGGGATTGATGGTTTGAAGCCATTCAGTGCAGGGTGGTGGCAGAAGCATCGCAACCAGACTTGTCTTGCTACACCAAGGTCTCTCTCCTTCCTTTCCCTGGCCTTTTGGAGCTCCTGGTTATGGTACATTGTCAGGCCTGGCTGTCCTACCGTCTGTCAATCATGTGAACCCGCCAACTACCAAGTCCTTCCAATGAAATCTCTTTCAAAGTAGCTAGAGAGTTTGAATGGATTTTTTCTTTGTTTATGTTGTTCAAAATGAAGGAATCCTGGCTGATAGACAGCTTACTTCCAGCCCTTATCAACCCTCTCCTGGGATACTACAGTAACTTACCGGATTCTGTATCTTCCATGTTATTATCCTTTAGTAAGTTTTCCACATTCTTTCCAGAGTTTTAGATGTAAGAAAATTTTAAAGTAAATGCTGACTTAGTCTTATTTTTAAGATAAAAAGTCAACTCCTAAAATTTCTCATGTTCACATGTCCTGTGCCCATGCTCCAAAATTGTGGTGTATGATGCAGTGCAAAGAACATGACATTTAACTTGATATCCAAACTTGAAACAAGTAGCTTAGCATGTTTGTTAAACCTTTTCATCATTAGTTTTTTTCTTAAACAAAATGGAGAATGTATACATTCTGGAGTGCTTGTAAGAGTCTGACGGGATAATGCAGCTCCAGCTTTTGCAGCCTGATAGGTTTTCAGTAGATGTTAACTCCCCTACCTGTACTTCCTTCCCTAGTGGGCTTGCTGCTCCATGCTGGATCTTGATAAACTCTGGATGAGCCTGGATGCCCCAGAGGTCCCTGGGGTTAAGAAATTGGATGCATTGGAGAAGTTCATACAATGTCCATTTGCAATACAAACAGCATGCCCATTTCGGTAATGCATTATGTTCCTCCCTTTTCCCTGTAGTGAGATGCTGCTGGCTCTCACTACAGGGAAAATGGCTGCTAAGCCCATTGCCACAATGGTCATGATTTAAATTATATTGCTCCATGTTCTTGGGAATCCGTTCTCCTCTCTGGGGCTGCATGCTCTCTGCTGAGTTTTCTCGCTGCTCTTGATTATACATAAAGGTATCCTTGTGAGCTCTGGTAACCATGCCAATCACTTCTTCCTTTGCAAAATCAGAAGAGGGAGGAGAAGAGCTTTTGATGTTTTCTTGCTCCAGCTGGGACTTGGGTCACAGCTGTTCCTGGGCTGGTAAGGCTGTCTGTTCATGATGTTCTACCAATGTGTCATTTTGCAAGTGACCACTGAACTGGCTGTTCATCATGGTCTTCATCGCACTTTGCATTTCAGTTAGCATCCTCTGTTTTTCACACTTAGGAATACGACCAAACCGAACAGCATCTCTTGACATTCCAACAGAGAGACACTTTTTGAAGTGACATTGCTGACATCTGTTCCTATTCATTCTCATTATAGAACAGTTTTCATTCTTCAGGCACTTCTGGTACTGGATGTTTTGTTGAATACTTCTCTGAAAGAACCCTTACAGCCTTCACAAGCATGAACTCCATAGTGGAATCCTGATGCCACATCCCACAGACTTTACACAGTAGAACCATGCCACTAAATTTTGTCACACCACTATGACTTTTTGTCATCCGTTGATGGGATATGAGTTGTTTATTTTCTATAAGCTGTAATTGATGCGGACATTGATAATATCTTCATGTTTCTGAGAAGTAATCTGTATATTGGCGGGGAGGGGATAATAAATATTTCTAACCAAGAAAAAAAAAAAAAGAAATTGGATGCAGCATCAGGGCATTACAACACTTTGTTTTATGGCATGATAGTCATACGGGGCATTTTAGAGAGGACAATGGGGGAAGAATTCAACGTTGTGTGTTGAAGCAAAAGGATTGCCATTTGCAGCATGTTCAGAACAGCTCTGGTTATACAGGTGGAAGAACAGGATGCTTTATTATGATGCAGTCAATCTCTTAAGCAAGTGTTCTTTAAAGTATTTTGATTGCAAATTGCAAAAAGTAGTTGCAATTCAGAGCCAGATGCCATGACTATTTCTTGGTTGTCAGCCTACTTTTAGCAGATAAAAATGACAAGATGAGCACTCTGTGTGGTGGTACGTGGAAGTAAATGTCCCTACTAAAAGCTATGTGTGCCTATACTCATTTTCCACGGAACCTTCTTAAACTCTTCATGTTTGAAATGGCTTATTTGTTCCTGCTGCCAAAGATGGAAAGAAATGTGAGCTAATTATAGAGAGGGAGTTTGTCTAACAGAAGGGCTTTTCACTAGAGGCTGAAGGGAGCTGTTTCCCTTTTGCATCCATAATAGCTTGATGGGTTTGAAAAAATACACAGTGTCATCTAATAATTTCTAACTTGGACTCACTTGAGAAAATATAAAATGAAAGGAGTTTTAGATTACAAGGTAGGGTAAGAATATTTGTGTTGACATGTATGCTAAACTAGGAAAATGAGAATCATCTCTGCTCCACTGGGGCTTATAAGCCAAAATGAACACTATGGATCTGCAAGTAGCAGGATAGACTCACAGAGGCAGTATCACTTTTTGAGATAACAGGATTCTGAATGTCAACCAAATCTATGAGAGTAACCTGCACAGGAGTGTTTTGCTCTGGCAATGAAATTGTAAATTACCAGCCTAAAATGATACTCAAGGGGAATGGCAGAGGGTGTTGCGGGAGGAGAGTATTTTTATTTCAATGTAATTAGGGAAGGTTTCCTTGCAGAAGTGATGAATGCTTTCTTTGAAGCATTAAATAAAATCTCTATTCCAAGATCTTGGCAGTTATTTCCAGGAGCTGAACTTGTTCCCTCTGCCACTTCTCTACACCTCTCCCAATTGTTCCAGATCCAAAGAAGCCATGATCTCAGCTGTGAAGTGTTCAGAGTTCTAAGTTGCAACTCCAATGAGGCTCTCATCTTACACAGTACCACATCCAAAAGGGGCCCAGGACTTTTCTAGGGATCTGTCCTCAAGTTGGACGCAGGGGCTTTCAGGGCCAAAAGTGTTTTTTGATCAGAGGAGCCAAGCGGGGTTACATCCCAGTCCCCTGAAGAGGCCACAGAACATCAGATACACATTTTACCTCATAGCGCTCAAGTTTAGGCAGTGCTTTGGACAACAAATGTCTCGGGTGGAAATTGCATGTGTGCTGACTGTGAAAATGAAATTTAGAGTCTTCCTCTGTCCTTGAGAGCAGGAATTCCGTTGTTTGGCCCATATGACCTAAATTTGACTCTGAATATCTTTGGACACCACTAATAACCATAACTATTGAATGGTGGGAAGGTGACAACATGAATTTCCTCAAACTCAGCGGGACATTCCAGAGGGAAACCGGATGACTCCAGTCTTAGCTCTTTTTCTGCTTACCTATTATGGGGAGTGAATTTTACCTCAACTGGTTCTGGAGCCTTCATTTCTTATCTCTATTAGATGTCAGGAAATGTCTCTAAGCCCTAATCACCCAATGATATTTTATAAAGCACAACATCTGAGCTTCCTTTTTCAGTTGAAATGTTGAGGACTGAAGTGGGAGATAAAGACCTTGTTTCTTTGGCTGCTGGCCAACCTGAATTAAAGAAGAAAAACAACTTCAACAGAATTTCTTTTGAGGTCATCCAAAGACTGTTTTCTGGAACATAAAAAGCAACTATATTCCATTACGATTTTGTTAACTGTTTGCGGTAAAGTTTGAAAGTGTTTGATCTGATCTGAACACCAGTTAACCCACAATCTCTGTTTCATACATCCATCCTCACCTGGTGACATGCTCTTATTAATCCTTTGGTCTAGTTGGGTATCTACTGTGTGGTGGAGCTGAAACAAAATTTTACCCTGTGTAGAAATCTGGGTTCTCCATCTTATTAAAAGATGAAAATATAAGATGGGATATGAAGCAGAAGACAGGGCTTTGGTATCCAGTTCTGGGGCTTGAGGACATCCTTAACCATCAATTTTATATGTAAAATGGCAACAAAGACTTGTATTTGTCACCATCATTGAAAAAATCAGATGAGATAATGAATTAAAAGTGCTTTGTACATCAAGAAGTCCTGTTTAAACAAATACTACTTCTAAACAAATGGATGAATGCAACTCCTAATATAGACATGCCAGAAGCAATCTTTAAGGATAGATCTAAATTTTGAAGGAATGGAAAGTGGCTTAATCTTAAGTGTCTTTTCATATGACTTGCTCTTTATTTGGACATTTCTGAGAACTGAAACTGTTACCATATTGTGAGTAACTCATACAGTAATTGGAGATGTTCTTGGTGCTGAGTGATAAAGTCACCAGGGTGTTATTTCCAGATGGAATTTCCACTGTCTGCTGAATTTATATTTTTGTTGGCTTGACTATTCTATTGAAATCTCCCTGACATCCTGTTATTAGGAAATTTGGGGATTATTTTCCCTTCTGTAAAATGGGGATAATATGTCCTAGGGTTTTTGTGAGGTTTACAATGAGATATTTTCTGTAAAGCACTTATGATGGAAGGTTGTCCACAATGTGTATATAATAAATGTTAGCTATTACTACTATTGCTAGCATTAGTTTGATTACAATTATCACTAGGTAAATCACAAATGTAATGGCCACATTCTTCTGTTTGACCAGCCATTGACTAAATTAAGCTTCAAGTGCTTTTGGAAGGAATGGCATGTGAGATAGCTAAGAAAAGTTGATAAAATTGTATCTCTTTGATAGTAGAATGACCAGTCATTGAGTGTTTTTTTCCTTCTTTGATTGACAGAAATGCCAGCTCCCCGTAAATGCAAGAAAGCACAGATGAACAAATCAGGTGCTTCACAGTCTGCGTCTCAGTCACATGTTCTGGGCAAGAGATTCCAATTCTTCAGAATAGCCACTTCTCAAGTTCAAATGGGGCCATCTTTCCTCTCTGGCACTGGCAGTGAGTGCTAGGGTAGTCTATACTACGTTATGGCAAATTAACTTTAGGGCACAAGCCAATTTTTTGTTTCTATAGAAACATTGACTGTGAGAAGATGATGGTCAATGTGTTTTAAGAACTTCCTATTTGCAAGGGACTGCTCTAAGTACTTGATAAAGATCAACTTATTTAATCCTCAAAAACACTCTATGAGGTAGGCATATTTAGCATCGTTTTCCAGGCAAGGAAACTGAGGCTAAGAGATGTTAAGTTATCCAGAAGTAAATGGTTGTGTCAGGATTAAATCACCAGCGCCTTCATTATTGATCATTACTCTCTGAAAAAAGGGCTAAGGTAGAGTGTTTGGCTCTGGGGCAGGGCAACTCTAAGCAGGAAACATGCTCCTTCACAAATGTGCTGGATTCTATCTTATTCAGGTAGAGATAAAAGGAGCCTTTATGTGTAAACTGAATCTTCTCTCTAGGGTCTTTTGCTGGCAGGGTACCAACATTTCACAGACAGAGATAACTCTTGTTGTCTGCGGCTGCCATCTTTCATTTCAGACCATACATCTGGGTTGAGTGGTCGAAATAATGACAGATTATATACTGGTTTCATTTTTCCCAACTCCGCAAAATAAGAATTTCAGAGTGAGGAAAGCTTCCCAGAGAGAGAGGAGAAACTTGGTATGTCATGGAGCTGGTAAGTGACATAACTGGGGTTTGAACCCCTATTTCAAGCTCCCATCTCTACACCATAAGAAATAATCCCTAGTCAGTCTGGGGTTGCAGGTGGTGTCAACAGATTATAAGGAAAAGCCACCTGTCAGGTCAAGAGTAGTGTTTACACTTTTGGTAGTGCCAGAACAGACAAGGGAATGGCACAGAGAAGGGGATACTACCACAGAACAGAAGCGTGTCATTAAATGATGCACTGAGGAGAGCAGTGTCTCCGGTGGACAAAGGCCAGCTTTAGACCACACGTAACACTTTGACTTGGCCTGTTGTTTTAGGTGTTTTTACTCATATATTTCCAGCCATGTCCGTGCAAAGGACATGAAGTCATCCTTTTTATGGCTGCATAGTATTCCATGGTGTATATGTGCCACATTTTGTCCAGTCTATCATTGTTGGTGACACTGCTGTTTTAGGTGTCAGTGTAAATGTTGGTTTCTCTGCACAGCCTGTCCTCACTGCCCTCCTTCCCCAAGCACATACTGTATTCCATTCATGGTCCTAGAGCACCCTGCCCTTCCCCATTCACAGCAATATTTCATTTACTCACTCTTTCAACAAATATGGACTGAACTTCTATGCGACAGCTAATGTTTGGGTGCTGGAAATATATGAGTAAAACAGACCCTGTCCTCAGAGAGTGAGATGAAGAAGTCCCATGAAGAAAAGCAGAATAAAGCAGTAGATAGAGACAGAGGAGAGAATGCCCTGCTTTCTAAAGTGGTCAGAGAGGGGCTGAGTGAATGAGGGGACGGGGAACATTGCAGGTGTCTGGGGGAAGAGCTTTGCTGGTCTGGAAATAGGCACAAGGGCTTTCCTTGGTGCCTTCAGGTATTTCAGCAGACACCATGGCCAGGAAATAGATGTGGCTAGTGTTAAAGTTTAAAAAACAACTTTACTAGAATTAATTGTTGAGAGATACCACCACACATGTTCCTCTGTACAATTGCCTATCCAAAGCAGCCAGGCAGCTTTCTCCCACTTGGTGTCATTTTCCCTGAGCACCCTCCCTCCTGCTCTGCCACTTCCTCTCATCCATTTGCTTAAAGGACCAGATGGTGACTTACCTCTTTTTTAATATATTATTATACTTTAAGTTCTGGATACATGTGCAGAATGTGCAGGTCTGTTAAATAGGTATACACACGTGCCATGGTGGTTTGCTGTACCCATCAACCCATCATCTACATTAGGTATTTCTCCTAATGCTATCCCTCCCCAACCCCCTACCCACTGACAGGCCCCGATGTGTGATGTTCCCCTCCCTGTGTCCATGTGTTGTCACTGTTCAATTCCCACTTATGGGTGAGAACATGTGGTGTTTGGTCTTCTGTTCCTTTGTTACTTTGCTGAGAATGGTTTCCAGCTTCAGCCATGTCTGTGCAAAGGACATGAACTCATCCTTTTTATGGCTGCATAGTATTCCATGGTGTATATGTGCCACATTTTCTTTATCCAGTCTATCATTGATGGTCATTTGTGTTGGTTCCAAGTCTTTGCTATTGTGAACAGTGCTGCAATTAATATATGTGTGCCTGTGTCTTTATAGTAGAATGATGTATAATCCTTTGGGCCTATACCCAGTAATGGTATTGGTGGGTCAAATGATATTTCTAGTTCCAGATCCTTGAGGAATTGCCACACTGTCTTCCACAATGATTGAACTAATTTACGTCCCATAAACAGTGTAAAAGCGTTCCTATTTCTCCACATCCTCTCCAGCATCTGTTGTTTGCTGACTTTTTAATGATCACCATTCTAACTGGTGTGAGATGGTATCTCTTTGTGGTTTTGATTTGCATTTCTCTAATGACCAGTGATGATGAGCTTGTTTCTTGGCCACATACATGTCTTCTTCTGTGTTTTGCTTTGTTTTGAGACACAGTTTCACTCTTGTTGCCCAGGCCGGAGTGCAATGATGTGATTTTGGCTCACGGCAACCTTTGCCTCCTGGGTTCAAGCAATTCTTCCGGTTTCAAGCTAATCCCTCCTGAGCAGCTGGCATTACAGGCATGAGCCATCAAGGCCAACTAATTTTGTATTTTTAGTAGAGATGGGGCTTCTCCATGTTGGTCAGACTGGTCTCAAACTCCCGATCTCAGGTGATCCGCCTGCCTCAGCCTCCCAAAGTGCTGGGATTACAGGTGTGAGCCACTGCGCCCATCCCAAATGCTGTCCTTTGAGAAGTATCTGTTCATATCCTTTGCCCACTTTTTGATGAGGTTGTTTGTTTCTTGTAAATTTCAGTTCTTTGTAGATACTGGATATTGGACCTTTGTCAGATGGGTAGATTACAAAAATTTTCTCCCATTCTGTAGGTTGCCTGTTCACTCTGATCATAGTTTCTTTTGCTGTGAAGAAGCTTTTTAGTTTAATCAGATTCCATTTGCCAATTTTGGCTTTTGTTGCCATTGCTTTTAGTGTTTTGGTTATGAAGTCTTTGCCCATTCCTATGTCCTTAATGGTATTGCCTAGGTTTGCTTCTAGGGTTTTTACAGTTTTAGGTGTTATGTTTAAGTATTTAATCCATCCTAAGTTAATTTTTGTATAAGGTGTAAAGAGGGGATCCAGTTTCTGTTATGTGTATATGGCTAGCCAGTTTTCCCAACACAGTTGTTAAACAGGGAATCCTTTCCCCATTGCTTTTGTGATGTCTGTCAAAGATCAGATGGCTATAGATGTGTGACATAAAAGATGTTCTGTGTTCTTAAGCCTCATGCTCTACCACTTCTTCCCTCCCAATTTTTGTCCCAGTAATGCTGTGTTGCTTGTAATTGCTCACATGACGCAAGCCATTTCATTCTATAGAGATTTAGCATGGTGTTTTCACAATTGAGTATGCCCGTCTCCACCTTTCTTGCCTGGGTAACATAGATCCTTCAAAATCCAGATTGGTTTCCGAGTTTAGGACACAGTGAAGCCTCCTTTTTCTGTGCTCATACTATGACCCATGCAGACTTCCATCATGGCTTTTAACACCTCTCATTGATTCATTCCTCAAGCTTACTTTGAAAACGACCTCTGTGCTAGGTAATGCCCTCTGCTGGGCAATGTCCTCAGTGCTGGGGAGACTGCATTGGCAAAACCAGATAGTTTCCTTTATGCAAAAAAATGTATTTTAGAAAATATTTGCACAAACAAATTCTTAAATGACAGATGTGAAAAGTGCTGTGCAATACAACAATGTGAACGCCGAGCCTCCTGGGTAAGTCAAAGAAGCTTTCTGCCATGGAGGATGCATGTAACCTGTCTCTGGAGGGCTGAGCTGCACTCACCCAGGTGAAGAGAGAAGAGGAAGGATGGTTTATTGAAATTATTGGTTTACCCATCTGTGGTCTCATTCAGTGTTTAAGTTGTGTCAGGAGAGATACTGTATATATTGCATTATTGTATCCCCAGAACCTAGTGCAGTGCGTGGAACATTTATCGATGTCTGTTGAATAGAACAAAGCTGCTGAATGATTTCCTGGGTTTACTGGAGGAAGGAGAGAATGGGGCGGGGCTCGGCTGTTGGCTACCTGGAGGGGGATGCTGAAGGAGGGAGGCAGAAGCTATCCAGCACTGTTCAGCTGCCCTTCACCCCAGTCTTCCCACCACCCAACTGGAGTTCAGGAAAATGGCCTCCTCCTGCTCCCTGAAGGCCTCCAGGGCTGGTAGGGGCAGGAGCCTGCGGCTGCCTTGAGCAGGCTGAGAAATCCCAGGCCCCTTGCCAAGGGACCTTCTCATGTGCCTCAGAGCTTACAGAGCCATCCTGCGCTGCTGTGTCCACTGTGTTCAAAGTGCAAGGTCTTATCAATGAGTACCATAAAAGCTGACTATTTGCAGTCCCTGCTGCAAGGCAGGAGGAGCTCCTGTCATTTATTTACTTCCTGTAAACCTCTTCGATTTCCTTTATTCAAATTGTCGTTTATTCTCTCCATTCTTACTACACTGGATTTCTCAGAAGAGCTTCCAAGATTCTTCCCACAATTACTGTGGGACAACAGTAAATAGTCTACAATTTTCAAGGGCTCAGTATCTTTTAATCCTAAAAATGGCTGTATATTGACCTTTTGCCACCCAGCTGTGGTGTGATGGAAACTGGGGGGCCCAATCTGAGGGCAAAGTGCCTTGTAATCCTGGATTTCAAGAATAAGCCTGAATTTATTTTCATGTCAGCTCATGATGATGACTTGTTTCTGAAACTTCGCAGTAGCAGTAGTTGGAATGAGTATTCTTAGGGCTGCACAAAGAGAAGTTTGAAAAGTCCTTCAATTTGTCTTCTTAAGTTGACATAGAAGTAAACAGAAAATAAACAGCAATCTATTCTTTTTTAATATTAAAAGAGAAATTTATTTTTAATACAATAAAGTAAGAATTTTCTTATTTCTAGCCTTTTTTCAGCTAACAGGTAATAAATTTGTTTTGGCTTGTGGTCAAATAAAATATACCACTTGTGGCTATCATCCTTGTCATAAGCCTCTTTGTAGCCTTGAAGATAGTTTCCCTCACCAAGAAAAATCATCGCTATTATTTAAGCATTTTACCCCAACCTATTTCATCTTAGTCCCTAAGATTTTTCATCTTAGTCCCTAACCTAAATGTTTAAAAAGTAGGTTAAATTTCAAAACTGACCCCAGGTCAAGTTGAGAATGAGATGCAAAGTTAAGCATATGTCTCTAAATTTCTACATAGCTTTCCAACTTGTTCTTTCAGGCTGGCAGGAGTCTTTCTGGGTTGAAGTCATAGATTGGTACATACATTTCTGGAGAAACATATACCATGACTTGCCCATTTTCTAATAACAATCACGTTTTCCAATAGCATATAATCTCAAATTCTTATCTCCAGAGGACAAAGGGCATACGCCTTAACATCTGGCAGTGGCTGGATTACTTTCACATTGGAAAACTGTTGTAGACAGTGGATGGGTCACCCTGAACTGATGGAACCACAATAAAGATTGCAGAAACAAAATAATAGTTTAAGTTAAAAAATGAAACACTGCCAATTTCTTGAGCTGTTATCTAGGGTTTTAGTGGTTTGGTTATTTGTATCTCCATTACTTCTGTACTCTGGATACAGAGATTCCAGGGATTAGCGGTTGGCAATAAAGTTTCATTGTAGCACAGTGAGAAATGTAAACAGCATTACAATTTTTTTGGCAGAACAGAACCAAGCTCTTTTTAATTATGTCTGTGTGGGAACAATGTAACCAACAAAGAAAAAATACGGAGATAGTCTTGTGTTTGGAAAGCAGATGGTAGTGGGATGCATTGTTTTGTGTGATGTATTGATTAGGGATATGTGTGTGTTCTTAGTGTGTCTGTTTTGAACCCCCTACGAAGTTTCTGTCTATAGGAGATTCAGTGTCACTAATACTTTATGGAATTGACTCTGATATTGGGGTATATTGCTTGATTTTTTTCCTATATTTTAAATAATCTAAGAAGGAGACACTGAAAACAAGCTTTTCAGTTTCATATTTTAGTTTTACCACTGAGTGCATTGCCTTAATTAATACAATTGTGTTGACTTATGGGTTTATTCCATTTCACTTACCCTTTGCAATGAGGAAGTAAAACAGGAATTTATAAATAGCTCAAAACTTAATTACTTATGTGAGGATGGAAAATATATGATTTAACACACACATCGGGGGAAAAACAAGGTTCAAATAATAAATATGTTTATGATTAATGACCAGAGGAAATTCCATAGCAGGCACATCCAGGCTCACTCACACACAAGGCACGCCACTGAACATCCTGAACATCCTTCCCCCTCCATCTCTTCCCCAGCCTCTATTCAAATGCACATTCCCCCAGACAGAATACACACACAGACAGATGATAAAATTGGTAAAGAAAGCTCATGTCAACTAAATGCCAGATTTTCATGGGAAAGGTGATTAATTGGATCAGCTACAAATCTCTAAGGCAGGTCATTGTAAATGGAGCGGGGTGAGGATGTTGTTAGAATTAAAAAGGCAAGAAAAAGCCATCAACAGTGCATGTAAGGCTACAAAGTCATGGATTTCCAAGTTGACTTATATAATTGTCCCAGGTTTCAAGAAGGGTTCAGTGTACGCTGGTGCCAACGTTAGTCTTAATAGGCCAAATCAAACTTGGGAACTGGGAATCAGAGCAAAATTGTATGAGCATTATCATTCAGCTGACTGCCCTGGAAACGGGGAGCCCCCTCTGTGATGACCAAACAGTGTGGCCCAGATAGGCCTGACTGTAAGGGTGATTCCAACCTCAGTGGCTCTATTTGGAAGAGGGCCTTCCCCAGACCTCAATAAGGCAGGCTGCAATTGCTCAAAGATTTCCCAAAGAACAGAGTTAGATTCTACTATATTGTTTTATTTGAGTGTTAGGTAATAATCATTTGGTGTGTCAAGAAAGTACACATAGTGCTTATTGGAGTGTGTTTTTTTGGGTGGTTATTTTGCATATGAATTTGTCTGCTTTTTCTTGCCATGAATTTATTTTTTATTGGTTTATTTATGATATTCTTTTCAACCTTATTGGTTGTCCAAATCCAAAGTCCATTCCATTTTGAGATAGCTGGATATCCCAGCAGCAGAGGGAAATTGAGGGTACTCTGCTTTCTTCGGATTTACCCATGGGACTGGTGATTTATCTTTCTTTACTTATTTTGACTTTTAATAACTGCAAGAATCCTTAAGTGGACTAATTTTAAAAGAATTAGCCCAGCCCTGGCAGAAAGCAATGCATATTTGGAGATCTCCCCTGAGACATAAAATGTTTCCTGCTAAATTGAATTCAGTTGACTTGTATGAAAACAAGTTCACAAGGCCTAAGACTTTGGGAAGCCATAAACAACGGGAGGCATCAGGTGGAATCCATGCTTCCAATCTTGGGGTCACTGGTTCATGTGGCGCCAGTGGGGTGAGGGAAGGGTCATAATGCGTTTAAAAGAATCACCAAAGTCTGGAAGAATGGTCACTTAGGCTGATGGTGTGTCACTAATTTCATGGTAGGCACCAAGCTGTGCCCACACCAGCTGATGCCAAGAAGATAAAGAGCAGATGGAAGAGCAGGATGTCAAGAGGGGGGTGGGTTCAGAGGGAGTTTGGGCTCCTTAAAAGGAAGAACATCTACCATGAGTGGATAATGACTGCCAAAAGAATGACAAGGGAAAATTAGGCTACTGGGCAGCCACTTAGAGCCAAAATAAACAGCACAGGGCACTTCCTCCCTGAAAAACATGTGGAACATTTTTGTGATCACTCAGAGTTGGCATCAGAGTACAGGGTGATACCATAAAACAATTTGTTATTATAACTGTAAATCAAAAGCCTACATTCCCACATTGAACAATGGCACTCTTTGCTCTATTCTTAAGTGCTATGGTGAATATATACTGAACCTAGAATGGTGTTTGCTCACAGTTGAATAAATGAAGGGAAGCATTAGAAAATTAATGAAATGCTCTAAATTTTGAAGAATGAAAAGTGAGGATGGTCGTAGGAGTACTCATGGTGGTCTAACATAGCACCTCACATGAAATAGGCACAACAAATAATTGTACATAGTAGATACCCAGTTAAAACTTTCTTGATTAATAACTGAATGGATAACAGGCTTCAGGGTGGGGAGGATCACTCCTTAGGAGATGCTTTTTTCCTCCTCCAAAAGGAAACCACGAGCAAGAGAAATACAGAGTGACAGACACAGGTGAGTTCATGCACTCATTCAACCCATATTAAGAGCACGTGTATACCTATGTAACAGACCTGCACATTCTGTACGTGTAACCCAGAACTTAAAGTATAATAATAATAATAAAATAATAAAGAGCTTTTTATGTGCTTGGCACTATTCTAGTCGCTGGGAGTAAAGAGATAAACAAAAAATATCCCCAACTTCATGGAATACGCGTTCTAGTGAGGAAGACCAATCATACAAAAAAGATCATGTATCTATATATGTTCACTAGCTTTAAAAGCTTGGAAGAAATCAAGGCTGAGTTAGGAGATAATGGGTGATGAGCATATGGTGGCATTTTCATGGCATGAACAGGTAAGGTAGTGATCATTTGAAATCAGGATCTGGAGGTGACATTTCAGAAAAATAAAACAAAAATGAGAGAGCGACCATGGAGAGACCTGGGTAAACAATGTTCCCGGCAGGGAAAATAGCAAGGTAAAGGCCAAGAGGCAGGATTGAGCTTGGTAAGCATGTCTAACCTACAAGAACTCCAGGCTGGTTGAGAGGAGTGCAGGAGGGAGACAGTGGAGGGGATGAAGTTGGAGAGACAGGCAAGGGCAGGCAAGGCTGGCTACTTAGAAGTCTCAGTGCAAAATGAAAACGTGAGGCCCCTTGTTCAAAAAGCAATACAAAATGGCTTTAGAGATTGCTAAAATAGCAAATTTTTCTTTTCTTTTTCTTTGCTTTTTGCAGTCTCTCCGTCATTGTAATTTTATTTGCTGTTTATGTGTTACTCGCTTGGGTTTGGGACAATTGATGGAGGAGTATAGACCCTCATGGGCACCTGGGGTCCCTGTTTGGGTACTTAGTGTATGCAAAATCCCGTGACTTCTTGGACTAAGCAAGATTCCTCCTGCCACTGGGCCACCAACCTGCCCTACCGGACTTCAGGGAGAGGAAGTCAGTCTCCTCTTTCCATGGACCCTCCCCACCCAATGTGCTGGGTGGCACCCATGGAATTGCACCTGCTGTGTTATGACATGCTAGGTACCTGGATTAGGGGGAGTAAGGGACTTGCCCTGCTGCCTACCCCACCCTGTCTCCCACTGCCTGTCAAAGTGTTGTGGTTGTCTCTCCAGTCTAGATCTTTTCCAGTTGCTAGTCATCAGCTGCCATGAGTCAGAGAGAGTGAGGGGGAGGCCAACTAGGGCCTAGGACACCAGGGAGGAGAGAGCAAGCAGCCAAAACCCGTCCTAGAAAGGCATAGAAGAGGAGGGAGGCAGGATTGCCCATGAGCTGAGGCTCCCAGCACTGAGTGCATGCTCCATTGTTCCCCTGTATTTCACTTACAAAGCTCAAATTCAGAGGCCAATTATTGACAATTCAAAGTTATCAACAGTAGCGCATTAAGTACCAAGCACAGAACTCTTCTGGCACATAGTCTTGAGTGATTTCGCTGGTCAAACTCCACGCTGTATGGCACAGGTCATGGCAAAGGCTCTGAGCTTTATTTTAAGTCAGATGGATAGATGGGGAATGGGTGGTTGGGGAGAGTGACAGGGAAAATGATCTGACCAATGTTTTAAAGAAATTGTCTGGCCAGGTGTGGTGGCTCATGCCTGTAATCTCAGAACTTTCGGAGGCCAAGGCGGGCAGATCACCTGAGGTCAGGAGTTTGAGACCAGTCTGTCCAACATAGTTAAAACCAGTCTCTACTTAAAACACAAAAATTAGCTGGGCATGGTGGCACACACCTGTAATCCCAGTTATTTGGGAGGTTGAGGCAAGAGAATTGCTTGAACCTGGGAGGCAGAGGTTGCAGTGAGCTGAGATCACACCACTGCATTCCAGCCTGGGCAACAGAGTGTCTCTCTCCAATAATAAAAAAATGTAAGATGACGAAGTTGTCCCAGCAGACCTGATGAGGATGAAAGAGGGAAACCAGGAGGGTTATGAGATGATGGTGGCTTGACTTGAGGCAATGTTGACAGAGGTAATGAGATGTGGTCACATTTCATGTGTGTCATATGTGTTTTGTAAGAAGGACTTCTAAGTTAGTTTTAAATTATTTTGGAAAAACTGTTCAACATGAGGGGATGTTTCTTGTAGACCTGAGGGCAGAAACCACTGACAAACACTTCCATATGTGCCACCATGATGGACCAGGATCAAATATTTCCAGGATCACAAATGGTAGAAAACAACATTTGGGTACAAAGGAGACAATTATTTTAAAATGAAAATTTAAATTATTTTTTTATTAAGAAATAGTTTTTCAACCAAGCAACTGTAAGTGCCAAGATTGCATGATTTATATAAAGCACAACTTTGGTCTGACAGTAACAAATGAATTTTACAAAAGAAAATACTCTGGCCAGGCGTGGTGGCTCATTCCTGTAATTCCACCCCTTTGGGAGGCCGAGGTGGGCAGATCATGAGGTCAAGAGATGGAGACCATCCTGGCCAACATGGTGAAACCCTATCTCTACTAAAAAATACAAATATTAGATGGGCGTTGTGGTGCGTGCCTGTAGTCCCAGCTACTCGAGAGGCTGAGGCAGAAGAATTGCTTGAACACAGGAGGCGGAGATTGCAGTGAGCTGAGATTGCATCAATGCACTCCAGCCTGGCGCCTGGCAACAAAGAAAGACTCTGTCTAAAAAAAAGAAAGAAAATACTTAATACTTTGATCTCAGTTCCAGGGCATACAGAGAAAATCTTTTGCTGAATGTTCACCAGGAAAGATGGTAACCAGCTCTTCACTCTTAATGCTAGAATCTTGATTTGTTCACTCTGTCATCTCTTTGAAAGCTGAGTAGGAAAGATGTACTCAGGAGTTTGGCTTGGGGCATCTCCAGCCTGAAGTCCCAGCTCTGTCTCAGCTGTTTATCGGCCCCAGTGAAGCTGTTGCTAGCGTGCTGGTCCCCTTAGCACAAACACCAGCCCAGAATGCACCATGTCAGCTCCCAGCTTCCCCCTGTAGGTGGCCTCTCCTCTGCCTGGCTCTGCCTGTTTGGAGGGATGCCCACCTTTGTATCTCCTGATGGTTTTTCTTTTACTTGTCAAGCTGAAAGTAGCCAACTGGGAAGAGAAGGTGCTCTTTTCTGGGATATAATAATAATCCTTATTTTTGAAAGTGGTTTCAAAAACATTATTATTTAATCCCTATTAACATTTCCCAGCGGCATTAACTATCTTGACATAATAAGAGGTGGATGGAGATGAATATTGGAAGGAAATTACATTGCCTTTCAAAATCTCACAGAGTCAGAGTTACTGCATGATCATTAATAAGTAAAAAGTCAAATTTCTAGAAAAACATGAAGGGTAAGGAAAACTATTACCAAGCTTGTATGCTTGAGTTTATTCACCTAAAACATTAGGGCTCTAGAGTCAAAAATGTGTGTTTCATTCCTGAGTCAATGATGCTGTAAGATACAAATGATGCGTGGTGGCAGAGATAATTTTCCACTATGCTTCCTCACTTGGCAAGAAAATGTTTGAGGTGGTACAAGAGGCCAACCACACATTTTGTGTGCGGACCCTGATCTGTCAAGTCTTGTGTTTGTGATTTTAAAACTTTTCTTGGTGGGGTATAATGTGAATCTGCAAATGTCCTAGTTCTTTTCCCCCATGTGAAATCCCAGGTTTTGTACCTTGGGTGTTTTCAAAACCTGATTTCACTGGATTAACATTTCTTTTCCCGGTGTTAGAATAATGAGTGTCAGTGTGGTTTCAATATACCAGTTTGTTTTCCTTGTGATGCCCTCAAGGAAAGGCGGTGTGGAGCAGCCTGTGGTTCCGTGGCCACAGGCAGAACCGTACAAAGTGGCACATTGTCCAAGTGCAGAGATAAATCCAAACTCAGGGCTGGTCCTGTCAGTTCAGGCAGCTCAGAGATGTGTTTGGCAGCACAGCCGGCACCTTTCTATTAAGCCCAGACGAGTTTCCATGGCACAGGAACTGTGTCATTAACTGCTAGCGTGTTGCTATGGCATTTGCATGTTATTAAGAGCTTGATGTATATAGAAATGGAAGCATTTTATATGTTCTGAAGGAATTATCTACTGGTTATTTTTGTGTTGACAAGTCAATATATCTGAAAAGAATCGTTGTAATTTAAGTTATTGATTGAATATAACTTACTGTATTGAAAGGATGGATATCTTAATTGTCAAATGTGAAAGGGCTCAGAGGGGATTCTGACAGTCACCTTTCTCAATATATCTCGTGCTGACATCAGAATAAGAATTTTGTTGGCTACTGAAGAAAATCTCACTTCTCCATCAGCATAAAGAGATTACTGCAGATGCTAATCCAAAAAGAAATTTGAAAGAAGGTTTTCCCTGTGATGCTCTTGGGCAATAGGAAATGTAAAGTGTTCCCGACCCTGTTTTCCTAGATCCCCCTTCTCCCTACTGTACTATCAGTACACTGGTACAGGGAGCTCTAGCTCCATGTGCACACTCCAAGGATATGCACAGGAAACTAACACAAGTCTTCTCTACATCTTCCTTGCAAACCAGCGTTGCCATGGGGGAGAGTAGCAGTGTGCAGGCTCCTTTCCCAGGGAACACACTTGTGCCTAAGCACTACCTCCTCATCTCTTTTTTTCCTCCCCTACTCTGAGAAATCTTATCAAGTCTAGTCTAGAGCAAGACAAGAAGCTCTGTATTATGCTTTCTATATACATCTATTAAATCTGTGTTTGATGCTAAGGATTTCAGTCTGTTTTGAGACTTAAAAGCTGAAAATTGGTTTATTCATTCTGTTATACTTCTGAGATCTTACTGCCATAGCTGGTGTCTACATTACAGATGAAAATTATATGGGAAAAAATGAATGAAAAAGAAAGAAAAAAAGGACATGTCAAAATAGTCTGTTACCTGTTTGATATACAACATGGTCAGGCACTTCTAGAACATAAAATACTGTGGGATATGTTAACACAGCTTGTACCTGTGCAGCTAATTACCTATAGCATCATTTACCCATCAGTTACCCATATGGTCTGAATTCATGTGATTGTATATTTTTTTTTAGAGCTCACAGAGACTTCAGAGTTTATCTAGTCCACATTGTTGTTGTTTTTTCCTTTCCTTGTCTCTTTTCAACAGTAAGGAATTGAAGAACAGAGAATATAAGTAACTTTGACATGGTAGCAGACATATTTAAAGGCAGAATCCACAGTAGAACTTGGCCCCTAAGCTTCTATTAGTGATCTCTTTCTGTGAAATCTTGATGCATTGAACGCTACAATGCCAAGTCTTCTACTTCCTTGGCATCACCCCTCATGGCTTCCTCCCTTGAGAGGGACTCCAAGATGGGAGCACACTGAGTGTAGACTAAGGGCTCAGTGTGTAAGAAATGATTCTCTGAGCCCATGAAATGGCCTCAGTGAACAAATGTTTGGTAAAGAGAAAGTCACTGGAGGGATCACTTGGAAAATTCTGTAAAAGACCATCCAGTTAAATCTGCAGGATTCCAAGATCTAGGCTCTTGGAATAAGTATAAACAGGTTAGTCCAAGGGATATCTCAGAGGATGGGGAGCAGAAACGTTTGGATTTTAAATATTTTAAGAGTGTGAGTTTTGATAGAAAGCTGCACCCACCCTTCAGTGAAAGTCATTCTTGATGGGAGATGGGCTACAGTCTGCCTGGCCAGAGCGAGGCTAATGAGGGCTCAAACAGAGAAAGGGCTGTGCAATTGAACAAAGACAATCTTGTTGGCTCCTGAGTTCTATTTGAGCTAATAAGCCATGTGGGAGGGTGTACCTTTGGGAGAAGAGAGCTGTAACCTTCCTTAGCTTAGCAGGAAAGAAGGGGACATTGCTGATTTCCAAGTTCTCTGGTCCTTGGAGACTTTCTTCAGTAGTAGTAACCATAATGAAAATATGTAAGAAGCTGGATCTTGGAATTTATATTTCTCATTACTTTGAATCTGAGTCTCTTAATAGGCAGGAAAGGAAGCTGGGGTGAGGGTGGGGGGTTCTGAGATTGGGGGACAGTGTCCCTCACTCACTGTGTAATCAGTAAATACTCTGCACCCTGAACATGACAAACCCTCTGCTGTGTGTTGGAAATAAATAATAAAATAGTGGACATGGTCCCTGTCTTTATGAAGTATAAATTCAATTAGGAGATGTTGACAAGCAACCTGACAGTTGGTGTAATGTAGGAAGTGGTACATGGGAACCCCAGGGTGAAGTGTTCCTAACCAAGTCTGCAGCGATACTTCTTGGAGGAAATGGAGACTTGAAGGGTGGTTGAGGTTAACCAGGTGAAGAGGGAGGAACAGGGCCTTCCAGGTGGAAGAAAATGGCCATGTGACAGCACCAGCTTCACAAAAACTGAGTGAAGGAGGTGAGGGTGAGGAAGGGAGCCAGAAGGGATGAGCTACTACTGTAGGCAGGTAATAGACCACAGAATGAGGTTTTGTAGGATTTTCTAAAAGGTTTCGGCTTGAAGGTGAAAACAAGAAAGGATATTGAAGGGTTTTATGTGGAGAGGTGACCCAGTGTACCATTCATCCTGGTGTGACTGTATCAGGAATACACATCATGATGGAATCTCATGTTAGTATGCATTCGCCAAATTCTCTTGTCTCTTAGACCTTTAGTGTAGGAAGAAAACAGTCGTCGTGCCCCATGTACCTGTTTAGGTCCCCACACAGATGCATCTTACCTGCAGCTTTGGGCGTAGATTTTAGAAATGAATCAACCTTTGCACAGTTTTTTTTCCCATCTCTTCCAATGCAGGCCAGTGTTACAAGTTTGATACTGCTAAAGATGGTACTGTTACTTGGCGGCCCTTCAGAGAGAATTCTTATGTTCCATCCCATGGAAGATAGAGAAGTATGGGAGATAAAACTGTAGACTGTTTCTCCTCTTGCCCTCATTCATGAATCCCCTCCCACCTGACTCCCTGGGAGGAGAGACTCATCTGATTGCTGAGACAGAGAATAGGCTCTGACCACATGTGACTTCACTTGTCCTTGGTTCTGTTTGGAGCCACCTCTTGTCAGGATCCCACTGCTCTGCTCATGCATTTGAGGCTCACCCAGGTGTACTGAGCCTTTGCAATGGGGAGATCTGGGCTTCCAAGTGTAGACTTTGCCTATGGGAGATTGATTAGGAGCTATGTTTTGGCTGTAGGTCAAGCTGCATTCTAAAATTCAGCTAGCTTAGTCATAAAGCTCATTTTTGCTTTCATCTTTCTGATTCCTATACTCATCTCATATTTGGCCTGAACTCAAGAGGGAAATACACAAATGTTACCATGTAGACCCTCAAAACTCTGAATATTAGCATCAATGACTTTTCCTTATCTACACATGGATTGCTGGTTTTCTGACTGATCTTTGCTAAAATCTGGGTGTAGTAATAGACTTATCCTTGTTGATCTAATTCATTTCTTAACCCTTACGAGAAGGCAGTCTTCAAAGTGGGAGAAATCTGGAGAGGGAGGAACTGTGAGACTCCCCACTACCTTCCACACTCACCTTAGCTAACACTTAACTTCTACCCCTTCTCCCAAGAAAGAAATGAGAGAATGGTTAGCTTAAAGATGTCTCTTATGCTGTCCATTCACAGCATTTAGGAAACTACATGGAGAGATTAGAAGGTAGTAGATAGAGCATGGAGGGGGAAAAAACAAGAGATCTTTCTTACCCTCTTCTGTCATCCAGTGTCCAGGGAATTAGTTTTTGGATATTCACTTTATCCCTGGCTCCATCTTATTTGACTAACCTTATCTTGCCTTTCTTTTATTTTCTTGGTTGTCTTAAATCTATCTTATTTCACTACATGCATCTTCAGACACTTCTTAAATCATGTTAGTAACAAAGTAGAAAATAGGTAAATAAATAAAATCTACCCTAACTATTCAAGGCCCTTCAGAGCTGCTTGGCTACACAATCTGCTTTGACATGTAGAGTTTCATAATTTAGAAACACTCTATGAAACATGGCAAAGTCCCACATAAGTGATTTCTAAAAGTTATTAATATTGGTGTCGTCCTCTACTAATAGATTTTTCAGTTATGATCTTAAGTTCAATTTATACTTAAGTTAATTTAATCATTAATTTTAATAGCTATTCTATTTCTAGGATATGTCCAGAGGCCAGACTCTATTGGTCCTTGAATCTCAAGGTATAGTCTAGTATTCTTTTGGAAATATCTATGGGAAAAGTCTAAACACTCTTTATTAATCAGTTCAGTGTCTCACTGAAGTGTTTTCCAGATTTTGGAGTGCAATCTTGGATGATTATGACTCATTTGAAGACGGGATGGGGCAAGATGAGCGTCCTTAGCATCTACCTGCTGCAAATACTAGGTTGGTGTAAAAGTAATTGTGGTTTCTGCCATTACTTTTAATGGCAAAATTACTTTTGCACCAACATAACATTAGTCAATAGAGAAGTATGAGAAAGAATTTTGGAATTAGAGATGGTGGGAGCTCAGATATTAAGCTGAGAAGCCTACATTTCTTCAAAAACATCATCTGGTCTGCATTTAGAAACCATTCAGTCCAACAGTGCTATCCTTTGGAAGACTATCTGTTTTAACAAGTGTTCCTGTGACTTTGTCTTCAGCAAGCTTTTATTTGGTGGCTACTGTGTTAGGTGCTAACCGTATCTCCGCCCAGAGTTCTGGCTCTGGTTCTAGTTCATTCGTAGAGTTTTATGAGGAGGGAAATTTGTAGGCTGACTCAATGGTCCTGTATTTCAGTTCACTATTCTTTATTCCACAGACATAATCTTATACCTGATTGTCCCTTTTACCCCGAAATTTACAGTCTCATGTCTACATATATTTGTTTTCTGAGTGTACTTTCTTGTAGTCCAGAACACATATTATGCATTGACTGAGCATTTTATTCCTTGATTATTCTTGTTTTCATCTCTATTCTTGTTTACTTTTCTATAATTGCCTATAAGTATGTGTGTGTGAGTGGGTGCACATCCACACCCACACATTTCCATACGTCTGCTGAGTTGGCAGACTGGTAGGCATTGGGAGGAATAAAATACCACTTGGTAATAACAGATTTGGTAGGAAAACTTTTCCCTCTTTAAGGGTAAAAAGGAGGAACCATGTTCCATATTGAAAGAATGGTACATGTAATTATCATCCCAGCTGTAAATAAAAATACCCCACTGTGGTTAGGAAAAGGAGTCTCATAGCCCTGGGCCTCCAAAAGAATCAGATGCCCATTTCTTTCAGGGGTCATAGAAAGTGAACCTTGCTTGACCTCAGGGGGTCATGAACATTTTTACTGTTGATTGTGGATCATCTGGGTTGATAGTCCAAGACAGTGACTTTCCTGCTGTACAGTCACCCTGAAACAGAAGCAGAATAAGCATGTACTCTGTGACTGTTTCCACTTCCTTTGAGCCAGTGCTATATTGAACTATTCCTGAAATCACTCCAAACACAACTGCCAATTGCATTTGCATCTCTTCCTATCCCCAGTTCCCACAATTTCCAGCAAGTGTGGGAGTACAATATGATTGTGCAGCAGATTGTACAGCTCATAGCCTCTCCTCTCCTCTTCACCTTGGTAATATCAGGTGAGTAAAACTGGCCCTCTATGCTCTTCCCCTCCACCACACCAGCGATCCCTGAGATGTGGAATTCTACAGAAAGAATGTGTATCACCAGCTGGTTGTAATTAACTGAAAACAATTATGACTACCTGTTCTTTTCTGGGAACTGTGCTGGGTGTTAGTGAGACCAATATGGAGAGGAGAGACTCTTCCTGGCAAGGAAGCCATTCATTCATTCAATTCTTTATTCATTTCACAATTATTGGCTGCTTACCACATGCCAGACAGTGTTCTAGGTGCTGAGGAATAAAGCAGTAAGCAAAACCCAAAAAACTGATTTTCTCATGGAGCTTACATTCTAGTATGGGAAAAGAAATAATGAACAATAAACATAAATGAGTAAAATATATCAGGTTATGATAGTCTTTTTGATGTGTCTATTTGAACAGACTGTAGTCCTTAATTATCCAGTCAAACACACATCTAGATGTTGCTGTGAAGGTATTTCATAGATGTAATTAAAGTCCACGATCACTTGAATTTAAGAGATATTATCCTAGAGAATCTGAGTGAGTCTGATTCAGTCAGCTTTAAAGGCCTTAAAAGCAGGACTGAGGCTTCCCTGGGAGAAGAAATTCATGTGTAGGACAACAGCTTCAGCCCATGCCCGAGTGTTCCAGCCTACCCTTATGGTTGGCCTGACGTGTGGATTTTGGACTTATTTATGCAGCCGCCATAATTGCCTAAGCTAATCCCTTGCAGCACATTTCTTCATGTCATCCTTTATGATGTAGTTTATTTGGAATAGAATGAACGTCTAGCTTTTTGGGGTACATGAGGTGGTGTCTCCCAAGAATGCCTTATATAAAAAAGAGGCACTCTGAGTCTGTAGTTCCTGGTTCTAGTTTGGCATTTTTGCTGAACAGCAAGGGGTTACATTTCCACATCTTCTTGAAATAAACAAAGGCTAGAATGAATCTTTAGTGATTCATTAATTCAAAAGGCATTCTTTTTCATTGGCTACTATGGGCTAACCATAGATCTAGGTGATAGGGCCATATCAGTGAACAAGTAAGGCGAGTTCTTGTCTTTGTGGAGGTCACTTTACTAGTGGGGAGTTTAGATGGAGCAAATAACATTTATTGAACAGTTTCTATATGCAAGCTCTCTGTCTAGGTAATTAAATGTGGAGCAGTCCAGCAGAGGGTAACCTGTGGTGTCCCTGCACATGGGAGGAAACTTGGAATGGGGACTGTGGGCACATGGGAAAATACTGGACTCTAGTGCAGCTGGTGATGATGGTAGAGGGCTGAAGAATGCAGCTTGAGTCCCAGCCAGGGACTGTGGTTCACCATGAGAAGTGAAGATAAAGAAGTCTTCAAGGAGCTAGAGTTTGGCTAAAATATTAAGGCAGAATTCAGTCTTGGGGAAATAAGTCTCAGATATGTGCATCAGGTTTCTAGAAGTATGGTACTATATACAGTTCTAAGAACATCGCTTGGTGCGTAACAAGAATGAAATAAATATTTGGCTAGTAAATAGAAAGAAAAGATAAAATTTACAGAGAATGTGATTTGATATTCACATTAGAACTTCCAAACCAGAACTCCGAAGTCTTCTCATTAGGGTCAAGATTTCATCCAAGGATTTGGAGAGACCTGTACTCTGAGATAGAAGTCAAGTAGCCCCATTGTGGAGATGGTTGAGATTTGGAAGAAGGATCATCTTGACTAGCGTGACATGAGGCCCACACTTTGCTTCACAGGCATCACTGCTGCCTTCTTACCTGGATACACTTTAGTACCACAACCAGTGGGTGAGACAATTTGAAGTGGATAAGGACTGCAGTAGTTGTTTTCAATACCATCAGCTATTCTTCTTTCCATGGGATAATATAACCACAGATAAACTGGAAGCTATTTGGGGAAGATTTCCTGGGCAGAGCTGAAATCTGCTAAAGCCTTATCAACTTTTGTATTAATTTAGCTATGTCAAAGCTATCACTTTCTGCTGGGATTACAAGCATGAGCCACCATGCCCATCCATAATAGTTACTTTATGGTTAATTTATCAGTCAACATTAAAATGATGTATGGGTTTTTTTAAATTGCATTTTAGGTTTTGGGGTACATGGGAAGAACATGCAAGATTGTTGCATAGGTACACACATAGCAGTGTGATTTGCTGCCTTCCTCCCCATCACCTATATCTGGCATTTCTCCCTATGCTATTTCTCCCCAACTCCCCACCCCCCACTGTCCCTCCCCTATTTCCCCCCAAAGACCCCGGTGTGTGATGCTCCCCTCCCTGTGTCCATGTGTTCTTATTGTTCAACACCCACCTATGAGTGAGAACATGAGGTGTTTGATTTTTCTGTTCTTGTGTCAGTTTGCTGAGAATGATGGTTTCCAGGTTCATCCATGTCCCTACAAAGGACACAAACTCATTGTTTTTTATGGCTGCATAGTATTCCATGGTGTATAAATGATGTATGGTTAATGCTGTTTTTATTATTGTACCTTAAGTTCTGGGGGACACGTGCAGGTTTGTTACATAGTTATACACGTGCCATGGTGGTTTGCTGCATCCATCACCCAGTCATCTACATTAGGTATTTCCCCTAATACTATCCCTCCCTTCAGACCCTACCCTTCTGACAGGCCCTGGTGTGTGATGTCCCCTTCCTTGTGTCCATGTGTTTTCATTGTTCAACTCCCACTTATGAGTGAGCACATGTGGTGCTGGTTTTCTGTTCCTGTGTTACTTTGCTAAGAATGATGCGTGAGCTCATCCATTTTTATGGCTGCATAGTATTCCATGGTGTATATGTGGATTTTCTTTATTCAGTCTATCATTGATGGGCATTTGGTTGGTTCCAAGTCTTTGCTATTGTGAACGGTGCCACAGTAAACATACGTGTGCATGAGTCTTTATAATAGAATGATTTATCATCTTTTGGGCATATACCCAGTAATGGGATTGCTGGGTCAAATGGTATTTCTAGTTCTAGATACTTGAGGAATCACCACACTGTCTTCCACAATGGTTAAACTAATTTACATTCCCACCAACAGTGCAAAAGCATTCCTATTTCTCCACATCCTCTCTGGCATCTGTTGTCTCCTGATTTTCTAATGGTCATTATTTTAACTGGCATGAGATGGTATCTCATTGCAGTTTTGATTTGTATTTCTCTAATGACCAGTGATGATGAGCTTTTTTTCATGTGTATGTTGGCTGCATAAATGTCTTCTTTTGAGAAGTGTTTGTTAATATCCTTTGCCCACTTTTGGATGGGCCTGTTTTTTTCTTGTAAATTTGTTTATTTGTAAATTCTGGATATTAGCCATTTATCAGATGGGTAGATTGCAAAAACTTTTTCCCATTCTGTTGGTTACCAGTTCACTCTGATGATGGTTTTTTTTTTTTTTTGCTGTGCAAAAGCTTTCTAATTAGATCCCATTTGTCTATTTTGGCTTTTGGTGCCATTGCTTTTGGTGTTTTAGTCATGAAGTCATTGCCCACACCTATGTTGTGAATGTTATTGCCTAGGTTTTCTTCTAGGGTTTTTATGGTTTTAGGGCTTATATTTAAATCTTTAACCCATCTTTAGTTAGTTTTTGTATAAAGGTGTAAGGAAGGGATTCAGTTTCTGCATACAGCTAGCCAGTTTTCCCAACACAATTGTTTAAATAAAAAATCCTTTCCCCATTGCTTCTTTTTGTTAGGTTTATCAGAGTTCAGATGGCTGTAGATGTGTGGCATTATTTCTGAGGCCTCTGTTTTGTTCCATTGGTCTATATCTCTGTTTTGGTACCAGTACCATGCTATTTTGATTACTGTAGCCTTGTAGTATAGTTTGAAGTTAGGTAGCATGATGCCTCCAGCTTTGTTTTTTTAACTTAAGATTGTCTTAGCTATAGGGGCTCCTGATGGTTCCATATGAAATTTAAGGTGTTTTTTTCCAATTCTGTGAAGAAAGTCAGTGGTAGCTTGATGGGGATAGCATTGAATCTATAAATTACTTAGGATGGTATGGCCATTTTCACAATACTGATTCTTTCTAACCATAAGCAAGGAATGATTTTCCATTTGTTTGTGTCCTCTCTGATTTCCTTGAGCAGTGGTTTGTAGTTCTCTTTGAAGATGTTCTTCATATCCTTTGTAAGTTGTATTTCTAGGTATTGTATTATCTTTATAGCAATTGTGAATGGGAGTTTACTCATGATTTGGCTCTCTGTTATTGGTGCATAGGAATGCTTGTGATTTTTAGACATTGATTTTGTATCCTGAGACTTTGCTGAAGTTGCTTATCAGATTAAGGAGATTTTGGACTGAGGTGATAGGCTCCTCTAAATATACCATCACTTTGTCTGCAAATAGAGACAATTTGACTTCCTCTTTTCCTATTTGAATACCCTTAATTCCTTTTTCTTGCCTGATTGCTCTGGCCAGAACTTCTAATACTATGTTGAATAGGAGCGGTGAGGAGGGCATCCTTGTCTTGTACTGGTTTTCAATGGGAATGCTTCCAGCTTTTGCCCATTCAGTGTGATACTGCTGTGGGTTTGTCATAAATATCTCTGATTATTTTGAGGTACATTTCATCAATATCTACTTTGAGAGTTTTTAGCATAAAGGGCTGTTGAATTTTGTAGAGGGCCTTCTGTGAATCTACTGAATACCATGGAGTTTCGTCTTTGGTTCGGTTTATGTGATAAATTACATTTATTGATTGGGATATGTTGGGCCAGCCTTGCATCCCAGGGATGAAGTCAACTGGATTGTGATAAATAAGCTTTTTGATATGCTGTTGGACTTAGTTTGCCAGTGTTTTATTGAGGCTTTTTGCATCAATGTTCATCAGGGATATTGGCCTGAAATTTTCTTTTTTAGTTATGCTCTGCCAGGTTTTGGTATCAGAACGATGTTGGCCTCATAAAATGAGTTAGGGAGGAGCCCCTTTTTTTCTGTTGTTTGGAATACTTTCAGAAGTAATGGTACCACCTCCTCTTTGTACCTCTTGTAGAATTCAGCTGTGAAACTATCTGGTCCTGGACTTTTTTTGGTTGGTAGGCTATTAATTACTGCCTCAATTTCAGAACTTGTTACTGGTCTATTCAGGGATTTAACTTCTTCCTGGTTTAATCTTGGGGGTTGTAAGTGTTCAGGAATTGATCCAATTCTTCTGGATTTTCTAGTTTATTTGCATAGAGGTGCTTATAGTATTCTCTGATGATATTTGGCATTTCTGTGGGATTGGTGGTGATAACCCCTTTATCATTTTTTATTGAATCTATATGATTCTCTTCTTTTTTCTTCTTTACTAATCTGGCTAGTGGTCTATCTATTCTATTGACATTTTCAGAAAATCAGCTCCTGGATTCATTGACTCGTTGAAGGGTTTTTCATGTCTCTATCTTCTTCAGTTCTGCTCTGATGTTAGTTATTTCTTGTCTTCTGCTAGCTTTTGAATTTGTTCTTGCTCTTCTAGTTTTTTAATTGCAATGTTAGGTTTTACATTTTAGATCTTTTCTGCTTTCTCTTGTGGCCAATTAGTGCTATAAATTTCCATCCCCACACTGCCTTAAATGTATCCCAGAGATTCTGGTATGTTGTTTAGATCTCTAAGAACTTGTTTTATGGATCTGGGTGCTCCTGAATTGGGTGTGTATATATTTAGAATAGTTAGCTCTTCTTGTTGCATTGATCTCTTTACCATTATGTTATATTCTTCTTTGTCTCTTTGAACCATTATTGGCTTAAAGTCTGTTTTGTCAGAGACTAGGATTGCAACCCCTGCTTTTTTTTGCCTTCCATTTGCATGGTAAATATTCCTCCATCCTTTTATTTTGAGCCTATGTGTGTCTTTGCATATGAGATGGATTTCCTGAAAACAGCACACCGATATGTGCCAAGAAAAGACAAATTATCCAGTTTGCCAGTCTGTGTCTTTCAATTGGGGCATTTACATTTAAGGTTAATATTGTTATGTGTGAATTCGATCTGGCCAATATGATGCTAGCTGGTTGTTTTGCCCGTTAGTTGATGCAGTTTCTTCATAGCATTAATGGTCTTTATAATTTGGTATGTTTTTGGGGTGGCTCGTACCAGTTGTTCCTTTCTATGTTTAGTGCTTCCTTCAGGAGCTCTCGTAAGGCAGGCCTGGTGGTGACAAAATCTCTTAGCATTTGCTTGTCTGTAAAGGATTTTATTTCTCCTTTGCTTATGAAGCTTAGTTTCGCTGGATATGGAATTCTGGGTTGAAAATTTCTTTAAGAATGTTCAGTATTGGCCCTCACTCTCTTCCGGCTTATAAGGTTTCTGCTGAGAGATCTGCTGTTAGTCTGACGGGCTTCCCTTTGTGGGTAACCCAACCTTTCTCTCTGACTGCCCTTAGCATTTTTCCCTCATTTCAACCCTGTTGAATCTGATGATTATGTGTGTTGGGGGTGTTCTTCTTGAGGATTATCTTTGTGGTGTTCTCTGTATTTCCTGAATATGAATGTTGGCCTGCCTTGCTAGGTTGGGGAAGTTCTCCTGGATCATAACCTGAAGAGTGTTTTCCAACTTCGTTTCATTCTCGCTGTCACTTTCAGGTACATTGATCTAATGTAGATTTTGTCTTTGGACATAATCCCCTATTTCTTGGAGGCTTTGTTCATTTCTTTTCACTCTTTTTCCTCTAATCTTGTCTTCTTGCTTTATTTCATTGAGTTGATCTTCAATCTCTGATATCTTTTCTTGCACTTGATAGATTTGGCTATTGAAACTTGTGTATGCTTCATGAAGTTCTCGTGCTGTGTGTTTCAGCTCCATCAGTCATTTATGTTCTTCTCTTCACTGGTTATTCTAGTTAGGATTTTGTCTAACCTTTTTCGAGGTTCTTAGAATCGTTGCATTGTGGTAGAACATGCTCCTTGAGCTAAGAGAAGTTTGTTATTACCCACTGTCTAAAGCCTGCTTCTGTCAATTTGTCAAAGTTATTCTCCATCCAGATTTTTTCCCTTGCTGGTGAGGAGTTGTGATCCCTTGGAGGAGAAGAGGCATTCTGGTTTTCGGAATTTTCAGCCTTTTTGTGCTGGTTTCTTCCCATCTTCATGGATTTATCTACATTTGGTCTTAGATCTTTGCAGTCAGTGACCTTTGGATTGGGTCTTTGAGTGGACGTCCTTTTTGTTAATGTTGAAACTACTTCTTTCTGTTTGTTAGTTTTCCTTCTAACAGGCCCCTCTGATGCAGGTCTGCTGGAGTTTGCTGGAGATCCACTCCATGCCCTGCTTGCCTGGGAATCACCGGTGGAAGCTGCAGAACAGCAAAGATTGCTTCTTGTTCCTTCCTCTGGTAGCTTTGTCCCAGAAGGGTGCCCACCAGATGTCAGCCAGAACTCTCCTGTATGAGGTGTCTATTGGCCCCTATTGGAAGGTGTCTCCCAGTCATGATACACAGGGGTCAGGAAGCCACTTGAGGAGCCAGTCTGCCCCTTATCAGAGCTCAAATGCTGTCCTGGGTGATCCGCTGCTCTCTTTGGACCTGCCAGGCAGCTGAAGTTTAAGTCTTCTGAAGCTGTACCCACAACCACCACTTTACCTGGGTGCTCTGTCTCAGGAAGTTAGGGGGCTTTCTTTATAAATCCCTGATGGGCTGCTGCCTTTTTTCATAAATGCCCTGCCTGGTGAGGAGGGAATCTAGTGACAGAGTCTGCCTGCAGAGGCCTTGCTGAGCTGCCGTGGTCTCTGCCCAGTTCAATCTTCCAGGTAACTTTGTTTATACTGTGATGCTGAAACCACCTACTCAAGCCTCAGCAATGGTGAATGCCCCTTCCCCCACCAAGCTTGAACATCCCAGGTCGAGCTCAGACTGCTGTGCTGGCTGCAGGATTTTTAAGCCAGTGGATCTTAGCTTGCTGGTTTTCACTGCTGGGGGAGTGGTGGGACACACCTAGCCAGATCAGTTGGCTCCCTGGCTTCAGCCCCTTTTCCAGGGGAGTGAACAGTTCTGTCTTGCTGGTATTCCAGGCACCACTGGGGTATGAAAAAACTGCTGTGGCTAGCTCGGTATCTTTCCAAACGGCTGCCCAGTTTTGTGCTGGAAACCCAGGGCCCTGGTGTTGTAGGCACTGGAGGGAATCTCCTGATCTGACATTTGTGAAGACCGTGGGAGAAGCACAGTGTCTGGGCAGGAGTGTAGGGTACAGTTCCCAATGGTTTCCCTTGGCTACAAGAGGGAGTTCCCGGCTCCTTGCACTTCCTTGGTGAGGCAATGCGCTGCCATGCTTCAGCTCACTTTCCTTGGGCTGCATCCACTGTCCAACCAGTCCCAATAAGATGAACCAGGAACCTCATTTGGAAATGTGGAGATCACTTGGCTTGTGCATCGCTCTCACTGGGAGCTGCATACCGGAGCTGTTCCTATTCAGGCATCTTGCCAGCAATCTGGTTAACGCTTTTGGTAGGCTTATTTTTAACTTTGTTTTGTGACATATTTTTACTTTTTTGTACTTGAAATGCATTGTTTGGTTTCAGTTTTTAAAATTTTGTACATATTTTGCTCTCTTAAAAAATACCAGTTTTGCATATATAGATACAGTTTTGCATATATAGTGTTTATAGTGTCATATATGTGTGTATATATATGTGTATCAGATGAAAACATGGTGCTGGTGCTGGTGCTGGCACTAGAGAGGGGCAGTAGGCAGAGCATGGAGAGCAGCTGCTACCAAGAGGAGGTGTGAAGCCAGGACAGAGACTGTGACTTCTGCCATTATTTATGCTGCCCCCTGGTGTGGGTAGCTCCAGGTCAATGAATATCAAATAAAGCCAAGAGTAATAAAAAGTTAAAGGTGAACCTTGCCCCATATGGGGGCTGGGCAAGAGGTGCTGGCATCATCAGAAGATCCTGACAGGTGGCAAGAATGGCATAGGCTGGGGTAAAGGGAATGATACCTGCCACAGCCAACACTAACTGAGCACATCCTCTGTATGAGCCCTGTGCTGTGAGCTTTATACACTCTACCTCACTTTTTCCTCACATGGCCCTGAGAGGTATGTATCATTATCCTCACCATTTAGATGAAGATACTGGGGGCTTAGCAAGATGAGCTCACATCTGAGAATCATGCCTGTCATGTAGTACATATCCTACAGGTATTTCTTAAATGAGTAAATAAATGAATAAAGCCACCCAGGTGGTAACTGGAGATGTAAGATTGTGTTCAGACTGACTCCAAAGATAGGCTTCTTATCGCAGTTTTTCTTCAGGGATTTTATTCTGGCAGACAGCATGGAGGCTACTGGAGTCATGTTTAGCACTTTTGTTTCTGAGCAGGGAATGTCTGAGCTCTCACTTAAGTAAGCCCGGCTGCCAGAATACACTGGTGGAGTTATGTTACGGACCAGGAGTAGCCTGCTGCCTACTGGTTATCTACATGAAGGAATGCTGTTTTGCTATTTCCCTCCCACTGATGCTGAAATTGAAACGGGGAAGAACTCCAAGTACAACGTATCGTTCAAGGGGATGAGGGTATCCTCACGGGATCACACTGAGGACCTGCTGAGAACACGCTGAAATCATTATTCTGGCAGATCAGGAATACCTTCTCATCCACAGCCAGCAGCCACGTATGCTGGGCACACACTGTGGTCTGTCTGAGTTGGGTTCTTCCAGAAAGTGGGTTCACCGTGGATATCTGATGGCCACTCCTGCCGGGAAGGCAGTCATTTGTTCGTATACCATAAACTTTAAAAAATATCAGGAAACAAGGACTCTTGGCTGGAGATGTGCCTTAAAGACATTCTTCCAAGAGGTCTTTTGCAAGAGATGAGCACTGTGACTCCAGGAACAGAAAGTGCATATCACACCCTCACCCTTGGAACTGCAGCATGCTCAGAGCCTTGGTCAAGATTTCTCCTGCGTGTTGGTTGATCAGGCTGTGAGGTTAAGATTCAGTTTTTTAGAGAAATCGTGTTATGCAGTCAGGGCAGGGTGTCAAAATGGTGTGAAAATGGTTCCTCCCATTTTCACCAGAAAGTGAATTCTGTGAAAAGAGGGATTTGTTTTTCTGGTTTCAATATAATGTAGGCCTGGTTTAGAAAATCAGGATTGGAGACTGATGAGCCGTTTCTCCAGACTGAGGTTCATATGGTCCTGCCTGAAAAGGCATCATTTCTCTTACATAGGGGACTTGGAAGACAGAGAAGGTAGAGGCTTCTGGAGCCAGGAGATGCCTGCCGCAGCAAATGGCCAGAAGAGAGAAACCATATGGCAAAGGGACTGTGGCCCAGAGGCATTCCTGCAACAGCAACGGGGCTAAGTGAACGGCACTATTGTTTCAAAAGTGTACTTGATGAACTGATTTTGGGTATACATGATTTTAAGAGGCATACTGACCATTGATCTGTTTCTTAGGCTCACAGCCGGAGAGACAGAATCCAAAAACCCAGTGAAGAATTCTTTGTCTAATCCCTTGGCCATTTTGTCAGAACTGCCTCTGAGACACTGATCGAGTTTCTTTCAATGACTGAGAAAAGTATTATCCACTTGTGTTCAAATATCTGAAGTTCTGCATGCTTTCTGCTGCTTCCTGGACACTGGTCTATTTCATCTGCTTGCAGGGCCTTAGATTCAAATGTCTTTCAGATCCAAATCCCTAGTCCAGATGTTGAAATCTCTGTTCCAAAAGGTACCAACAGCATCTCAACCCTGATATGCTCAACTCATGCTCACTCTCCCAAAACACACTTTCCCTATGTTCTCCAACCCAGTGAACGGCACCCCCACTCACTGTTCAAGGCTGAAATAAACCACACGGGATTCCCCCCTTTCCCTCATTCCCACATCCAACCAGCCAGCAAGGTATGATCAACTTTAATTTACCAATCTGCGGACCTATCTCCTCGTGTCTTATTCTATAACCACTACCCTGGTTCAGGCCTTCATCATTTAAACATTTTATTTATTTATTTTGGTCTGGACCCATTAAATGGCTCCCTAAAGGGCCACTGTCCACAGGGCCAATCAGAAGGAGTGTTCTGCCTCCCAGATCTCCTGTCGCTCCTTAGCTCACTGGTTTGCCTCCAGTGAGGTGTTTGCAGTCTGATGTGCTTGAGTCCCTGGATTATTTATCAGGCTCTCTCCTACCTCCATTCAGTGGGCTCCCATGGTACACACCCCTATGGGCCCACACTGCACAGGCTCCCACAGACCCTTGTGACGTTCCAAATCTGGTCCCTTTTCTGTCTGACACACATAAATTCATCCTCGAAGGCTTACCTTATCTATTGTCTTCCTGGTGCCTCCAGGTGCAAACAGTGTGCTCTCCTTCCCATCCCTATGGCATCTACATGAGACAGTAATCACCGGACTCAAAAAAAGAAATAATGCCACACCTCCATCTGCCACCAGACTGAAACACTGAAGGCAGGGATATTGATTTAATTATCTAACATCTATGACATGCTCTAAGAAATGCTTGCTGATTGAGTACAGGAATGAAGACACTGTGTCTCCTTTTTCTTTTCACATCTGTAAATCCTGTTGGAAAATAATCCTTCCTTGTATTTGGCAGCGGCTGCTGCTCCTGTTTGTTTTCCCTCATGGTTTCCTCCTCTTTTGCTCTTTGTGACTCTTTCCTAAATGCCTCCCTCCCCACTCATGCCAGGCTCTTGTGGTGCCCTCACTTACACAAACCTGGTAATTGGTTTAAAATCTGGTCTGAAAACCACCCCTGAAAGTGGAGGTGCCCCCAGCTACCTGCAGATTATCCAGGAGTCTGCTATGAGGGCGCATTACCTACTTTGAGGAGACAAAACCGCTTGGCTCAGCATTGGATTCTGAAGGAAATAGCTGGGCTGGGTGACTCAAAGAGTTTGCATTTTGTGGCCACTGCTTTCATAACAAAAGCCCCATTTTAGCCACCTGAACTTAGCTGACTTCAGTTTGTTGTTAGGAAGGCTTTCAGGGCTCACACGGCAACAAAGAGCTCATCTGTGTTTGCTTGGGTGGGAGAGAAGCATGCACCCTGGAAGATCCAGTCCAAGTTTATCCATTTTAAGGAATAACAGGAAATCTTACTCTTAGCGAACATTTGCAAACCCAAGTCCCCAAATGGGACACAATCCTCCATGTGGTGACACCATGGCAACCAGACATTCCTATTTGATTGGAGAGTATTGCATTTCACATTCTTGTTTCCCCAGGAGCCACCAATGCTGGGCTACCTCAGCATCCTCCCAATATGAGTAGTCCCTGATTCAGGGGTTTGCTTTCTGTGATTTTAGATACCCACGGTTAGCTGCAGTTGGGAACTATAAAATGAAAACTTCCCAAAATAATTAATTTATTCATATTAAATTGCTCACTGTTCTGAGTGGTGCGACGAAATCTCTTGCTCACCAGCCCAGGATGCAAATCCTCCCTTTGTCCGGCGTATCCGTGCTGTACACACCGTTCACCCATTCATCGCTTAGTACTGTCTCAGGGCTCAGTGGTATCCAGTTTCAGGCATTCACGGAGGGTCTTGGGATGTTTCCCCTTCAGAAACATCCCCTTCAGTGATGTTGTAATCAGCATCACTGAATCACTTAATAGATGTTTAGTTCATTAATAAACTACCAATTTTAAGTGATTTAAAAATATAAACATAGTAAAAGAATGAAGAAATAAGCTCGGGGCCAGTGGCGCAATGGATAACGTGTCTGACTGTGGATCAGAAGATTCAAGAATGAAAAAATAAACTTTATCAGAAAAATAATTGTTTTATTTGATAATTTTTTACCAAGGAATTTTGCTCCCCTCAAGGATAGGTAAATCTTGAGTCTTTGGTCTTCACGCTGTTCTCTGTGAGGCTGATGGGCTGATGTCTCACTGTAGAGTTCAGAGCTCCTTCAGATAAAAAAACTGGAAAGGATATTGTCCTTCAAGGCTGGAAGGCAGGATGATTCAACCTGGGAAGTGGAGCCAATGGCCTCAGAATACACCGCTTATGTTTACCCTGGAAAGTAATATCATGTGTTGCAGCATTTGGGTGTGGTGTTTAAAGGTCCAGTTGTGGCATTGGCTTTGTTTTCTGAAGAAAATCTTCAGGCTCTGGGGAAGGGTCGAAGTCTGAACATCCAAGCCTTAGCCTGCATGGTCAGCCCTCTTAAGAAATCCTGACCTCTTATCTTCCAGCTTAGGCATCTCCAAACTTTGGCTTTGCATGAGAGATTTATTCAGGCGACTTACAATACGAATTGTATTACTGGGATATACTATTTACTTAGGTCCCTTAAATCATACTATCGTTCTTCATTGGCAGTAGAGTCATGAAACAATATTTTTACCTCATTTCTCCTTTCACTAATGTGTATGGGTATTTTTCTCTTCAATAGCAGAATATTTAAGTTTGGGGAAAAGCAGCGTTTATAGCTGGAATCCATTTCTTTGAATAGTGCTCTCAAAATAAGCACATTCAGTGGCTAAAAGTTGATAGTATTGAATATTCTCACCATTTCTGTCAACAACAAATGAACTTCAGGAGATACGACTTTAGCCAGCAGTGACTGTGTGAATAAACAACATGCAGGGTGTCACTTGAATGCTGCCTCCCTTAGTCAAGTAACTATACCCTTTATTTATATCTATCTCTCTCATAAAGCAAGACTTGAGTAAGAGAAAAAAAAATTAACTCTGAAGACTAGATTTTTAATGATTAAAAGTAAAGAAATTTGTCAAGCACATCTTCCTCATATATAAACGCTGTGTATACTGAGTTGATTCATATTCATTATGTCTGTGTTATTATGTAATTATCATATATAATGTTTTTTCTTTATTGGTACATAATAGTTGTACATATTTGTGGGGTACAGGTGATCTTTTGATACATACACATAATGCATAATGACAAAATTAGGGTAGTTGGGATATCCATTACCTCAAAGAGTTATCATTTCTTTGTGTTGGGAACATTATAATTCTTCTCTTTTAGCTATTTTGAAATATGCTATAAACTCTTACTCTACTTGCCCTACTGTGAACACTAGAACTTATTTATTCTATCTAACTGTATTTTTGTACTCATTAGCCAACTTCTCTTCATCCATTCAACACTTCCCAACCTCTGATAATCACCATTCTACTCCCCACCTCCATAAGTTCAGCCTTTTTAGCTCCTACATGTGAGTGAGAACATGTGATATTTTATTTTCTGTGCCTGGCTTGTTTCACTTAACATCATGTCCTCCAGTTACATCCATGTTGCTTCAATTGATGGGATTTTAATTTTTTATGGCTGAATAATATTCCATTGTGAATTTATAACACACTTTCTTTGTCCATTCATCTTTTGATGGGCACAGATGTTGATTCTGTAGCGTGGCTATTGTGAATAGTGCTGCAATAAACAAAGAAGTGCCGATATCTCTTTGATACGCTGATTTTCTTTCTTTTGGTTACATATCTAGTAATAGGATTGCTGGAGCATAAGGTGGTTCTATTGTTAGTTTTTTGAGGGGCTTCCATACAAATTTACATTCCCATGAACAGTGTATGAGAGCTTCCCTTTCTCTGCATCCCCATCAGCAACAGCTATTTTCTGTCATTTTGATAATAGCCATTTCAACTGAGGTGAGATGATACCTCATTGTGGTTTTGATTTGTGCTTCCTTGATGATTAGTGATGCTGAGTATTTTAAGTAAGTTATTTCAATAGTTTTAAATTTATTTCTGGAAATAATAACATTATTATCTTTTTTTTTTTTTAACCAATATTGTGTGATCAGTTGCTGTTTAATATTTCTGTTGGAGAGTAAAGGAAGACTTCCTCTCTCTGTATTAGTCAGAATAAGCTAGGTTGTCCTACAATAACAAATAACCTCTGAATCTTAGTTGTTTAAAACAACAATAACAATAGCAACAGGTTTTTTTTTTCCCACTCAGGGGCATGTCCACTGAAGACTGGCTCATTGGAAGTGAGGAGATGGGGATACATTCTTGAATATTCTCACTAAGTGGAATCAGATGAGTTGTGGTGATAATTAATTTTAGGTGTCAATTTGACTGGATTAATTGGTACCCAGATAGCTGATAAAACATTACTTTAGGGCATGTCTACAAGGATGTTTCCAAAAGGGACTGGAATTTGAATCAGTGGACTGAGTGAGGAAGATCTGCCCTCACCCAATGTGGACAGGCATCATCGAATTGGCTAAGGTCCTACTAGAACAGAAAGCCAGAGGAAAAGTAAATTTGCTCATTTCCTTATGGAGCTGGGACAAGTTTATTCTCCTTCCCTTGGACATCAGAACCCCAGGATCTCTATCCAGCCTTTTGAATCTAGGACTTGGACCAGTGACTCCCAAGTTTCTCAGGCCTTCAGCCTTGTGGTGACCTTCAGTTTTGTAGTGAAAGTTACTCGGTTGACATCTCTGGTTTTGAAGTCTTAGGACTTAAAGTGACTCATACTACTGTCTTCCCTGGTTATCCAGCTTGCAGATGGCCTGTTGTGAGACTTCTCAGTTCACTATAGCCTCCATAATCCGGTGAGCCAACTCCTATCTCTATCTCTATATCTTTTCATCTCTTTCTATCTACATCTTATGGTCTCTGTCTCTCTGGAAAACTCTAATCCTATGATGGAGGCTTATCTTTAGGAAGGGAGTGGCAAACCATGTGCTGGCTATGAATGCTTCAACCCACAAGTGATCTTCATTCATATTTCTCTTTTATTCATTATTTTTAAATAGACTTTCCTGTTTAGAGCAATTTTAGGTTTACAGAAAAATAATGCGGGAAGTACAGGGAGTTTCCATGAACTGCACTCGCTCCCCTTCCCCTGCCAGAGTTCCCTCTCATTAACATCTGCATTAGTTTGGTACAATTTGTTAAAATTGAGAGGCAGTGTTGATAACTAAAGTCCATGGTTTATGTTAGGTTTTACTCTTTGTGTTGTACCATTATGTTCTCATATAGAATATTTTCGCTGCGTTAAAAGTGTCCTGTACTCCACCTCTTCACACCTCCCCACCCTCTTCCTCCCGGAAGTCACTGATATTTTTATTGCCTCCACAGTACTGCCTTTCCAGAATGCCATATCACTGGAATCCTGTAGTATAGAGCCTTACCATTTTGAATTGGCTTCTTTTACTTAGAAATATGCATTTATGGTCTTCCATGTCTTCTTTCTTTTTTGTGAGACAGGGTCTCTCTCTGTTGCCCAAGTATGATCTCTCCTCATTGCAGCCTTGACCTTCTGAGCTCAAGTGATTCTTCCACCTCAATCTCCCTGGTAGCTGGGACTATAGGCACACACTGGAACACTGAGCTGATTTTTTTTTTTTTTGTATTTTTTGTAGATAAGGGGTTTTGCCACATTGCTCAGGCTGCTCTGGAACTCCTAAGCTCAAGTGATCTGCCCACCTTGGCCTCCCAAAGTGCTGGGATTACATGCATGAGCCAGTGCATCTGGCCCTCTTCCACATCTTTTTGTGGCTTGCTTTTTTAAAAAAATCACTGAAAAATATTCCACTGTATGAATATAACACAATACTGCTCTGAATCATATTTTATGGACCAAAGTAAGCCATATGGCAACACTAAATTTAAGGGAGTCGGGGAAGGGTAGTCCAGTCATATAACTGGAAGAAGAAAAACTAGAACTATTTTGTAAGCAGCAGTAATTAACCCTTAGCTTCCATATCTTGAATGAAGTAACTAGGTTATGCTCACCATCAAATCTTTTTCAGGTGAAGTGAGAGAAAGGAACTTAACGACAACGTGGACCCCCATTTTTTGCTAGGAAAAAAGTAATAAAAGGAGCCAGACCACTCATATTATATATATATGTGTGTATATACATATATATACACATACATATATATACACATTTTATACACACACACACACACACACACACACACACACACACACACACACACATATATATATATAATGCAGAATATGATCTCAAAGAGTGGCTGCAGGCTACCAACAAATCCTCTGTGTCGACCCTGAATACCATGTCAGTGACGATGTCTTTGGAATTCTACAGGGGCCACACCTTTGTCAGAGGCTATATGCACTTATTAAAGTGAACGAAATATGGCCTAAGAAGGACTCCATACTTCTGTATTTAAGTCCTTGTGGACAAACTGTAACCTAACTTAATAGTCAGACAAGATTGAAAACCTAAGAGTATGCGCCAGCAACGATAGCTGAGTCTTGGCCAATGGTAGCAGCCATAATTCAACCGCTCATACACTGCTGAGTGTTCAAACCGTGTTCCAAAAGGCAAATGCTGAGCTGTAACCAATCCAGCTGTTTCTGTACCTCACTTCCGATTTCTGCATGCCGCTTCCCTTTTTTTGTCTATAAATTTGTTCTCACCACAAGGCATCCTTGGACTTGCTCTGAATCTGCTGTGATTTTGGAGGCTGCCCGATTTGTAAATTGTTTTTTTTCCTTGCTCAATTAAACTCCGTTAATTTAATTTGTTTGAGGAATTTTTTTTTTAACACAGTATAGTCTCAGAATATTGCTCAGTATTCTCTTGGATATAGACAGAAGTGGTAACAAATCGGGTAAAGGCCAGTCCAGAAAACAGACAACCACTAGTTTTTCTAATAAAGAATACTTAATATAGGAATTGAAACACTGAAAGTAGGAAGAGGAGGACCACTGAGGGATCATGGAGCTAGCAGCTGCAGGAAGCAATCACCACCCCTAGGGATGAAAGAACAAAAGAGATATGTGAGGTGCCTGGGATCCGGAAGCTTGGAGCATGGCCTCGCAGAGCTGGAAGCTGGGCCAGGAGGGAGGAGTGTTGCCCAGTGGAGGCAGGTGCATCTGGAGACTCAGAGCAGGGACCCTCAAAACAGGGACTTAGCATCTGGGGAGGAGGTTCTGGTTGACAGATGCTGTTACTGAGGGAGTGAGTTGAAGTTCTTGCAGTGAGAAAAATAACTGCAAATTTGAGCTAAGGGCTGCTGGTATAATATTGACAGGACCAGTAAGACAAAACAAAACAAAACAAAACAAAAACACAGAAGGAGCCAATCCTTTCTTCCCGATTCCTTCCAGACTCCCTCTAGTGCCCCCTATTGGCAGCCTAAGAGAGATCCCTCTGGCAAAGCCGAAACATGCTTTGCAGAGGCTCAGCCTCAGCAACACAAAGCTGAGAATGAAGGGTGAGTGTGGAGCTTACACGCAACAGCTTACTCATCAACACAGATAGTAAACAAATATTTGGTCCCTGTCACTTATGCTAATATTTGCTCATTACGGCTAGAAGACTCTAAGGAAAGCCTAGGCCAGAGAAAGAGTAAGATCTGATATTGACATGTCCTAAAAGCTTCCCTTTTTGGTAACTGACATGCTCATCATCCCTGGTCATCAGAGAAATGCAAATCAAAACCACATTGAGATACCATCTCACACCAATTAGAATGGCAATCATTAAAAAATCTGGAGACAACAGATGCTGGAGAGGATGTGGAGAAATAGGAATACTTTTACACTGTGGGTGGGAGTGTAAATTAGAAATACTTAATGTAGGTGACGGGGGATGGATGCGGTAAATTACTATGGCATGTGTATACCTATGTCAAAAACCTGCCCGATCTGCACATGTACCCCAGATCTTAAAGTATAATTTTAAGAGGCAAAAAAAAAAAAAAAAGAATAATCCCAAAAGTATCATCTGGAAGCTCATCCAGCTTGCTTTTTGGCCACCACTGAGTAAGAAGTTAGTCTGAGTTCTTTGCTCTTGCTTTAAGTAGCTTTTAGAGTCCTTTGAGACACTTTTACTTGGGATAGAGACAAGAACAGCTCCATGATAGTCTTGGCTTCCCCGGGGTATTTGGAGGACTTAACTATCCATTTCCAGTTCTGAATCATCAAATTCCACTAAATAGCCAATGTAGCCACCACCCGTTCTTACTTTGCTTTCTTTGCAGTCCTTCCTGTTCCCATTTCTTATTTTCATGTATTTCTCTCTTTTCCCTGTATTAAAATCCTAGCCCTTCTTCTTTCCTGCCATTCCTCTGCTTTCCCTGATACCCCTCATTCCTCCTGGGGGACAGCACAGTGTACTTGAAAGAGCTTGAGTCCTGCCCAAGAAGGGCGTAGGATTAAGTCCTAATTCTGATGTTTATAATTTCAGGCAAGTTATTTTTCATTTTTTAAAAATGGAAATAATTGCTAGGATACATGTACCTGTAAGAAGTAAATGAGAGAATGTATATATAGTGCCTGACAGATAATAGGTGCTTGTTAAACATTTGCTGCCATCTCTCCTTTTTTCTTTTTAGTTATCAAATGCACTCTTAAGTACATCTTTTGAAAACCAACTTAGTACTTTCCTTATGTCTTCTGTCTGCTGCAGAGCCCTGGGCTAAGCCCTATCTTAGACCCAGCCTCAACTCTTCTCCTGCAGTACCAAATTATTTATTTAATCTGGCCATATTTTATTTAACTCACTTTGTCTTAATCATTTGGAAACTGGTGAGGTTCAAAATTCAGTCTGTAGCCAGAATTACTCAGCTTGTGTAGTTTAACTAAAATGGGGGAAAGTTTGCAGCATAAGGGAAAGAAAAGACAGACTAGGTTTGGATTACTCTGACTGGAACCAGTGGGAAATAGAAGGTTCAGGTCCTAAGCTGACATTCCCTCACACTTCATGCCAGGGCCGCCATCAGATACCACTCATCGTCATGTGCAGACTGGCCCTAGGGCTGGAAAATGGCCACTGAGGGCACAGAAGGGTGGAAATTATATTTTACTCTCAGTGTTAGGACACCTAGCTGGTTATTTACCTTCCAGTCCTTTGGAATCCTTAACTAGAAATAGTTGTGAAGTCAGCCAGCCAGCCAGCTAAGTATTGAGCCAAGCATCACTGAAGAATTAGTATGCTGTTTTCTCTTTCTTATCCAGTAAGTGCTGGTCAGGGTGCGCCTAGCACTGCCTCTTGAAATGGGTTTCCTCTCCAATGCTTAGGTTAAATTACCTGTCAGTAATTGAGGAAACCAGGGACACCTACTAAAAGTGGAGGCAGGGCTCCCAAATCCTCCGTCTTTGCTCTGAAGGTGGTACCGCTGGGCATGGCTAAGTGGGAAGACTGAGATACTCCTTTTTTTTCTTAAAAGCTTTGCAGAAATGATAGTCTAGGCACCCAATGGAGATTCCCTACTGTGGGGTATTTCTGTGGTTTCAGAGTCCCAAATTTCACAGTGGTGGTTTAGGGAATGCCTCAGTCTCCTGACTAGCTGAGAGTATAGGTGTGTACCACCATGCTGGGATAATTTTTGTATTTTTTAAACAGACAGGGTTTCAACATGTTGACTAGGCTGGTCTTGAACTCCTGGCCTTATGTGATCTGTCCTCCTTGGCCTCCCAAAGTGATGGGACTGTAGGCATGAGCCACCATGCACTGTGGCCAAATCCTTTTAGATGAACATTTTAATCATCTTCATTACAACTCCACAAAAAGGATATTATTTATATTATCTTCATTTTACAGATGAGAAAACTAAGGCTTAGAACAGGGTTTTTTCAAATTGGGGGTCTGAAACCATTAATAGACCATGAAATCAATTTCCTGTATTATGACTAGCATTTATAAAAATTTACATAGAATAGAACCAATCAAATAAATGATGCTCAGAAAATACCAAAAATAATTATTGCTTTATTAATCTTTTAATTTATATGAGAGTGTGTGTGTGTGTGTGTGTGTGTGTGTACGCAGACTATATAGAACTATGTTAAATATATTTCTTACTGTCGATTACAGTTAAAAAAAGTTTGATAAGTCTATATTTGACAGAGTTTAAGTAACTTGCCCAAGTTCAGGTGGTAAATTACAAAGCTGTAATTTGAGCCCATGCAGTCTGAGACCAGAACCTTTGCTCTCAATCTCTTTGCCATGTTGCCAAGTTAACTAAGAGCATGGGGGAGCATATGAAAGGGTATGTGTGTGGAGAGGGAAGAGAATGGAAGAAGAGCAGCTAGAGAATGGAGAAGCCCCAGACTCCTGGAGAATGTTTTGTGTTCCTGTTACTGGGCTCAGGTTGCAAAGGTTCAGCATGCAAATGGCCAGTGGTGCTCTCTGAACGGCCCCCAGAACCATGGGTTGTGGTTCCCAGCACAGTCCTGCTGGATGCCAGGCGTAATTGCTATTTGCTACCCCTTGTATTTGCACATCTTTCCTGATTTGAACGAAAAATTATCTTAATTTATTGATGTTATTCCCACAGTGGATTTTAGAGCTGTAAGAGGACTTAAATACAAATCTTGAGTTGTTGGATGTTAAATGTGAGACCTGAGAGGTCAAGCGACATGCTAACGTCACATCAAAGATGACAGAGAGTCAGACCCAGACCTGGGGCATGCAGGCCTGTGCTTTTCATTGCTTTAATTTATAACACGATCTGGTCCTTTTAGAAGGTGGTGAATTACGGGCTAGCAGGAAAGGTCTGCATGTACCTCATCCTGGATGCTTATTTGAAAACTTGAGAAAAAGGTGTCTCACCTCTCTACTATCCAGGCTGGGTTTCAAGGTGGGCTGGGATTTTCTCAGAGAAGCAGGGAAGTGAGAATGGAGAGAAAGGGGTGTGCCTTGCCTCTTAGCCTCTTGGCTTGTTATTCTAAGCACAAGATGAAACTTTTTTCAGGCAATTTTTTCCTCCTCTTCTTCTTTTTTTTACAAAAATAATTTGGGACTGTTTTCCAGGGCAAGAGTATACTGTGCAGTCTTTGTGCCCACAACACCTGTAGAAGGGATTGAATTAAAGTTTTGTTCAGGGTCCTGAAAGTTTATGGACCATTTAGCTGTGAAGCAGAGTTTAATGTTGGCAAACTTTGGTGTTTGTTTTAGTTTCTGAAAGTTGCTAACCATTTTTCCTTTCTTGGGGAAGAGAGCAGGCCTGGCAGGAAAGGCAGGGCCATCACTGGGGCAAGGTGGGTGGGGTAGGCAGTGTTTAGGTACAGAATCTTAATGGGCCAATAGACATGTCCGCCTGATGCCTTTAGCACCCCGGCACTCTAGCCTGACATGTTGGCACATGGAGCTGAGGCTGCGAAGGCTGAGGAACACTGGTGTTGTCTGAGCCCTTTCCTTCAGCAATTTCATCAAGTGCGGATGCTGACGGACACCCACAGTCCCCAGAGCCAAGCGCACATTCCTGCAAAAGATAAACGTTTGTCTGTTTGCTCAACTCTGCCCTCACTTTGCCACCATCTAAGCCAGATCCGTCATGCCCTCAATGTACTTGGCAGGAGGGAAAGACAGATGGTCATAGACCTGGCTGAATGGCTCCATTTCTGCAGCCCTGGCACTAATCATTCTGGGTCTGCCCCCAGTTTTGTGTAAGACCCCGGAGAAGAGGCCTAAACCCCATCACCTGTCTTGTTCTATGCACTAGCAATAAGCAGATGTTACCTCGAGTCTGGAGTCACAACCAGCCTCATTTGGCAATTCTGGAGGCAAATTGCTTGTCAGAAAAACAAACGTATTTCATAAACACGTTACAATGATGTGTCAAGGGTAAGATAAGCCTCATGTTCCCACTGCGTTTCTTTGTCTTTTCCCCTAATTTCCATTTTCTCCAAGGTTCTTCAGGACCCTGAGGCCTCTTGACTCAGTGATGGCCAGACCCTTCTATCTGATCTCATTGCCTCTAAGAGGCACTGTCCCGGATCCTCTCTACTCCTTTGAAGTTCACCTCATTCCTGGCTACCATAGGCACAATCTCCTTTTTCCTTAGTGGGAGGAGATCATGTCTAATTCAGCATGGGGACATCAGCACGCTGGTACATAGATGCTCAAATGATAGCTGTTATAAAAATGAATACATAAATCATGGCTGTAGTGTGGGGTGAGGACATGTGCAATGCCTCTGTAAGTTCATTTTTAACTTCTCTATATAAAGGTGGAATCATGGCTCAGGGGAAAGAGCACTGAACTATGAGTTAGCAGACTTGGCTTTGAGTGTTAGTGGTGTCACTGTATGCTAGCTGTCATGCTAAGTGCTTTGAATTCACTATCTCATTTCTTTCACAAATAACCTATGAGATATAAACAATTCTAACTGAGTTAACTGAGACATGGCAGTTCTAGTGGACCTGCCTGAGGCACACAGCTTAAGATTCCCGGGTACTCTATGAGTTCCAAGCCCATTTGTTTAACAACTCTGCTAAACTGCTATGCAACCCTGGCCAAATTAATAAGTCTTCAGACAGCCTCCTCCCATGTAAAATGAGCAGCCCAAACACTCCTGGTTGTCTTTAAATCCTATACAGCTATTCTGAGTCTCCATTTCTGATTTCAAACATCCACAAGAATGTACTGTGAAACTCCATGGAATTGTGACTTGTGTTATGAGTTGAGGGAAGGTCAGAGAACAGTAGCGTTCCATTGGGAAGTGGCACACATTTGCAGCCAACAGATGAAATCTACACTCCTGGCACAGAGCCAAACCTGCTCTCTGTCCTAAGGCTCACTTGCCCATGAGTCCATTTGGTCCTTTCCTGACTCATAACTCCTGTCTCATCTCCCCCAGTGGAAGGACAGTATGCAGGCCCAACTCCTTCATAAAGCAGGGGTTGTTCACCTATGAATGTAATTTGCGGAAAGTAAAGGCCCACCTGCCTGAGATAGCTGGTGGGCATTGTATGGTAGACCACATGTTATTAACTAGGGTTCTGATGACATCTTCAGGCCACACTCACTTGATTCTTCTGTGACTGCCACTCTTTCTCAGTCATCTTCTCTGAATTTACTTTCTCTGTTTACACTGTAGATGTTGGATATTCCTATGGCACAGTTCTCAGCTTTCTCACATCCAGAATAGCTTCATCCTTTCTTATAACCAGAACTTACTTTCTCTTAAAATCTCTATTTAAATTTCCTGCTAATTTTGAAATATGTCCATATCTCCACCATACACCCCTTAGCATTTTAGCGTTCAATATCTCCCATACTAAAGCATCTAGTGGTATATTATAGAGGTAAGTAAAATACATGTAGAATAAACAAACTCTGATGCGTTAATTAATACATTGGTACAGGTTTAGGTTTTGGGTAAACTTTCACCAGTCTTTTTGGTGAATAGAACCATTTTAGGCCCTGAAAACAAGGGGCAAGTCGAATTTATTGTTGTTTGCCTCTGGACTATAGTGTAGTGCCTGGATCACTGTAGGTCACCAGAAAAACACGTTAACATTAATGAACTGAATACAGGAGACTCAGGACTGGCAAATTTTGAGAGGAGAAAAAAGGAGTTTCACATCTTGAAGTGTTGCCCAGAGAAGGCTGGCCTATGTGGGATGATGCAATGTGGGACTTGGCTTGTCAGGACCAACCTGGGGTCACTGGACTCTGTGATAAGAATCATAATGTAGAAGGGTCCCACTCATAGTAAGCAGTGGAACTCCGCCTGCCTCACTCAATTTTTTAAGGCCATCTCAGGCTCTTAAGACCTTGCCCTTTGCGCCGAGCCTGCAGAGTAATACATACTTCTGCCTATGTCAGATCCTTGGTATTAGCCCAGGGTGATACTTCCATGAAGATTCCGCCAGTTTCCAAAATTTCCTTTTACCTTTTCACACCATAATTTTCCCTGGAGCATAACTCATTGAAGTGGTCCCAGCTGGGTTTTGTGGCTTTCAGTGACCTCAGTACTCAGAACAAACAAGGGCAGCTGGCCATGTGAACACTTAAGAAAGCTTTTAGAAAATATGTTTTCCTTCTCATAACTTGCCTGATGAGCTGGAGTTGGCATGCAGAGAGGCAGGGTGAGACACTCCAATGCTGAAGATGTCCAGTTGTGTCAGCTGGGGTATATTGCATTTGTATCTCCTGATGCCTGAACCAGAAGGAGTCTTTATCCCAGACAAATCCCTCGTATCTGCGGAACCAATTCCCTTGGCAGAGGGTGAGATGCTTTGTGACTAGGGTATGTGAGGCTGAGTGTTGGGATCTATGAATTCTATTTCTGCTACCTTGGACAACAGGCACAGAGATACAGGCTGTACTTTTTGCCTTAAATGTATCCTCCTTAAAGTAAGTCCTCCCTTCAACAGAAAGTTCCTCTGCAAGTAATGAGATGAGGATAGTTAATAAAGTCTATGTGATATGCTGGCCAAAGGGACTGAGACTAGCTTTAGCCTTCTGCAGAGGGTGAATATGTATAGACCGGCAGCAGGGCCCCAGCCATGATGAGGGGTGGGAAAGCTGGGTCAGAACTACAGAGGGGATTGAGGAGTAACGAGGGGAAGAAGAGTCATCAGGATAGTATGGCGACTGGTTGGGTTCATGGTCTGAGCAGTGGAAGTCACTTGAGGAAGCTGAATATGTACTCATCTGTCATGGCTGAGTAAGTGCTTTGAGTTAAGTCTAAGGCTTGAAGGATGGTGGCGTTGAGATTGTAAACTCTTTTCTGCCTTTGCTAGAATTATTAGAGGAACTGCCGTCACTTCACCTTTGGTTGGTGTGAACTTAGGAGCATTGACTGTGAGAAGTTAGGAAATGCCAAAGAACATGGCTTGAATTAAGGGGTTGAGGTACCCCTCCTGGATTTATTTTCCATCTATTCATATTCAGTGAATCATCTATCATTTCTCTTTGGCTATTCTTTGAAAGACACATTGTCTTTTAATTTATAGCTGCTTGTGCTCATGGTCTAGTTCTGACTTCCTTAATTCAGATTCTCAAGTACATCTATAAGGCTCTTTCTCAACTGCTACCATGCTATATCTATATTTCTTTCTATAACTTTCCTCTATTTCTAACATATTGACTTTTAGAACTAAAGTCATTTGATCTCACCAAAAGGAGGCAGAAACTGTATCTATAACTCTATGGTGGATCATTTCTCACATAGCTAGAATTACGGCCCATTTCAATTCTCCTTGTCTTAGGCTCCTGATTCAATACATTGAAAACTGAAACCCAGACACATTATCATACAGAAATTTTTAATTTAAATGAATTCTAATGTTTCTCTTTTGGGGCATTCTCCATATTATTTAGTAAAATCTTCCCAATCTCAATGTTATCAAGACGATTTTTTAAAAGACTTTTTATGTTGAAGTTTTTAATTTATGAAGTATTTAATTTTGTGTATAATAAAATGGAAACTGATTTTAATTGTCTTTAGATCTTGTGGCTAGTTGTTTTGGCATCATTTTTTGAATTGTGTCTTTCTTCGGTGATCTGTTATAAATCAAGATTCTGAATATGTGTGAGTCTATTTCTAAAGTCCTATTTTGTTAATTTATTTTTCATTTCTGGACCAATATCACGCCCCTTTAACAATGACAGCATAATCAAAAATCTTCATTTCTTGTGGGACACAGGTCCGTCCCATTAACAGCACATCTTTATAGAGTTTTAATTAGAATTACCTTGAATTTATGCTTGAATTTAGGGTAAATTGATTTCTTTATGTTATTCATCCTATTCATTAATATCTTATATCATTCCCTTCATTTGGGTCTTCTTTGATATCCTTCAATAGAATTTTATACTTTTTTTTCACAAAAATCTGTACTTTTGTTAGATTTGTACATATATACAAATATATGTACAAATATAATGTTTGATATATATATACACACACATTAAGTGTACATATGTTTGTGTATATATATGTGTATACACACACACTTAATGGGATCTTATTTGAGATTACATTTTCCAATTATTTACTGTTAGTGTATAGAAATGCAATTGACTGAAAAACAACTTGAATTGTTTTTCAGTAAAATCTCAGGATACAAAATCAATGTCCAAAATCACAAGCATTCCTACACACCAGTAATAGACAAGCAGAGAGCCAAATATGAATAAATTCCCATTCACAACTGCTACAAAGAAAATAAAATACATAGGAATACAACTTTTAAGGGATGGGAAGGACCTCTTCAAGGAGAATGACAAACCACTGCCCAAGGAAATTAGAGAGGATACAAACAAATGGAAACAAATTTTATGCTCTTGGACAGGAAGAATAAATATTGTGAAAATGGCCATACTGCCCAAAGTAATTTATAGTTTCAATGCTATTGCCATCAAGCTACCATTAACTTTCTTCACGGAACTAGAAAAAACTGCTTTAAATTTCGTATGGAACCAAAAGAGAGCCTGTATATAGCCAAGACAATCCAAGGTGGGGGGTGGGGGAAAGATTGAGGCATCACACTGCTTGACTTCAAACCATACTACAAGTCTACAGAAACCAAAACAGCATGGTACTGGCACCAAAATAGATACATAGACCAATGGAACAGAACAGAGGCCTCAGAAATAACACCACACATCTACAACAATCTGATCTCCAACAAACCTGACCCCAACAAGCAATGGGACTCCCTATTTAATAAATTATTCTGGGAAATCTAGTTAGCCATATGCAGGAAACAGAAACTGGACCCCTTCCTTACACCTTATACAAAAATTAAGCTGGATTAAAGACATAAATGTAAGACCTAAAGCCATAAAAGCCCTAGAAGAAAACCTAGGCAATTGCCATTCAGAACATAGGCATAGGCAAAAACTTCATGACTAAAACACCAGAAGCATTTGCCAAAAAACCAAATATCAACAAATATGATTTAATTAAACTAAAGAGCTTCTGTGCAGCAAAAGAAACTATCATCAAAGTGAACAGGCAACCTACAGAAAGGGAGAAAATTTTTGCCATCTATCCATCTGACAAAGGATAGAATCTAACAAAGTTAGATTCTGACAAAGTTCCAGAATCTACAAGGAACTTAAACAAATTTACAAGAAAAAACAACCCTATGAAAAAGTGGGCAAAGAATATGAACAGACACTTTTCAAAGGAAGACGTTTATGCAGCCAACAAACATACCAACAAAAGCTCATCGTCCCTGGTCATTAGAGGAATGCAAATCAAAACCACAATGAGATACCATCTCATGCCAGTTAGAATGGCGATCATTAAAGTCAGGAGACAACAGATGCTGGAGAGGATGTGGAGAAACAGGAACACTTTTACACTGTTGATGTAAGTTAGTTCAACCATTGTGGAAGACGGTATGGCAATTGCTCAAGGATCTAGAACTAGAAATACCACTGGGCCCAGCAATCCTATTACTTGGTATATACCCAAAGGATTAGAAATCATTCTACTTTAAAGACATATGCACATGTATGCTTATTGCAGCACTGTTCACAACAGCCAAGACTTGGAACCAACCCAAATGCCCATCAGTGATAGGCTGGATAAAAAAAGTGTGGCACATATACACCATGGAAGACTACACAGCCATAAAACAGAATGAGTTCGTGTCCTTTGCAGGAACATGGCTGAAGCTGGAAACTATCATCCTTAGCAAACTAACACAGGAATAGAAAACTGAACACCGCATGTTCTCACTTGTAAGTGGGAGTTGAATATTGAGAACACATGGACACGGGGAGGGAAATATCACACACAAGGGCCTGTTGTGGCATCAGGAGAAAGGGAAGGGAGAGTATTAGGACAAACACCTGATGTGTTCTAGGTTTAAAACCTGGATGACAGATTGATGGGTGCTGCAAACCACCATGGCATGTGTATACCTATGTAACAAACCTGCATATTCTGCACATGTATCCCAAGACTTAAAAAAAGTGCATTTGACTTTTCTATATAGATGTAGTAATACCTATCAGGTTTTCCATAAGAATCATCGTATCATCTGTGAGTAATGGGAGATTTTTAGTTTTGTTTCTTCCTTTCTAATCCTTAAACAAAATTTTTCTTACTGTACAAATCAGGGCCTCTAATAAATCTTTAAATTCATGCCCATAAAGCTCAGATGAGCCCCAGTGCAATCACACTATATTCCACTGACTCTTCCAGTCTTCTAGAAAATTATATCATACTTCCTTTCTCCTTAAATCTCCAAGACCTGCTTCTTTATCTTTGTCTTCACCCAATAACCTTTTTAAAAAAATCTAATTCACTTGGGAAATGATGAAATCAGACTTCTACAGACTCCCAGTTCCCATCTCCTACCTCTTGCGCGTGCACCCATGTATTTTGCTTTCCTGAATGTGACCATAAAGGATACATTCCTAGGATTAATTCAACTTGAGCATGGTGTACAATTCTTTTTATATTTGGATTTGGTTAGCAAATATTTTGTTTAGAATTTTTTAAATCTCTGCTCATAGGAGAGATTAGTCTGTGATTTTCCTTTTTCAAACTTCCCTTGCCAAATGTTGGCACTGATGTGCATACTAGCTTCATAAAATAAGATGAGGAACAACCTTCTCCCCGTTTTCTATTCTCTGGAAAAATTTGTTTAAGATTGAAGTTACTTGTTTCTTGAATATTTGGCAGATCTTGCTGGTAAAATCATTTGATAATTTCTTTGTTAAAAAAAAGGGCAACTGCTGATTTATTTTTGATGGGTTATTTTTCTTGAATCAATTTTTTGAGGTATGTTTTTCTAGAAATTTTACCATTTGACTAAGTTTTCATGTGTGTTTAAGTTACTCATAATATTCTTATATTGAAAACTGCATTTTACTTACACCCACATATTCACTTTCATATTCTTGACATTACTTATTAGTGTCTTCTTTCTTTGTTCTTGTTGAGTCCCTGTAAAGACTGTCCATTTTGTAAGTATTTTTTTTTTTAAAAAACCTCTTTTTTATGTTTTTGTATTTTATTTCTATTTTGTTACTTTCTGCTACTATTATTTTCTTTTTGTACTTTTTCTTAAGTGGGTTCTTACCACCACATTAAGTTTTATCCCTTTACTCCCCCAATACACGCATTTAAAGCTCTAAATTCCTCCTTAGTTCTGCTTTAATTGTAGCCAACACATTTTGAAGTTTAGCATTTGATATCATTTAGTTCTGTGTTTTGTAATTTATGTTATGATATCTGCTTCGACCCAATACACATGATGTTTCTTCCATATAGGTTTTCACTTTTAGTTTTTTATCTTTCTATGGTCTTCTCTATAAATCATGCACATCTTTTATTACTTGTAGTTCTAGTTACTTTAGGATATTTGTCTTATCACATAGGTCATCTTTATGCCATTTTCTAATTGGGCATTGGTAGTAAATAGTAAATATTGTTGCTTTTTTAATTTTTAAAATTGATTTCATTATTTTTTAGATTCTTTGCCATGGCCAGATGTGATTCATCCCAAGGATGCACGCGTGCTGTTGATTTTTAGATGTTGATTTGTATTCAGCAAATTTGATGCACTTATTTATGACTTATACTTGTGTCTTAAACTCTTTGAGCAGCTATAATAAAATACCATAAACTGGGTGGCTTACAAACAACAAACATTTATTCCTCCCAGTTCTGGAGGCTGGGAAATTGAATATCAAGGCACCTGCAGATTTGGTGACTGACAAAGGCCTGCTTCTTCACAGAAGCGGCATTACACTGTGTCAGCTTCTAAAAGCTTCACCCTCTGACACCATCACCTTGGGGTTAAGTTTTCAACGTATGAATTTTGAGGTCATACTAACATCCAGCTCGACCTGTTTACTGTTGTTTTTTCTATGTTGAATATCATGTCATCTGAGAATAGGACCAGCCTTTTGTGTCTTTTTTCAAGTATTCTATAATACTTTTTATTTTATGTTACTATTACGGCTTACCTTCTAGACAATGGCAATAAAACTGATGAGAATGGCCCCACTATCTTTTTTCCTGAATGTAATGGAAATTCTTCTAAAGTTTCACTGTGGTGCTTAACTTCTATTCCATCTTCCTTTAAAAGTGTGTGGGTGTGAATGTATGTGTGTGTACACGTGTATATGTGTTTTGATACTTCAGAGACTACAGTACTCAAAGTGACCTTCCCCGGGCTGCCTCACATCTTGGATGTGATTTTGGTTTGGACAGTTGGATGTGCCTGCATGCATTTAGAAAAAGTATACAGATTTCCCTAAAGCTGTAGAAGAAAAAAAAAAAGCAGATAACTCGAAACCACATCCTGATGCCAGCATAGATAAGAGATCTGATCTGAAGGCTGAGTCTATGAAGGGTACATTAGCCTTGAGTACATTATTGATGCCATCTGTTCTTATCCTTCCTTAACCACATTGTGTCTTCCTAAGCTACCAGAACTCAGGTATCACTCACAAACAATTGTAGTCAAAGTTTCCTCTTAGAAAAGCAAAGAATAAAGGAAAAAAAGGTACATATCTTTTCTTTATAATAAGTCTTTAATTGTCTAAATATATTTGCATTGACTAAAATATGAAATACTGATTAACAAAAAGGGAGATAAAAACTACTAATAACTCTTCCTCCCAGAGGCAATAGCCCCCCAAACTTTCATTCTTTATCTATGTATATATACCATAAATATGTTTCTTAAGTCATCTGATTTTTATCAGTCCTGTGCAATGCAATTTTCAGGGTTTCATTGGTAAATGGTGTGTCTCATAGCAGATGGCACCCAAGTCCAACATGACTGCCCAGTAAAGTGTCTGTAAGGGAAAAAAACTGTTGGCGTCTTTAGGAGAGACTCTCAGCCCTTTGGGCTGCTGAGGTGCTCTCTGAATCATTAGTGTTCCAACTCATTTTCTGTTAAACTAAAACATTTACTAAGAACAGCAAATAGAGATGGATATACCTGGAGATAAATTCTACATCAGGATTTTTCCAGGGCTTGACTGTGCACAGTGCCTCACACTTGTAATCCCAGCACTTCGGGATGCCGAGGCGGGTGGATCACTTGAGGCCAGGAGTTCAAGACCAGCCTGGCCAACATGGCAAAACTTCATCTCTTACTAAAAATTCAAAAATTAGCCAGGCATGATGGTGTAAGCCTGTAATCCCAGCTACTCTGGAGGCTGAGATGGGAGGACTGTTGGAGCCTACAAGGCAGAGGTTGCATTGAGCTATGATCTCACCACTGCACTCCAGCCTGGGCAACAAAGGGAATGTTGTCTCAAAACAAAACAAAAAAGTCTGACTCAAAAAAAAAAAAGATTTTCCAGGGCTGGACTTAGATATGAACCATGGAAAACTGTCCTTGTATAATAATCAAAAGAAGACAGGCATGCGATGAAAGTTACCTCATCAATTGAGAGCTTATTAATGGAATAAGTGAGCAAGCAAAGAAAAACAAAGAGCAAAACAATAGGATGGGTTACTTCTTCCAGGGAGATGAAAAGCATTTTTTTTCCTTCTATTAGTTTGCATTTTGCCACCCCAGTTGCACAGTGGGAGCCCTCACAATTTTGTTTCCTTAGACCAACAATGTCTGTACGAAAGCCTGATGAACTTTGGCTTCACCTCTGGCCAACTCTTCAAGGCAAACCATTTTGTTGACTTCTGATACTGGAGAGATGCCAGCAGATCAGGCTGAGTTGGCTCCCCGCAAGAATTCTGTCCAAGAATATTGGGTCCTCTGTGACTTAAAAAAAAAAAAAAAAAAAAAAAAGATGAATGTTTTCTGAGCAGGATTTTCTTTACAGACACTGTGTTAATCTGTTCATCATTTGTGATGGTGTTAAGAACATGAAGCTTACAATAAACTGAATCAGGAGTAAATTTTTCTGGCACATAAAAACTCTGTGTCTAACCCAGTCTATTTTTATTTTCACTCATCTCCTACCCCCCATAAGGGATATGTTCTAGCAAAGTTCAGTAAATGATGGGCTCCGCATAGCAGCTACTATCTTCCCAAGCCCAACTGCTCTGTGTCCACCTTTCTCTTTTTCATAAAGCGGGTAATTTGGCTCTTGGAATAATATGTGAAATTCCATTTGTCTTCAAAGTCAAAGATATGTGGCCATTCCTTCCTGTGTTCAAAACAGAAGGGAAGGCCAAATCATTTTTCATAAGTGTTGAGCGGCGTCTGAGCTTCTGGTTCACAGCTTGTTTCGGCAAGAGGAGCAGTTAATCATTGACTTCTATTTGAAGATCAGAAAAGTTTTTCTTGAGTGTGACTCTTCTCTATGGTTTTGCCTAAAACCCCATTCTCTTATTTCCACTCACCCCCTCTCCACTAATAGTTTTAAGTGAGAATGGAGTGGTTAAGTTGAAAATAGCTTTATGTTCTTTAAGGGGAAGCTTACAGAACATAGAGATTTTTATCAATTTAAATTTTAAGTTCTAGGGTACATGTGCAGGATGTGAAGGTTTGTTACATAGGTAAATGTGTGCCATGGTGGTTTGCTGCACCCATCAACCCATTAGGTATTAATCCCAGCAGACATTAGCTATTTTTTTCTAATGCTCTTCCTCTCTCTCCACACCTAAACCCCTCAGAGGCCCCAGTGTGTCTTGTTCCCCTCCCTGTGCCCATGTGCAGAACAGAGACATTTTTAATGTTATTCATAACTAAAGTTCATTTCAAGGGAACTAGAAATGCCTACAAGAAAGGAGGAGGTTGTTGTATAAATTGTTTACCAGAAATAACTGGTAAAGAGCCAAATCAAACAGGAGAGGGCAGAAAATAGCAATATACACCAATTGCATCCAGAATATACACATATCAGTGGCCAGAGAAGAGAAATCTGCATCCATAGGATGTGTTAGTCATGGTAGGCTCACTGATGTATCACACAACCCAAGATTTAAAGCAACAAAATGTTATTTCTCACTCATGAAACTCTTGAGTATTTGGTAGAGGCAATCTAGTGGCAATTCAGAAACCGAAGATCTCTTCTACATCCATAGAATCTTCTCTATTCACCTGATGCCTGGGGAGAGAAAGAGGGAGTTGCCTGGGGGAGAGTTTTATCAGTGGGGTTAGTTAATGGTCCATACTGCTTCTGCTAACTTTCCATTCGTTAAACATTTCATCACATGGCCACTTAGAACTGCAGGGGAGGCTGGGGAATTTAATTTACTTGCATGTCTAGGAGGAAAAGGAAATGGGTTTTGATGATACATGGCAGGCAGTCTTTGCTGAGGATAAAGACACTTTTTCAGATAAATGAAGAAATGGAAGAATTTCAGTAAGCTTGCTATTCAAGCTGCTATATCATTACTTCTTCTCTCCATTTTGCTTTTAGTCCTTGCATCTAAGTCTACACCTCATCCCACGCCTCTAGCTGGGAGCGAATTTAATCTATCCCAGGGAGCTATGTGCCCTTCATAGAGAACGATTTTCCTTTACTGAGTCCTGATACATCTTCTGGTAGATTTCACTGAGATACTTCACTGTTATACTTTGCTACTGGGGATAGAGAAGCAGCACAAGACTTGATTCCTGCTTTTAGTGAACTTGTGCAATTTCTTAGGCAAGTTAAGACCAATATGTATGAAGCAACTAAAGACTAACCTGTCACTGTTGATGACCAAGGTTGAGGGACTTGATGGTATGGATGATATGGGCCTTTCATATCATCACACTGACAATGTGTCTTAACACTCTTCTGAAAGGATGTGGTGTTAGTCCTTTAAAAATATTCGTATACTTTCTTTGAAATATGCCTAGCCCCAGGCAGCCAAGTAGCTGGGACTACAGGCACGCACCACCACGCCTGACTAATTTTTGTATTTTTAGTAGAGATGGCATTTCATAACGTGGCCAGGCTGGTCTTGCACTCCTGACCTCAAGTGATCTGCTCTCCTCGGCCTCCCAAAATGCTGGGATTATAGTCATGAGCCACTGCACCCATCTGAGTGGGCCATCTCAACCACCTTTTTCATTCTACTAAATAAATTGGTTAAACAATCTTGGCTATTTGGATTACCTTTCTTACAGCTAAGGAGACCTATCATTTCCTCCTCATAAACAGTATAAATTAGGCAAAATGATACCAGACTGGGGAAAACTGGAAGAGTTGGTTCAGGCCAATCTATTTATTTTTATGATGATGATAGCTAACTTTTATTGAGTATCCATTTTAAATTGAGGGATACATATTTTTTGGACCAATCAATTGTGTATGTGTGTGTGTGTGTGTGTGTGTGTGTGTGTGGTCTACATACACTTTAGACATACTCTTTTTTGGGGGTCAGCTAAAAAAGTAGAGAGCCTTATTCTATTTTGATTCCCAAATTTCTAAGAAATCCTTGTTCTCACAAGAATTCTTAGGTAAGTTGTAGATGAGGAGGGAATCTAAAAATTGAAAAATATAAATGGAATGAGAAAATCTAAAAGATAGACCACTGTTGCCATCTCCCTCCCACCCCTTACTTGAGGAATTCTTCCCGGACTAAGGGTCTGGAAGGAGGGGACAAAGCCTGACTCTCCCAAGTAGACAAGGACTCCCTCCACTGCTGTGGTCCCTGTACTGCTGAGTCTTTCCTAGGACATAGGATTCCTCAGGTTTGCCATCTTAAGCAGGTGACTAAAGAGAATTCTTTGGCTTTGCGTGAGGCTGGCTGAAGTTCTGTTGTTGGAAACTCTCTGAGGAGCTCAGGCAGAATTTTTTTTTAAATGATTTATGAGATCCCAAATGCCACCATTAGCACTAGATGATTAAATTGGGACATTTGTTTGGACTGCTCTGACAGGGTTATATACTACCCCAAGGGCCTCAGGTGAACATTGCACGCCATTGCCATCATCGCTTGGACGTCACCAGCAGGAAATATCAGAAGCCTCCCAAGACAGTCTGTCCTTCTGAGCTTTCCAGAGAGGCCTTGGCAGACAGAAGAGGTCAGCTTTGTCTGGATTGGTACCTGGCCTGGAAGTCTTTTACCCACTAAATCCAGAGTTCCACGAGGCTGGAAGGGGGCTGGGCAAGTGCCCTGTGGTAGTACTATTAAGAACAGAGTGTCACCGCCTGTCAGGTGCCCTGTGTCAGAGGTGACTGCAACTGCTGCCTCCTCATTGATCAGATTAACCAGGCACTCACTGGTGTTGAGTTGCAAATGTCTGGATTTTGCTTCCCCTTGGCAGCAGCTCCAGGGATAGGAGAGAAAACAGCTTATAAATTCTTTAATGATTTTTGGAGCCAAAGGCAGCTTACAGACTGGATTTTCAAGTAATGTTATTTAAAAGGTTCCCAGGGACATGAAGGTAAATAGCTTGAAAAATAGGGGGAAAGTTATTTCTTTCCTCCTTGGAGAACGTTACATAGATTGAATTAACCCCTAGTTCATTCCTCTTGTGATTATGAGACACAGAAGAGAGCATTGTGCTGGGGTGTCTGGACCTCACTTGTGCAGCCCCTGCCCTTTAGTCTCACTGACTGTTTCTCTTTTGAAGAAACATTTGGAAATCAGAATTTTAAAAGTTCTTTTTTTTCCAGATCAATATATGTCCTTGCAAATATCTAAATTTCAGCTATTAAATATCATTGGGGATGTGTAAGGAAGTTTTATGACAAAATGCACAATGTGTAATCTACCCTGAAGATGTTCAAAAGAAGCTGGGTATCAACTCAAAAGGGGTGTTTCAGAGAAGGGGCAGGTACCAGGTGGAAGGGTGGATGAGATGATTTACAGTCCTTGCTGGTCCTAAAATTGTTATTTTATTTAGCCTATATCAGTTTGAATATTTGAAAACTAATGCATTACTTTTTAATGGATGTGGAAATGATGCTAGGTAAAGCATTAATTTTGTTTTCTGTATTTCCCTGCAAAAACCTCTTAATAAGATTGGGGCACTTTTCTATTGCTTAGTGCTCATAATCTATATCTCATGGGATAGTTCTGATTTTAAACCTCCAGACTCTCTATACTATAGGTCCACCTTTGTTTGACACACGGCCTGTTCTGACTTGAGATTTAGGGGATATTGACACTTCATTGATAGAGCAGGGAGGTGTCAGTGATGAACAGAGCAAGCCACGAATGAATATGTAGGGGCCATGTAGGAAACTCTAGATTTTCTAACATCTTGGATAATTTTGAGTTTTCTTAGCCTTCAATATTTCAGTCCAAAGAACCCCTCTTTCTTCAATGCCTTATTCTTTATATTAAAAAAAAATCACACCAAAATGTGTATGTACTGATTATGGGTTTAACCACTAGTTACCATTACTCGGAAGTAATTCTTCCAAGCCTCGTACATACATGGCATAAGCTCAGGTTAATTTCCATGGCTGCTGGGGGACCAGTCATAGTGCTTGGTTCTCATAGCTGTAGGGATGGAATGGGAACATGCAGTGGGTCAAGAACCTCTGCCTCGACTTCCTATTGTGGTCCTGCTGTCCTGGGTGCTTTTTATGATGCTGATCTCTCTCTCTCCCCCGACCCTTTGCTGACTTTCTCAATCTAACCTCTGAAATGGCACTTAATGGTGAAACCCTTAAAAAAGAAACACTTGTCTTTCCCCTTCTTTACTGAATAAATCTCTCTCCTTCATAAGCAATTTGATATGGAAAGTAAAATGCTGAGTTCATGGATGAGAAAGTTGAACCAGATATCATATAGGAAAATCCATTTTTGAAACCATTTATTAGAGTATAATTTCAATGAGATAAGGGATCTCGTGTATCTTTCTAACTGACATAACTTAAGTGCCTTAAACTGTCAGTGCCCAATCAGTATATGTTGTGTGACTCTGCTATATACCAAGCTGTGTCTTCAGAGAACATGCTGCCTTACATAGGAGGCACTAGGGGTATAGGATTTTACAGAGATAAGTTTACAATGCGCCGGGCGCGGTGGCTCAAGCCTGTAATCCCAGCACTTTGGGAGGCCGAGGCGGGTGGATCACAAGGTCAAGAGATCGAGACCATCCTGGTCAACACGGTGAAACCCCGTCTCTACTAAAACTACAAAAAATTAGCTGGGCATGGTGGCAAGTGCCTGTAATCCCAGCTACTCAGGAGG
>NW_016107385.1:1314629-1331335 GCF_001604975.1 Cebus imitator
CAGCACTTTGGGAGGCCGAGGCGGGTGGATCACAAGGTCAAGAGATCGAGACCATCCTGGTCAACACGGTGAAACCCCGTCTCTACTAAAACTACAAAAAATTAGCTGGGCATGGTGGCAAGTGCCTGTAATCCCAGCTACTCAGGAGGCTGAGGCAGGAGAATTGCCTGAACCTAGGAGGCGGAGGTTGCAGTGAGTCGAGATCGCGCCATTGAACTCCAGCCTGGGTAAATGTGAGTGAAACTCCGTCTCGGGGGAAAAAAAAAAAAAAGTTTACAATGCAATTGTAACATAGAGGGGGGATGATTATCTGCTTTGTGAGGGCTGTGGCAGCTTCACAGAATAGGTGATACTGGTACTGTGTGTTAAAGGACAGGTACCTTTGCATGGAGTTGGGACATCGCAGGCAGAGGGGACAACATTTATAGAAATGAAGGTGTGTGAATGCACATCGTGTTTGAATATGGGCTAACTACAATTTGGGCTTCCCTAGTGTTCCTTTACACGATTTGTCCACAACTTTCTACTTTTGTCTGTCATTCATTCATTCATCCATCCATACTAGAGTTAACAGGCATTTCTTTTCTTTTCTTTTCTTTTTTTTTTTGAGTCAGAGTCTCACTGTGTTGCCCAGGCTAGACTGCAGTGGTGCAATCTCAGCTCACTGCAACCTCCACCTCCTGCATTCAAGAGATTCTCTTGCCTCAGCCTCCCAAGTAGCTGGGATTACAGGTGTTCACCATGATGCCTGGCTTATTTTTGTATTTTTAGTAGAGATGGTGTTTCACCATGTTGGCCAGGCTGGTCTCAAACTCCTTGACCTCAAGCGGTCCACCCACCTTGGCCTCCCGAAGTGCTGGGATTACAGGCATGAACCGCCATGCTCAGCTTCAACAGGCATTTCTTAGCAACCAGGTGTTAGAAATAATTCTAATTCCTAAAACTATTTTAACATTAATATAGTTCCAAAAAAGAGCCCAGATAGCCAACACAATCCTAAGCAAAAAGAAGAAAGCTGGAGGCATTAGGCTACCTAAGTTCAAGCTATAGTACAAGTCTACAGTAATCAAAACAACATGGTATTGACACAAAAACAGATAATGGTGAATGGAACAGAATAGAGAACCCAGAAATAAGATCACACATCTACAGCCATCTGATCTTTGACAAACCTGACAAAACAAGTAATGGGGAAAGGATTTCCTATTTAATGAACAGTGCTGGGAGAACTGGCTAGCCATATACAGAAAATTAAAACTTGATCCCTTCTTTACACCATACATAAATTATACAAAAATTAAGTAGAGGTGAATTAAAACTTAAATCTTAAACCCCAAACTCTAATAACCCTAGAAGAAAATGTAGGTAATACCATTCAGGACATAGGCATGGACAAAGATTTCACGACAAAAATATCAAAAGCAATTGCAACAAAGCAAAAATTGACTAATGAGATGTAATTAAATTAAAGAGTTTCTGCACAGCAAAAGAATCTATCATCAGAGCAAACAGACAACCTACAGAATGGGAGAAAATTTTTTGCAGTCTTTTTTTTTTTTTGAGACGGAGTTTCGCTCTTGTTACCCGGGCTGGAGTGCAATGGCGCGATCTCGGCTCACCGCAACCTCCGTCTCCTGGGTTCAGGCAATTCTCCTGCCTCAGCCTCCTGAGTAGCTGGGATTACAGGCACGCGCCACCATGCCCAGCTAATTTTTTGTAGTTTTAGTAGAGACGGGGTTTCACCATGTTGACCAGGATGGTCTCGATCTCTTGACCTCGTGATCCACCCGCCTCAGCCTCCAAAAGTGCTGGAATTACAGGCTTGAGCCACCGTGCCCAGCCTTTTTGCAGTCTTTCAAAGATCTAATACCCAGAAACTACAAGGCACTTAAACAAATTTATAAGGAAAAAAAACAAACAATCCCATTAAAAAGTGGGCAAAGGACATGAACAGAAACTTCTCAAAAGAAGACATTTAGGTGGTCAATAAACATGAAAAAAACTTCACCATCCATGATCATTAGAAAAATACAAACAAATTCAAAACCAAAATAAGATACCATCTCATGCCAGTCATAGAGGTGATTATTAAAAAGTCAATAAACCACAGATGCTGGTGAGACTGTGGAGAAATAGAAACACTTTTACATTGTTGGTGGGAATGTAAATGAGCTCACCCATTGGGAAGAGAGTGGGATGATTCCTTAAAGACCTAGAAATAGAAATACCATTGACCCAGCAATCCCAATACTGAATATATACTCAAAGGAATATAAATTATTTTATTACAAAGATACATTCATGGCATCCATATGTTCATTGCAGCACTATTCACAATAGCAAACATGGAATCAACCTAAATTCCCATCAATGATAGACTATATAAAGAAAATGTGGTACATTCTCACTATGAAATACTATGCAGCCATAAAAAGGAACAATATCGTGTCCTTTACAGGGACATGGATGGAGCTGGACATTTTAGTTTGAGGATGATGGCTTCCAGAACATTAACACAGGACAGAAAACAAAATGCTGCATATTCTGGCTTATAAGTGGAAGCTGAACAATATGAACACATAGACACAGGGAGAGGAACAGCACACACTGGGGCTGTTTGGGGTAGGGGGCGGGGTGAGGGAGAGCATCAGGAAAAATAATGAATGCATGCTGGGCTTAATACCTAGGTAACGGGTTGATGGATACAGCAAATCACCACAGCATATGTTTACCTATATAACAAACCTGTACATCCTGCACATGTTACTTGGAACTTAAAAAATAACATTAAAAAAAAATCTAATTCTGGGAACATAGCAATGAGGAAGTGAAATAAAGTCCCAGCTTCCATGGGGCTTACATCCTAGTGAGAAGAGAAAAACAAGTGATGAATTATAAAAGGTATAAAAAATAAAACAGGATAAGGAGATGTAGTCTAATGGGGGGGGTGATTTTAATCAGCGTAGTCAGGAAAGGATATATGTGATGAAGACATTTCCATAGAAACATGAATAAAGTAAGAAAGTGAGATTTGTAGTTTTCTTTTAAATCATTGTAGGTACCAAGGATGGTACCTTGGAGAAGAATGAAATCAAAGAGCGATCTCCTAGTTGACTGATGTGGTCATTTCTAGGAAAGAGACACCTTGGGACTGTAGATCCAAACCGAACTGACTCACTGAACACCATTAATGTGATTGCTCTATCCAGGGGCCAATGGCTTAGGGCTGGGACCTGGACTGGGCTGAAGAGGAGGTACACAAACAACTCTGGACAGGTGAAAGGAAACTGCTTCTTTTGTTCTCAAAGGAAAAAAAAAAACACCTCATTTTGTAGGAGAGGCTGCTGCTCAAGTTGCTGGAGAGTATCTATCAACTGCTGAATGATATGCAAACAAAAAGTGGACTTTCAATGTTCTTTGGGGATAGAGTTACAAGAGCTTTCTATGAACACACTTTGGGTGGAGTGATCATGCATGTCAGTTTGCCTCAGCCTGATCTGTAATCGGAATAAAATAGATGGTTATATTTATTTGGTTATGGTTATATTGAGGTATTTATAGATTTTTTAAAATGTTTCTTCTTGTTGCTGATGAAGTCTGCTGTAAAGGGAGCTCCATTAAACAGAGTCAGTGCTTCTGGTGTAGAAGCTTGTTGCGTATTAAATGTTTTATAGCTGAATTTTACTGCATTCAAACTTCACAGAGACGTTTATGAACCTTATTGTATGCTGATGTGAAATGAGCCCAGAAAGGGATTTCTGACTTTACGGGAATGGAACTTTTCATTGTATGGAACATTCAAAAAGCTGCTGAATGCCAGAGTTCAAAGTGATTTCACAAATGTCAATTCCTTTAATAATGTTTGAGACCTTAAGAAATGGCTGATGACTTCTACGTCTTGCATCTAGCTTCTTTTTCTTTTGCTTCAGTTTTGGAAAACATGTACAGTTGCCTCAGTAAGAGGAATGTGTGGAGTTTGTGGTTTATGCTGTATTCATGCCATGGTAAGAAGAGAGACCCTGTTTATTGCTAGAGGAGACATATAAGGAAAATACAAGGAGGAAAATATCATTTAATAGATAAACACCCATGCCCAGCTTGACATTTTTCTAACCCCTTCAAGGACACACATTCCTGAAGATCTGTGAGTCAGCCCTTAGAATATATTTGGAAGATTAACTGTTAACTTGCCTTAGAGAGGGAATTTTCTGCCATGCTGACCCATGGAAACTTAGGCCTTTCGAAGTCTCCTTCATTCATAACTAATATATTCCATACTTACTGAGTTCTTACTTTGTGTCAGACGCTGTTGTAGGTTCAGATAATAATGAGAGGAAAGCCACAAATCTGAAAGCGTTTATGGTTCAGTCCTGATGATTAACTAAAGAAATAGGCAAAATAGTTACCTGATTACAGATAAGAAATACCTGACTTAGTCATATTGTGGGAGTTGGTAGGTTTCAGGGAGAACATTAGGAAAGAATTCTGGGAGGAAGCAGCCCCTGAATTGGGTCTTCAGGGATGGTAAGAGTTAGCCAGAAGACGTTCACATTGTTATATGTGCACAGTGCTAAGATAGGCAGTAGGAAAGATATGTACACATTCTGACATTAGGGACGAGCATGCTTATTAAAGAATTGTTTAGAAAAGTGGGACTTGGGCTGGGTGCAGTGGCTCATGCCTGTAATCCCAGCAACTTAGGGAGGCTGAGGCAGGTGGATCATGAGGTCAGGAGATCAAGACCATCCTGGCTAACATGATGAAACTGCATCTCTACTAAAAATATAAAAAGTTTGCTGGGTGTGGTGGTACACGCCTGTAGTCCAAGCTACTCAGGAGGCTGAGGCAGGAGGCAGAGGCAGTGGTTGCCTGGAGGCAGAGGTTGCAGTGAGCCAAGATCGTGCCACTGTATCCACCTGGGTGACAGAGTGAGACTCTGTCTAAAAAAAAAAAAAAAAGGCGGGGGTGACTCAAAATGGGAATCTGCTTTTCATGGGGACCAGCTGTGCAAAGCTCAGCTCTTAAGTATATAATCCCACTTTCTCACTGTACTTATTTTATTATTATAATAGTCTTAATATTTGCATTGTACCAATGGTTTATAAATTGTTTTCAGGCATATGAAAGTAATTAATTTTCAAAGAAATTTGGTGATAGTGGTATTATATTACTTTATAGATAAAGAAATGGATCAAAGAGACATCAAGTGACTGCCCGAGGTCACATAGCCAAATTGTAGCTGTATTGGGCCTTCTTAATAGTTGATTGACTTGACATATATTTATTCAATACTGTATGTTTGTACATGTGTATTTACTCAAGGCACATTTACGGGGCACATACTATATGCCGAGCAGGCACTATTTGAGGTTCTGGGGATACCACAGTGAACAAAGAAGATAATTTCAGATTATGATAAACGCTGTAAAAACAGACACAGTCTTAGTGTGACTGGAGGCAGGAACTGCATTTTTACATAATTGCTTTTATTTTCTTGGACCTCTAATGTTTTTCTAGGGTTTATTTCTTTTTGGATGTTTATCTAATGTATGTTATTCAGTGGAAATCTACCAAGTGTTCCCATGAATAAATGGCCAGCTGAGGTTGTCTGCTGTTTTCATCAATGTATAAGAAATAATAAGAGCTCCTATTTGTTGAGAGACCTGCAAGTGCTAGCCTCTTCGATGAAGACTTTTTTATTAGTCTCACTTATGGGATACTGGTAGAATCTATCAAAGCCCCAGGATTGTTTCCCAGCTGATCTTTTATTACTTGGAATGTGTATTGATCATCTTCCTCCCAGAGGCACGGAACAAATCCCAGGATAACTCTCTGTTCCAGCTGCTTAGATGTCCGGCTCATAGCTGTCTCTGCTGACAGCAACCCGCAAAGGTGGCTGTCCTAGAAAAACATCCCTTCAAAGTTTTTTCCTCTGTAGAGCCTGTACTGTTTTGTTTTATTTCTCCAAACCTTAAATTCTGGTGAGAATGCCTCAGTATTTATTATTAAAACATGTCTGGGGATGATGTTAGTATGTTTGTATGTTCAACAGCCAAAGCTAATCACAGGTAGATAGTCATACAGGACACTCTCCAAGCATGTCATAAGGCCTCACATCCCAAAATGTTATCAGCATCATCAGCCTGCAATCACACTGCCTTCCTCTTTGTCATGCCTGACTCTTCAATATTAGAGTAAAAGTCCAAATACAGAGCTGTGGGCAGGGCTCCTGGAGGAGTATGATGGTCCCAAAAGGGAAGGAGGCCTCACTGCTCCATCACAGCAATCTGGATGTCTTTATCAGTTAGTGGATTATAGCTCAGAAATCTAAAAGAACTGGGCTTACGTGTATCAAAGATGGGCAGATAAACCATTTTGGGATGGATTCAGCTGTGGCAGTCCTGGAGGAGATGCCAGTGCAACAGCACTGGGCCAGGAGGGGAGCCCTTGGTGGTCACAGCTCCCTCCTGCTGTTCCTCTTTGTTACTTTCTCTGAGGGTTAGCCTTTGAGACTGGGACAGCACCATGGCTTTGAAAAACATGACATTGCCCCAGCACATAGAGCCCCTTTCACTAACGCCCTCTTGGGCTTTGGGCAAGCTGCTTAAGATTTTCGAGCCTGTTTCTGCATCTTTAAAGTGGAATTAAAATATTTACTTTTTATTTGAGATTGAAAGCCTCTCAGTCTTTTTTGAGATTGAAATAATAGATGATGTCTTAGCCTCTTTAAAGAGATATGTGTAAGTTTGTCTCACCACTGGCAGTTTGCTGCACAGAAGCTCAGGAATGTGTGGCATTATGGAAATGCTTCAGAAGCAATCCCTCTGGCTCTCAAGGATTCACAAATAAGACTCAACAGAGTAACTGCTTTGTTTGTAACGACTGCCTGGCTTTAAGTGATCTACTGACTGAAAGTATTTATACTTCTCCAAACAAGGGATGCAATTTGGTTTTTGCCCATTTGATATGAAACATGCTAGGTTGGCAGCATTTGAGTCAGTTTCAAATTGGGGGCCTTTCTAATACATTTATAGCGTATATAGGCCTAGATAGGATTACTTTGGTTATGCTATGATTCCTGTTTCAATCAGCAATAGCAGGAATGGTTTCACTCAAAGTCTAAATTTGAGCCATTTATTCTTGGGACTGTCACTATGATAGGTATTGAGAGGCTAAAAGATGTATTAGTGGATATAGTAGGGGCACTATAGAGCATAGCTATGTATAGAGAGACAAGCTCTACAAAGCTGGAGCTTAATTAATGGCTTAAAGACTAAACTGTGGGGTAATAAGGAATATCAGCTACTATAGAGCAATGTGGTAGGCAGCCAGAACCTAAAAAGGCCCCACTGTGCCACATCAGTTCAGGATACTCACATATGCCTAGAGAATAGAGCACTGCTTTAAACCATCCAGTCAAACATGCAGAGAACAGCATGGACAAGTCTTTTTGGCTCTGAAGGATCATTGTCATTTATATACAATGCATGCATATGATTACACATACTAATGAGAAGCGAGGGACAGCGGCTGGGTGGTCCCAAGTATTTATCGTAGCTAAATTGTTTATTTGGTGTCACTTAAAATAACTGGCTTCTAGACATAAATGGCTCAGATGAAAACATAAAACTTGAAAGCTGTTTTGGCTGTTTCCCCAAGTGATAAAGTTCACAGTGAAATGGCTCCAGTTGACTTTTTAGAGAAATGCATAGCTGCATTTGTGCAAAACAGGAAGTTAACCATGGAGCCTCTCAATTTATTTCTTTCACATCTTTAGAAAAAAGAAAGAACCTCACAAGTTGTAAAACTGTGGGATACAAATATCCTTTTTTGAACGACGTGGGATGGGATAAGATCTGGATCCTATGTTCTGATAGTAAGAAAGCCAAGTTTTCGGGCAACTTTATTTCTGTTGTGAGTGTTGTGTTTGGGTTCTTTTTCTCACGGCTATGGCTGTGTCCTTTGAAGAGAAAACCCATGAGGACTGGCCAGTGATCCAAAGAATCACGTGTTGCCAGCTTCTTTCATAGCAGCCTCCTAGCCCTTGGTATTTTCCAAGTGGCTAATACCACTGATTTAAATGACCTCTCCTGTTCCCCAAATCAGTTTAACTTGACAGAGCTTTTCAATAATGTTAGACAAATCAGAGATTGGGTGAAAAATCAGCTATTCTCAGAAACTGAGTCCATCATGGAAAATTCTTATTGACAATCTTCTGAGGGTGCATGATCCAAGAGGCAATGCAGTTTTCCATCACCTCTGATATGAAGCAGCAGGAAGTGATCTGCTATTCCTGGCTCCTAGGTTCATAAGCTATTCTAAGAATTTTCTGCTTATCCTTGTCTTGATATGCGTACTGTCCTTGGCTTATGAATCCATCTCATTGCTATGTGGTACAGCTTTCTTGGTGACTTTGTTAGAAAAGTAAGAGTAGTAGGAACACTTTTAGAATAAATCATCTTGGTTTTATCTTTCACTGAAGACAGTCAACACTGGTGTATTCTAACATGCTAGAGGTATGGTGGTAAAAAAACTTGGTATCTGTATTAGTCCCTTTTCATGCTGCTATGAAGAAATGCCTGAGACTGGGTAATTTATAAAGAAAAGAGGTTTAATTGACTCACAGTTCTGCATGGCTGAGGAAGCCTCAGGAAACTGACAATCATGGCAAAAGGCACCTCCTCACAGAGCAGCAGGAGAGAGAATGAGTACCAAGAGAAGAAGGAAGACCCTTATAAAACCATCACATCTGTGAGAACTCACTATCTCGAGAACATCATGGGGGAAACTGCTCCCATGATTCAGTTATCTCTACCTGGTCCCACCCTTGATATGTAGGGATTATTACAATTCAAAGTGAGATTTGGTTGGGGACACAGAGCCAAACCGTATCAATATTTGATACTAGACAGCCCTGCATTTGAATTCACGATCCCCACATATTAACTGTGTGGATGTGGGCAAGTTTCTTCAATACCCTAAGCCTCGTTTTTTGACATCTCAAAAATAGTACCTCCTTCATAGGGTTGTTTATAAGCATTTAATTAATGGGAATTAATTATAACATGAGAATATATTTAAACAGGAGCACTCCAAGCACTCATGCTTTGAAAATTAAGAAAGATTAGTTGTTATATTTAAGGTATAATCCTGGGTCCCCTGAAGCAAAAGATGAAAAGATGATCTTGAATTGGGAGTAAAAATAAAGAAGTGATTGAATTTTTTCTTTTGGGAAAAAAATGAATATTTTGCAGTTGAAAAAATATTTCGCTAACTAGATTGAAACTTCTCACAGTTGAAGTGAGCCAGCGCAGCTGAGTATCTGTTATTTGGGGCTGGACAGTGAGGGATGCCATACAAAGCTCTTCTGTGTCCAGGTTGAGTAACAGCCATATGATACTCTCAGACATACCTTCTCAACCCACATGACACATTGCCATGCCAAGCACGGAGAGTCTGTATATTTCTCTTTCCTGTTATTACACATTCCATGCTGATTCCAATGTAGAATGAGCATTTTAATAACTTATGTGTTGAAAATTGAAACTAGTGAGACAAACTCTTAGGGACTCGCTTTTAATAACTGGGAGAATGAGATGAGAGAGAGAAGCCAGACTTACATATTTCCCTCTGCTTTAACAAGGAGTCGCAGAAACAAATACTGAGCACCCACTGTCAATGACAATGTGCCTCGTAGAGAAGGCACAGCTATCCCAAGAATAAGTAACTATGTCTATAAGTAATAAGCAAACGAACTGTTGAATATACATTCGGAGTACAAATTTAGAGCATGCATAAAGAGCTGGAGCAGAGAGTTTGGTTGTGTTCAGGTCTGTAGTGTGAAAGAGTCTACTGTTTTACCAAAACAGCTTTTGATTCTGTATTGCAGGCTTTGCACATGAGGCAAAATGTTACTTGGACTTTTTGTTTTTTTTTTTTTTTTGAGACAGTCTCACCCTGTTGCCTAGGCTGGAGTGCAATGGTGCAGTCTCAGCTCACTGCAACCTCTGCCTCCTGGGTTCAAATGATTCTTCTGCCTCATCCTCCTGAGTAGTTGGGATTACAGGCACCTACCACCATACTCAGCTATTTTTTTTTTTTTTTGTATTTTTAGTACAGATGGGGTTTTACCATGTTGGCCAGGCTGGTCTCAAACTCCTGACCTCATGATCTGCCTGCCTTGGCCTCCCAAAGTGCTGGGATTACAGGTGCGAGCCACCGCGCCTGCCCTATTTGGACCTTTAAGAGTGGGATCATCATGATTTGGAGGGGCAAGGAGGCAAATGTTGTCTTTTGGAGGTGCTGGCCAAATAAAATACCTTCCAAGGCAGCACCTTAAAGCTGGCAGAGAAGTGAAAAGAGTCCATGCAGATGATGACACAGCCAGTCCTGGGATCAAAAGGTGGAGGTGGCATGGAGGGGTAGAAGTGGGTGGGGGATGGAGAGGCAGGGCTTCAACACATGAATCAAGAGCCACAGAGGTGACAGCAGAAAACAACGATGTGCGTGTGAAGTGTGCAGCATGTAGAATCTGAGGGAGAAAGGACAGAGCATGAGGGGACTTTTGATGAAGGTGAGGGAAGATCTCTATGGTACTTTCCTGGTATCAAATTTCTTGTTGTATATATTGAAGGTGTCCAACGTCATGTTTTGATATCACAGTGAAATGATTACTACAGTCAAGCAAATTATCCTGTCATCTTCCACTGTTACAGTACTTCTTTTTGAGGTGGGATCACCTAAAAGCTAATCTTCTAGCTGATTTCCAATACACAACACAATACAGTCAGCCTTCTGTATTTGCAGGTTTCACATCTGTGGATTTAAGCAACTGCACCTTTAAAATATTTGGGGAAAAAACAATTAAAAATAGTACAATGATAAATATACAAATGAAACAATGCAGCGTGACAACTATTTATATAGCATTTACATTATATTAGGTATTCTAAGTAATCTAGAAATGATTAAAAGTGTACAGAAAGATATGCCTAGGTTATATGTAAATACTATACCGTTTTAAACCAGGGACTTGAGTATCCATTAATGTTGGTATTGGAGGCAGGGGCAAAGGTGGAGGGTTTCCTGGAACCAATCCCCTGCAGATGCAAAGGGATGATGCTATGTAAGTTGGCTTGGAAATATACAACTTTGTAGGTCTTACACATGCTGATAATGTCTTTTCCTTGCCTTTTTTATTCAAACAACATCCTGGCCCCCTCCTCAGTTTTGGCAGTCCACCTCAGAGATACAGAATTAATCCAGTTTATTATGAACTACAGTCCTTGTGCTGTACATGAGCTCTCTAGACTTAATCTCCCTCCCTGTTCTAGTTCTACTCTAGGTTCCCACCCCCGCCCAAGAGATGGGGTCTCAGTCTGTTGCCCAGGCTGAAGTGCAATGGTATGAACATCATAGCTCCCTGTAGCCTTGAACTCCTAAGCTTCCAAGCGGCTGGACTACAGGTGTTATGTTCCACTCTGCCCCCACTGATTTTTTTTTTTTTAAAGATACGGGGTTTTCTATGTTGCCCAGGCTGGTCTCCAATGCCTGACTTCGAGTGATCCTCCTGCCTCAGGAGACTGAGTAGCTGGAATTACACATGTAAGCCACTGCTTTTGGCTGTTTCTATGTATTTGATGTTTACGTTTTAGATTCCACAGGGAATCATAGACTGTTTTTGTGCTTGGCATGTTTCACTTAGCATAATGACTTCCAGATTCATCCATGTCACAAATGGCAGATTTCCTTCATTTTAAAGGCTGAGTAGTATTCCATTACATATATGTACTGCAATTTCTTTATCCATTCATCTCTCAAAGGACACTTAGGTTGTTTCCATATCTTGACTACTGTGAATAATGCTGCCGTGAATGTGTGAGTGTAGATGTCTCTACAGGGTACTGATTTCATTTCCTTTGGGTATGTAGTTTTTCCATTTTTGATGTTATGTAAGATGGAATCAGTCAGGATATTGTCAAGAAACAGGTAGCATCCTAAAAATGAATAACATAATAAGAGCTTAAGGAATTATGTCCAAAGTTGTGGGCAGAGTGCAGGGAAGCCATAGGGAGCCTTCAGGGCGGGGAGCATTTTCACTTGCACCTGAAGGGACAAAGGGAGGGAGGAGTTCCTGGATCCCAGGTAGAGAGCACCAGGTGGACAAGAGCTGCAGCAGGGCTCACAGTCTACCTCCAGGTCATGGGCAGGGGGACAAGTGAGTAGAGTTGATCTTTTCGCTTCTCAGGAACTCTGCGTGTGGTACTATGTTAATTTTTGCTTGGTTTCATTCTCCTCTAAGAGTTGAAGGAACAGGGAAAGAAGAAGAAAGACCTGTGGGATATTTTTTTTTCAACTTCTCTCTGCAGCCATCAAAGGGGAAAGTGAAAAACCACAGGAGTACTGTGACATGATGGTGGTCAGGAGGGTGCTGAGACATGGGGATTCCTTGAGCCTTTCCAGATGGCCCTGAAGCTTCTTTCCACAGGACCATCTGCAGGTCTGCTTGATTTACAATCCTCCTTTGCCTGCTTTAAGAGTGTTCATTGAAACTTCACATCCTGAAATATACCTACCTGTTTTGCTTTGAATATCCACTGTGAGAAACACAATATAAGCATGACTCAAAAGAAGGAGAAACTTTCAGACTGCCTCTTCCTTAGCCACAGGAGCTGCCTTGGCTCAGTTTACTGAATCCTCTTATTCTTGGTGAATTCCAAAAGGAAGAGGGATATGAAGGCAGCTCTCACTATATCTCAAAAACCAAAAATAAAATTGAGACAGACAAAACCTTTCCATTTCGTTTAGCATGTGATAGGAAAGAGGCGGGGGTTTAGTAAGGGTGATATTGAAGTCAGGCAGATGTGGCTTTAATTGTTGGCTCTGTGTCTAGTTACATGATATGGGCAAATTACTTGATCTTACTGAGAATCAGACGAAAATTGAGTTGATTTGAGAACTAAATATGACATTTAAGGTGTTTAGCATGGTATCTGGTATATACCAAGTACTTAATAAATATCATCTATTATTATTGTAAATCACCTTCTGTACCAATGTCTGCTTAAGAAATATTTGTCTTTATTAGATTCAAAAGTTGTAAAACTTGTCTGTCCCTAATCCCAGTATGTGTATTGGTATTCTTTCCTGGTTCATTACGACCCCCACCACCTCCCTTCCAACCTCCCTGCTCTATTTCCTTTTCTCAGGTACTCCTTGCAGGATTTGGACTTTTCTGAAAAATGGTTTCACGGCCCCAACTACCTGCAGCCAAACAGTAAGTCACCGTTATTTGGCTTGGCTATTTGCTTGACTTCAGCCTACTGCTGGTGGGCGCCTGTGCTTTTAAAAAGAAGATCTTTCCAAATGATAACAAACTTCCAATTACACATTTGGTCCCTTAAATTTATTAGGTCTACTGCAATGAACAAACTGTCCTTGTTACTTGTTTCCAAGAGCAACTCTGGCTTTAAACAAACCAGATTTCTGTCCATTTTTAATACCGTTTTTCATTTTGTATTTAAGGGGAAAATACATGAGCTCTTCTTTTCTAAGGAAACTGATTCTACAATTATTATCACTGAGTTTCTTTTGCTTACCTTCAGTTTAGCTTAAGTGGTATCAAAGGGGTTGATCCTTGACTCCTTTGCTTTGTATCCAGAAAAACCAGTAATTATATATCCAGTCAATGGTCTGCTATGTCATCTTGGCGCATGTACATATTTATTTGTAAAACATTTTTTCTTTCATAAATATCATTTGGAAAATGTTAAAATTTATTTACAGTTCTGGCTCTATATTCTTCTTTCTTTAGCTCTATAGCTAATATAACATGGGGAGAAATGCCAGATATAGGTGATGGGGGAATGGAGGCAGCAAACCACCTTGCCTACATGTACCTATGCAACAATCGGGCATGATCTGCACATGTACCCCAGAATCTAAAGTACAATAAAAAAATGTTTTCAAGGTTTTTGACCTTATCTTTTTCTTCTTCAGAGAGGTTGATCCTTTCCTAACTTCCAAAAAAAGTCCTTGTCTGTCCTCTTCATCTGTAATGGTTGAGAAAATGACAACAACAAAAAACAAAATCAAACAAAACATCCATCCATCTGTGTCAACAAGAGATGCATTCCCTTGATTGTCCTTGATCTCACAGGACTTACTCCCAGTCACTCAGTTCCAGCCCTTGGAGAGGCATACTCCATTCAGAGCTGCTCAGCAATGCCTGATGTTCTGTTGAGGAACGTTCTTGGCAAGAGGAAGTGATTCTCTTCTCTTCCACTAAATACTCATGAAACGGCTTTCAGATGTCTTTACTCTGACATGGGTCTTCAAAGAACAGATCTTCTTATCTTCCATACTTTTCTAAGTAATGGGCAACTCGGCCTTTCTCTGCCATTATTTAGACACTTCTCTCCTCCTTATTAGTATATTTCTTTATAGAATATGGCCAAGGTAGTTGAGAAATCCAGCTCCTCCCATTGAGGTTCTAGGAGACAAGAGCAAATGCTGCTCTTTACCCCTCTCTGAACATAGAATTTCACTGCCCCAGTACCACCTAACTATCTAACTCCCCGATCTCCAACCCCAAGCCCTCCTCGGTTATTCTTAATTGGGAAAATACACATATCTTGATTGTAGGTTTTGAAGGTGGGAAAAGGATAAAAGTCTATGTTGGGGACTTTTAGGGTGAAAGATGATGGGCCACTTTGCTATATGGGTTATTACTCAGAAGTATGAAAGCAGAAATGAAATATTCTTAACCACAGCAGCATGTTTTTGTTCTCACTATTTCCTCCTTGAGACCTTCTTCTTGTCTTCTTCATCACCCACAAGATGGGTAACTCAGGTCTATGTGGTCCAGGTTCTCTTTCCTCAGCTCTGATTTCTCCTGCTCTGTCTCTCTTGTCAGGTGCTGTCTTAATCTGTTAGTGCTGCTATCACAAAATACCAGAAAGTGGGTAATTCATAAACAACAGGAATTTATTTCTCATGATTCTGGAGGCTGGGAAGTCCAAAATAAAGGTGCTGGCAAGTTAAGTCTGGTGAGGGCCCAGGCTTTTCTTCCAAAATGGCATTGTGTGGATGCATCCTTCAGTGGGCACTAATGCTATGTCCTCACATGATGGAGGGAAAGAAAGGAAAAAAAGGCCTATCTAGTTTCCTTGAATATTTTTATAGAGGTACTAATCCATTCACGAGGGCTCCATCCTCATGACCTAATCACCTCCCAAAGACCCTACATCTTAATATCATCCCATTGGCAAATAACTTTTAACATAAGAATTTTGTGGGGGAATGTTCAGACCATAGCAGATGCTTTCTGTTTCCCTTAAACATTACTATTTCCTCAGGATTCGGCCTCAAATTCCTTCTTTTGATAGATTTCCTCCTGCAGTCATCTATTCTGAAAGTGCTCACCTTTCACTTATTTTTCTATGAATTTCTGCATCTGTATCTCTCATCTTGAATTCCAGTTCCACATTTTCCAATGACTCATACATGGACAATGCACTGTCAGCAAATCTCAACATTTGTAAGGCAGAACTCTTCCATTTTTTTCATTTTAATCTCCTTTCATAACCTTTATTTGTCAAGGACACACTTTTAGGCATCCAGATTCAAAATGTTAGAAACATCCTCAATAGCCCCTTTGACTAATCCCCACTCACCTACTCAGTGACTTAATCTTGTATGCCATTTCATTATAATCACTGGCATATATGTCCTTGCTTTTATTTTTAAAATGACTTTTGAACATATTTTTCCTATGAAAGCCATTTTTATGTGTATTGCAGGAAACAAAGCTGAAAAATATAAAAAAGCATACAGAACATATAATCTATAATTACACCACAAAAAGATAACTATTATCCATTTTCAGTCCTCATTTCCTATGCATTTATGTAGCAAAAAGATGGAATCATAATGTTATCAGTTACTCTATTTTTTAACAAGAAACCATAAACATTTTAAATGTTGCTAAATAATTTTTGTTTGTTTAATGGTTCATACATGTGCCACAATTTATGCAAATATCCTCTAATGCTATGACTTTATTACCCTTATTTTCACTATTAAAATAATATTTGAGGTTTAAGATCCAAGATTAGGAGCAGCTCAGGATTGCAGCTCCCAGTGAAAGTGTGGAGGCTGCTGCAGGTGATCCCCAGGCAAAAAGGGCCTGGAGTGGACCTCAGCAGTCCTGCAGCAGAGGGGCCTGAATGTTAGAAGGAAAACTAAGAAGCAGAAAGAAACAACTTCATCATCAACAAACTGGAGGTGCCCACTCAGAAACCCAATCTGAAAGTCAACAACTACAAAGACGACAGGTGGATAAATCCACAAAGATGGGAAGAAACCAGCTCAAAAAGGATGAAAACACCCAAAACCAGAATCCCTCTCCTCCTCCAAGGGATCACAACACCCCACCAGCAAGGGAACAAAGCTGGATGGAGAATGAGTGTGATGAATTGACAAAATCAGGCTTCAGAAGGTGGGTAATAAGAAACTTCTCTGAGCTAAAAGAACATGTTCTAACCTAATGCAAAGAAACTAAGAACCTTGAAAAAAGGTTTGACGAAATGCTAATGAGAATAAACAACTTAGGAATATAAGTGAATTGATGGAGCTGAAAAACAACACGATAACTTTGTGAAGGATACACAAGTTTCAACAGCCAAATTGACCAAGCAGAAGAAGGG
>NW_016107385.1:1332625-1372594 GCF_001604975.1 Cebus imitator
TAACAGAACTCTCCACCCCAAATCCACAGAATATACATTCTTCTCAGCACCACATCACACCTACTCTAAAATTGACCACATAATTGGAAGTAAATCACTCCTCAGCAAATGCAGAAAAATGGAAATCATAACAGTCTTTCAGACCACAGTGCAATCAAGTTAGAACTCAGAATTCAGAAACTAACTCAGAACTGCACAGCTTCATGGAAACTGAACAATTGGCTCTTGAATGTTGACTGGATAAACAATGAAATGAAGGCAGAAATAAAGATGTTCTTCGAAACCAATGAGAATGAAGACACAACATACCAGAATCTCTGGGACACATTTAAAGCAGTGTCTAGAGGAAAATATGTAGCAATAAATGCCCACATGAGAAGCAAGGAAAGGTCTAAAATCGACACCCTATCATTAAAATTGAAAGGGCTAGAGGAGGAAGACCAAAAAAACTCAAAACCTAGCAGAAGACAAGATATAACTAAGATCAGAGCAGAACTGAATGAGGTAGAGACACAATAAACCCTTCAAAAAATCAATAAATCCAGGAGCTGTTTTTTTTTTGAAAAGATCAACAAAATAGACCACTAGCCAGATTAATAAAAAAGAAAAGAGAGAATAATCAAATATATGCAATAAAAAAAGATAAAGGGGATATCACCACAGATTCCACAGATATACAAACCATCATCAGAGATTATTACAAACAACTCTATGCACATGAACTAGTAAACCTGGAAGAAATGGATAAATTCCTGGACACTTGCATCCTCCCAAACCTAAACCAGGAAGAAGTCAAAACCCTGAATAGATCAATAACAAGGGCTGAAGTTGAGGCAGCAATTAAGAGCCTACCACCCAAAAAAAAGCCCAGGTCCGAATGGGTTCACAGCCAAATTCTACCAGACATAGAAGAGGAGCTGGTGCCGTTCCTTCTGAAACTATTCCAAACAATCCAAAAAGTGGGAATCCTTCCCAAATCATTTTATGAGACCAACATCATCCTGATACCAAAACCTGGCAGAGACTCAGCAAGAAAAGAAAACTTCAGGCCAATATCCATGATGAATATAGACGCAAAAATTTTCAATAAAATACTGGCAAACTGATTACAGCAGCACATCAAAAAGCTTATCCACCATGATCAAGTAGGTTTCATCCTGGGGATGCAAGGCTGGTTCAAGATACGCAAGTCTATAAAAGTAATTCACCACATAAACAGAACCAAAGACGAAAACCACATGACTATCTCAATACATGCAGAGAAGGCCTTTGACAAAATTCAACAGTGCTTTATGCTAAAAACCCTCAAGAAACTAGGTATTGATGGAAGGTATCTCAAAATAATAAAAGCTATTTATGACAAATTAACAATCAATATCATACTGAATGGGCAAAAACTGGAAGCATTCCCTTTGAAATCTGGCACTAGACAAGGATGCCCTCTCTCACCACTCCTATTCAATATAATATTGAAAGTTCTAGCTTAAGAAAGAAAGCATATTCAAATAGGAAAGGAGGAAGTCAAATAGTCTCTATTTGCAGACGACATGATTGTATATCTAGAAGACACCACTGTCTCAGCCCCAAATCTCCTGAAACTGATAAGCAACTTCAGCAAAGTCTCAGGATACAAAATCAATGTGCAAAAATCACAAGCATTCCTATACACCAATAACAGACTTAAAGAGAGCCAAATCAAGAACAAACTGCCATTCACAATTGCTACAAAGAGAATAAAATACCTAGGAATACAGCTAACAAGGAACGTAAAGGACCTCTTCAATGAGAACTACAAACCACTGCTCAATGAAATAAGAGAGGACACAAACAGATGGAGAAACATTCCATGTTCATGGTTTGGAAGAATCAATATCGTGAAAATGGCCATACTGCCCAAAGTAATTTAGAGATTCAACACTATCACCATCAAGCTACCAATGACCTTCTTCACAGGACTAGAAAAAACTACCTTAAACTTCATGTGGAACCAAAAGAGAGCCCGCATAGCCAAGTCAATTCTAAGCAAAAAGAACAAAGCGGGAGGCATCACACTACCGGACTTCAAACTATACTACAAAGCTACAGTAATCAAAACAGCATGGTACTGGTACCAAAACAGAGATATAGACCAGACCAATGGAACAGAACAGAGATATAGACCAACGGAACAGAACAGAGGCCTTGGAGGCAACACCACCCATCTACAACCATTCGATCTTTCACAAACCTGACAAAAACAAGCAATGGGGAAAGGATTCCCAGTTTAATAAATGGTGTTGGGAAAACTGGCTAGCCATGTGCAGAAAGCAGACACTGGACCCCTTCCTGACACCTTACACTAAAATTAACTCCAGATGGAATAAAGACTTAAACATAAGACCTAACACCATAAAAACCCTAGAAGAAAACCTAGGCAAAACCATTCAGGACATAGGCATAGGCAAGGACTTCATGACCAAAACGCCAAAAGCATCAGCAAAAAAGCCAAAATAGACACATGGGACCTGATCAAACTCCACAGCTTCTGCACAGCAAAAGAAACAGTCATTAGAGTGAATCGGCAACCAACAGAATGGGAAAATATTTTTGCAATCTACCCATGTGACAAAGGGCTAATATCCAGAATCTACAAAGAACTAAAACAGATTTACAAGAAAAAAACAAGCCCATTCAAAAGTGGGCAAAGGATATGAACAGACACTTTACAAAAAAAGACATACATGAGGCCAAGAAGCATATGAAAAAATGCTCATCACCACTAGTCATTAGAGAAATGCAAATCAAAACTACATTGAGTTACCATCTCATGCCAGTTAGAATGGCGATCATTGAAAAATCGGGAGACAACAGATGCTGGAGAGGATGTGGAGAAATAGGAACACTTTTACACTGTTGGTGGGAGTGTAAATTAGTTCAACCATTGTGGAAGACAGTGTGGTGATTCCTCAAGGACCTAGAAATAGAAATTTCTTTTGACCCAGCAATCCCATAACTGGGTATATATCCAAAGGATTATAAATTGTTCTACTATAAGGACACATGCACACAAATGTTCACTGCAGCACTGTTTACAATAGCAAAGACCTGGAACCAACCCAAATGTCCATGATAGACTGGACAGGGAAAATGTGGCACATATACACCATGGAATACTATGCAGCCATAAAAAACAATGAGTTCGTGTCCTTTGTAGGGACATGGATGAACCTGGAAACCATCATTCTCAGCAAACTGACACAAGAACAGAAAATCAAACACCACATGTTCTCACTCATAGGCGGGTGTTGAACAATGAGAACACATAAACACAGGGAGGGGAGCATCACACACTGGGGTCTGTAGGGGGAAAATATGTGAGGGACAGCAGGGGGTGGGGAGTTAGGGAGAGAGAGCATGGGGAGAAATACCTTATATAGGTGATGGGGACGAAGGCAGCAAATCACACTGCCATTTGTGTACCTATGCAACAATCTTGCATGTTCTTCCCATGTACCCCAAAACCTAAAAAAGCAATAAAAAATATAAATTAATTTAAAAATATAATTTTAATATGTACCAATAAGACACAGAGGAAAGAATAGACAGATTTTATCCCATACAAATTAAAACTTTTATATGTTCACTGATATGAATAAAATTAAAATGACAAACTGGGAGAAAATATAAATGTAACACAAAAGAGGTAATAAGCACACTATAAAGACATAAAGCCTAATATATGGAGTGCTTTAGATAAATTTTAAAAAGAATAATTCAGTAGAAAAAGAGAAAAATACTATAACAGACAACTCAAAAAGGGTAAACCAATGAACAAGAAAATAAAATCGGTGACAAATGGTGTCTTCTTTAACAACTTATTAATACTTTAAGATTTTTTAAAATATAAAAAGTAATACATGTTTGTCTTGAAGTATTTAGTTAATAGAGAAGGGCATAAAATGCATATGAAATCCAAATACCCAGAGATGATCACTGCAAACATTTTGTTTAATGCCTTCTATATTTATCTAATGATCAAAATAAGAGCTTTTATTTCCCTTCAAAACCATTCCTTTGCTTATTCAAAACATTTTGTACAATTACAACTATAGCAACAGAAGAGTACGAAAGAAAGAGAAGAATTAAAAATCATAAGTTGAATATAATTGAAAGAAAATAAAGTATCATTAATAAAATTATTTTCAGACAAAGTAGAATTTAGGGTAAGAAGTAAAGGCATTAAACAGAATTTAAAATTCTTTTGAAAAAAGCACAATCTGCATGACTTTATCTCTGATTTTAAAAATTATTTTCACTGACTCATCCTTCTTTGCTTAACCAACTCTATTCCTCATTATTATTGCTCCTATTTTTGAATTACATCTTAATTCATCACATATTAATTTATGGAGTCTCTTTCTCAGAATAAGTACTTTTTGATAATTCTTGCTTCTCTTAGTTTCTAAGACAAAATAAATGTCTTCCAGTCCCTATCTTGCTAACTATTCTTTTTCCTCTTTTTTATTCTTTATCCTTCTCACCCAGCCTTTAAGTGCTGGTTTCTTGGAAGGTCAATCCCAGGTTTTGTTCTCTTTTGTAAAAATAATTTACTTAAGTTCTGGGATACACGTGCAGAATGTGCAGGTTTGTTGCATAGGTATACGTGTGCCATGGTGGTTTGCTACACCTATCAACCCGTCGTCTAGGTTTTAAGTTCCATATGAAAATCAACCACATAATTGGAAATAAAACACTTCCCAGCTAGTTTTTAAGTAGGTGCAGATGGCTTTAAGCCAAGTCTTCTGAGTAGCATATCTGATTTCTCTTAGAGTGTCAAAGTTACCTTGGGCTGATTGTATTTTTTTTAACTGAAATTAAACATATGACCTTTGTTTCCAATCTGTTTTTGTTGTTGTTGTGGTTGTTTTTAGAATTTGCTTCCTCAATGAATTGTACTGTCTTCCACCCATTTACAAAAGCCAGGAAAAATGGTGATCCTTAACACCTTTCTTTTCTCCCATGTCTAATCCATTACCAAATTCTATTGTTTTACTTCCTAAACATTTCTGGCATCAATGAACTCTCCACCTCCGTCATCACTCCAGGCCAACTGATCATTACCACCTGCTGCAAAACTGAACTTTCCTAAATGGCCTTTTTCTGAATATGCCATTATCTGCCATAATTCATAGTTAGCCAAAGTGATTTTTTTCTTAAATCTTAATTGGATCATGTCACTATAATGTTATTTTTCCTAGACTATAGAAGTACTATTGATTTTATATTTGACCTTTTATTCACTCTGTGATCTTGCCATTTTCAAGGTCAAATGCCTTTTGTAGATCTTTGGAGATTTCCCAGGCGGACAATCAAGTCTGTGAATGAAGAAAAGTTTAATTTTTTACTTTGCAAATTGTATGCCTTTTATTTATTTTACATTTGTGTTGTTGCAGTGGGTAGTACATATAGCACAATGTCAAATACATGTCATAAGTACAAACATTCTGGAATTTTTATTGATGTGAAAGAATTTAGTGTTTCACCATTATGTCTGATATTAGCTACAGATTTTTGCAGCTGTCCTTATCAGATTGAGAAATTTTCCTTCTTATAGTTTGTTGAGAATTTTTTCATTTGTTTCTGTTTTTCTTAAATTACAGAAGGGTGTTGAATTTTGCTTTTTCTGCATCTAAAGAGGTCTTCATAGAATTTTGCTTCTTCTGCATCATTTTTTAGGCTGTCAATATAAAATTTAATTCCTGTTTTGTTTCAGTACTTTTCATTTTGTTGACCATCTATGTTGTTTTTTAGTTTCAATTTTATTTATTTATGCTCAGATTTTTATTTCCTTCAAATAATTTTAGGTTTGATTCATTCTTGTTATTTTAATCCCTTGTGGTGCATCACTAAATTGTTTATTTGAAGTCTTTCTACTTTTTTGACATAGATATTTATTGTTACAAACATCTCTTTTAGTACTGTTTTTGTTGTATCCCATAGATTCTGGTATGTTGTATTTCCATTTTCATTTGTTTTTAAAAATTCTGAAGTTTTGTTCTTAATTTCTTCAATGACCTAATGGTCATTCAGGAGCGTGTTGTTTAATTTCCATGTGCTTGTGTATTTTCTGAGGTTCTCCTTTGTTACTGATTTCTAGTTTTATCTATTGCATTCAGAAAAGATACTTAATATGATTTCTATTATTTTTTAATTTGCTGAGACTTGTGTGGCTCAATATGTTGTCTGTTCTGGACAATTTTATATGTGCTGATGAAAATAACACATATTCTGCAGCAGGTGGATTAAATATTCTATAAATGTCTGTTAGATCTATTTGATCTAATGTATTGTTTAACTCAGAATTTTTTTGTTGACTGCCTGTCTGCATGGCCTATCCATACTGAGAGTGGGGTGTTGAAACTACCTACTATTGTTATCTTGAAGTTTATCTCTTTTTAGATCTATTAATATTTGCTTTATATGCCTGGAATCTCCAGTGTTGGGTGTGTAATATTTATTACATGTCATATATTCTTGCTAAATTGTACCCTTTGTCATTATATAGTGATTTCCTTTGTCTTTTTAGGCTTTACTTTGTAGTCCATTTTCTCATAAAAGTATAGTTATTCCTGCTCTTTTTTGGTTTCCAGCTCCATGGAAACCCCTTCACTTTCAGTCTGTGTCTTTAGAGGTGAAGTAGCTTTCTGGTAGATAGCACATAGTTGGGTCTTGTTGCTTTATCCATTCAGCAACTCTATGCCTTTTTTTTTCTTTTTTTTTTTTTGAGTCAGGGTTTCGCTCTTGTTACCCAGGCTGGAGTGCAATGGCGCGATCTCGGCTCACTGCAACCTCCACCTCCTGGGTTCAGGCAATTCTCCTGCCTCAGCCTCCTGAGTAGCTGGGATTACAGGCACGCGCCACCATGCCCAGCTAATTTTTTGTATTTTTAGTAGAGACGGGGTTTCACCATGTTGACCAGGATGGTCTCGATCTCTTGACCTCGTGATCCACCCGCCTCGGCCTCCCAAAGTGCTGGGATTACAGGCGTGAGCCACCGCGCCCGGCCTCTATGCCTTTTAATAGGATAATTGAGTCCATTTACATTGATCGTTATTATTCATAAGTAAGGACTTACTACTACCATTGTGTTGCTTTTTTTCTGGTTATTTGTTTACCTCCTCTGTTCCTTTCTTACTGTCTTCATTTGTGGCTAGGTGATTTTTTCTAGTAGTATGTTTTAACCTATGGCCTTTGATTTTTAGTCAATGCTTTATAGGTTATTTTACGGTGGTCTTATAATGAAGCTTACAAAAAACGTAGATGCAACAAGTTGTTTTTAAAGAGAGGAAAACTTAACTTTGATCAAAAAGAAAAGAATAAAAATAAGCACAACCTTTAAAAAATTTCTACACTTTAATTCCATCTCCTTGCCCCACATTTTGACTTTGTTTTCTAAATTTATGTAATTTTATATTACCTTCTCTTAACAGGATTCTGTAAGTATTACTGTCTTTAATAGATTTCTCTTTTGGACTTCATAATAGAGTTATGAGTGGATTGCACATCCAGTTACAGTATTAGAGTAGTCTCAGTTTGTTCACATGCTTAATTTTACCAGTGAATTTTTATTTTATTATATTTTAAGTCCTGGGGTGCAAGTGCAGAACGTGCAGATTTGTTACATAGGTATGCATGTGTCATGATAGTTTGCTGCACCCATTAACCTGTCATCTACATTCGTTATTTCTCCTAATGCTATCCCTCCCATATTCCCCCATCCCCCAACAGGCCCTGATATGTGATGTTCCCCTCCACATGTCCATGTGTTCTCATTGTTCAACTCCCACTTATGAGCGAGAACATGTAGTGTTTGGATTTCTGTTCTTGTGTCATTTTGCTGAGAATGATGGTTTTCAGCTTCATCCATGTCCCTGCAAAGGACATTATCTCATCCCTTTTTATGGCTGTATAGTATTCCATGGTGTGTATGTGCCACATTTTCTTTATCTAGTCTATCAATGATGAGTATTTAGGTTGGTTCCAAGTCTTTGCTATTGTGAACAGTGCCACAATAAACATATGTGTGTATATGTCTTTATAGTAGAATGATTTATAATCCTTGGGTATATACCCAGTAATGGGATTACTGAGTCAAATGGTATTTCTATTTCTAGATCCTCAAGGAATTGCTACACTGTCTTCCACAATGGTTGAACTAATTTACACTCCCACCAACAGTGTAAAAGTGTTTCTATTTCTCCACATCCTCTCCAGCATCTGTTGTTTCCTGACTTTTTAATGATCACCATTTTAACTGGCATGAGATGGTATCTCAATGTGGTTTTGATTTGCATTTCTCTAATGACCAGTAATGATAATCTTTTCTTTTTTGTATGTTTGTTGGCTGAATAATTGTCTTCTTTTGAGAAGTGTTTGTTCATATCCTTCATTCACTTTTTGATGGAGTTGTTTTTTTCTCATAAATTTGTTTAATTTCCTTGTAGATTTTGGATATGAAACCTTTGTTAGATGGATAAATTGGAAAAATTTTCTTCCATTATGTGGTTGCCTGTTCACGCTGATGATAGTTTCTTTTGCTGTGCAGAAGTTCTTTAGTTTAATTAGAGCCAATTTGTTTATGGCTTTTGTTCCCATTGTTTTTGGTGTTTTAGTCATGAAGTCTTTGCCCATGCCTATGTCCTGAATGGTATTGCCTAGTACTTTTTCTAGGATTTTTATGCTTTTAAGTATTAGGTTTAAGTCTTTAATCCATTTTGAGTTAATTTTTGTATAAGGTGTCAGGAAGGGATCCAGTTTTACCTTTCTGCATATGGCTAGCCAGTTTTCCCAACACCATTTATTAAATAGGGAATCCTTTCCTCTTTCCTTGTTTTTGTCAGGTTTGTCAAAGATCAGATGGCTGTAGATGGATAGTATTATTTCTGAGGCCTCTGTTCTGTTTCATTGGTCTGTATATGTTTGTAAGTTGTATCCCTAGTTTGTATTTCTGTAGGATCAGTGGTGATATCCCCTTTATCATTTGTTATTGCACCTATATATCTCTTTTGGTACCAGTACCATGCCGTTTTTGTTACTGTAGCCTTGTAGCATAGTTTGTAATGTGATGCCTCCAGCTTTTTTCTTTTTGGTTAGGATTGTCTTGGCTATGTGGGCTCTTTTTTGGTTTCATATGAAATTTGAAGTATTTTTTTTTTAATTCTGTGAAGAAAGTCAGTGGTAGCTTCATGGGGATAGCATTGAATCTATAAATTACTTTATAATTTGTAGATTTTGTGATAGTGATTCCTCCTATCAATGAGCATGGAATGTTTTTCCATCTGTTTGTGTCCTCTCTTATTTTCTTGAGCAGTGGTTTGTAGTTCTCCTGAAGAGGTCCTTCACATCCTTTGTGAGTTGTATTCCTAGGTATTTTATTCTCTTTGTAGCAGTTGTCAATGGGAGTTCACTCATGATTTGGCTCTGTTTGTCTGTTGTTGGTTTATAGGAATACTCGTGATTTTTGCACATTCATTTTGTATCCTGAGACTTTGCTGAAGTTGCTTATCTGCTTAAGGAGATTTTGGGCTGAGATGATAGGGTTTTCTAAATGTACAATCATATCATCTGCAAACAGAAACAATTTGAATTCCTCTTTTCCTAATTGAATCCTCTTTATTTTTTTTCTCTTTCCTGATTGCCCTGGCCAGAACTTTCAACACTATGTTTAACAGGAGTGGTAAGAGAGGGCATCCTTGTCTTGTGCCTGTTTTCAAAGGGAATGCTTCCAGTTTTTACGCATTCAGTATGATATTGGCTGTGGGTTTGTCATAAATGGCTCTTATTATTTTGGGATACGTTTTATCAATACCTACTTTATTCAGAGTTTTTAGCATTGAAGGGCTGTTGGATTTTGTTGAAGGGCTTTTCTGCATCTATTGAGATAGTCATGTAGTTTTTGTCATTGGTTTGTTTATGTGATGGATTATGTTTATTGATTTGCGTATGTTGAACCAGCCTTGCATCCCAGGGATGAAGCTGACTTGATGATGGTGGATAAGCTTTTTGATGTACTGCTGGATTTGGTTTCCCAGTATTTTACTGAGGATTTTCACACTGATGTTCATCATGTATATTGGTCTGAAGTTTTCTTTTTTTGTGATGTCTCTGCCAGGTTTCGGTATCAGGATGATGCTGGCCTCATAAAATGAGTTATGGAGGAGTCCCTCTTTTTCTGTTGTTTGGAACAGCTTGAGTAGGAATGGTAACGGCTCCTCTTTGTACCTCTGGTAGAATTCAGCTGTGAATTTGTCTGTTCCTGGACTTTATTTGGTTATTGGTCTATTCAGGGATTATTATTTGGTTATTGGTTATTTGGTTATTGGTTTCTTTGGTTTTTGGTCTATTTGGGGATTCAACTTCTTCCTGGTTCAGTCTTGTCCAGGAGTTTATCCATTTTTACCAGATTTTCTAATTAATTTGCATAGACATGTTTATAGTATTCTCTGATGGTAGTTTGTATTTCTCCGGGATTGGTGTTGATATCCCCTTTATGATTTATTATTGCATATGTTTGATCTTTTCAAAAACCAGCTCTTGGATTCATTGAGTTTTTGAAGGGTTTTTCCTGTCTCTGTCTTCTTCAGTTTTGCTCTGATCTTAGTTATTTCTTGTCTTCTACTAGCTTTTGAATTTGTTTGCTCTTGCTTCTCTAGTTCTTTTAATTGTGATGTTAGGAATGTCTATTTTAGATCTTTCCTGCTTTCTCTTTGGGCAATTAGTGCTGTAAATTTTCCTCTAAACACTGCTTTAAATGTATCCCAGAGATTCCAGTATGTTGTTTTTGTGTTTTCATTGGTTTCAAAGAACATATTTATATCTTCCTTAATTTTGTTATTTACCCAGTATTCATTCTGGAGCAGTTGTTCAGTTTTCATGTAGTTGTGTGGTTTTGGGTGAGTTTTTTAGTCATGAGTTCTAATTTGATTGCACTGCAGTCTGAGAAAGAGTTTGTTATGAATTCCATCTTTTTGCATTCCTTGAGGTGTGTTTTGTTTCCAATTATGTGGTCAATGTTACAATAAGTGCAATGTGGTGCTGAGAAGAATGTATATTCTGTTGATTGGTGGTGGAGAGTTCTGTAGATGTATATTAGGTCTACTTGATCCAGAGGTGAGATCAAGTCCTGGATATCCTTGTTAATTTTCTGTCTCACTGATCTATCTAATATTGACAATGTGGTATTAAAGTCTCCCACTATTATTGCTTGGGAGCGTAAGTCTCTTTGTAGGTCTCTAAGAACTTGCTTTATGAATCTGGGTGCTTCTGTACTGGGTGCATAAATATTTAGGATTTCTTTTGTTGCTCTTCTTGTCTCAGTGATCCCTTTATCATTGTGTAATGCCCTTCTTTGTCTTTTTTTTTTTTTTTATTTTTTTTGTTTTAAAGACTGTTTTTTTCAGCAATTAGGATTGCACCCCATGCTGGTTTTTTGCTTTCCATTTGCTTGTTAAATATCCTCCATCCCTTTATTTTGAGCCTATGTGTGTCTTTGCACATGAGATGTGTCTCTTGAATACGGTACGCCAATGCTTCTTGACTCTTTATCCAACATGCCAATCTATGTCTTTTAATTGGGGCATTTAGCTCATATACATTTAAGGTTAATATTTTTATGTGTGAATTTGGTCCTTTCATTATGATGCTAGCTAGTTATTTTGCCCATTAGTTGATGCAGCTTCTTCATAGCATTGATGGTCTTTACAATTTGGTATGTTTTTGCAGTGGCTGGTACTGGTTGTTCTTTTTCATATTTAGTGCTTCTGGTAGGAGCTCTTGTAAGTCTGTCCTGGTGGTGACAGAATTTGTCAGCATTGTTTGTTTTTAAAGGATTTTATTTCTCCTTTGCTTACGAAGCTTAGTTTGGCTGGATATGAAATTCAGAGTTGATATTATTTTCTTTAAGTATGTTGAATACTGGCCTCCACTCTCTTGTAGCTTGCAGGGTTTTTGCCAAGAGATTTGCTATTAGTCTGATGGGCTTACCTTTGTGGATAACCTGATCTTTCTTTAAGAGTGCCCTTAAATTTTTTTCCTTCATTTCCACCTTGGTGAATCTGATGATTATGTCTTGGGTTTGCTCTTCTCAAGGGGTGTCTTTGCGGTGTTCTCTGTATTTCCTGAATTTGAATGTTGGCATGCCTTGCTAGGTTGGGGAAGTTCTCCTGGATAACATCCTGAAGAGTGTTTTCCAGCTTGGTTCCATTCTCCCTGCCACTTTGAGGTACACCAATCAAACGTAGATTTGATCTTCCACATAGTTGCATGTTTCTTGGCATCTTTATTCATTTATTTTCCCTCTTTTTTCTCTAATCTTGTCTTCTCACTTTATTTCTTTGAGTTGGTCTTCATACTGTGATATCCTTTCTTCTGCCTGATTGATTTCACTGTTGATCCTTGTGTATGCTTCACAAATTTCTCATGCTGTGTTTCTCAGCTCCATCAGGGCATTTATGTTTTTCTCTAAACTAGTTATTTTAGTTAGCAATTCCTTTAACATTTTTTTAGGGTTCTTAGCTTCCTTGCATTGGGTTACGATATGCTCCTTTAGCTCGGAGAAGTTTGTTGCTACTCACCTTCTGAAGCCTACCTCTGTCCATTTGTCAAACTCATTCTCTGTCCAGTTTCATTCCCTTGCTGGTATGGAGTTGTGATCCTTTGAAGCAGAAGAGGGATCTGGAGTTTTCAGACATTTTGCACTGGTTTCTCCCCATCTGTGTGGATTTATCTACCTTTGGTCATTGATGTTGGTGACCTTTGGATGGTGTCCATAAGAAGACATCTTTTTTGCTGATTTTGATACTGTTCTTTTCTGTTTGTTATTTTCCCTTCTAACAGTCAGGAACCACTGCTACAGGTCTACTGGAGTTTGCTAGAGGTCTACTCCAGAACCTATTTGCCTGGATATCACCAGCAGAGGCTGCAGAATGGCTAAGATTGCTGCCTGTTCCTTCCTCTGGAAGCTTAATCCCAGAGGGGAACCTGCCAGATGCCAGCCGGAGTCCTCCTGTATGAGGTGTCTGTCAGCCCCTACTGGGAGGTGTCTCCCAGGCAGGATACACGGGGGTCAGCGACCCATTTGAGAAGACAGTCTGTCCAGTATCAGAGCTCAAATGCCATACTGGGAGATTCACTGCTCGCTTCAGAGCTGTCAGGCAGGGATGTTTAAATCTGTTGAAGCTGCACCCATAGCCACCCCTTCCTCCAGATGCTCTATCCCAGGGAGATGAGGGTTTTATCTATAAGTCCTTGACTGAGGCTGCTGCCTTTTCTTCAGAGATGCCCTGCCCAGAGAGCAGGAATCTAGAAAGGCGGTCTTGCCACAGTGACTTTGTTGAGCTGTGGTGGGCTCTGCCCAGTTCCAAATTTTCACAGGCTTTGGTTCACACTGTGAGGATAAATCAGTCTCCTCAAGCCTCAGCAATGGTGGACACCACTCCCCACACCAAGCTCAAGAGTCCCAAGTCAACCTCAGACTGCTGTGCTGGCAGCTAGAATTTCAAGCCAGTGGATTTAAGCTTGCTGGGCTTTGCAGAGATGGGACACACTGAGCCAGACCACTTGGATCCTTGGCTTTGGCTCCCTTTCCAGGGGAGTGAATGGTTCTATCACACTGGCATTCCACGTGCCACTGGGGTATGAAAAAAACACTGCAGCTAGCTTGGTGTCTGCCAAAACAGCCTCCCAGTTTTGTGTTTGAAACCCAGGGCCCTGGTGGTGTAGGCACCAGAGAAAATCTACTGGTCTGTCCTTTGTGAAGACCTTGGGAAAAGTGCAGTATCAGTAAAAGTGCACTGTTCCTCCTGGTGTAGTCTCTCATTGCTTCCCTTGGCTAGAGGATGGAAATCCCCTGACCCTTGCACTTCCCAGGTAAGGCAATGCCCCATCTGCTTCAGCTCACCCTCCATGGGCTACATCCACTGTCCAACCTGTCCCAGTGAAATAAACCCGGTACCTTAGTTGGAAATACAGAAATCACCTGCCTTCTGCATCTATCTCTCTGGGAGCTGCGGACAGGAGGTATTCATATTTGGCCATCTTGCTAGCAGTCTCACTTTTTTACATTTAAATGTTTTATTTTTGCACATTAGTTGTTCTTCCTCTCAGATTAAAGAATTCTTAACATTTCTAGTAAGATGGGTCTGGTGGTGGTGAATTCTTTCAACTTTGGTTTGTCTGGAAGGACTTTATCTTGCCTTTATATTTGAAGGATAGCTTTACTAAATATAATATTCTTGGATAGCATTTTTTTTTCTTTCACTGTTTAAAAAATATTATCCCACTTCTTTCTGGTCTTTATGATTCATTGAGAAGTCTGTCACCAGATGAATTCCAGCTCTTTAAAATGCTATTCGTTTCTTTTATCTTGCTGCTTTTAGAATCCTCTTGTTGTTCTTCACTGTTGAGAGGTTGATTATTGTATGCTTTGGGGTAGTATTATATTGGTTGAATCTCTTTGGTATTCTCTTACCTTCCTATACCTGGATACTTAACTCTTTTTAAGTTTTGAAAAATTTTCTGTTATTTCTTTTATTTTTAATTATTTCTTTCTACTTCTTGCTCTTGTTAAACTACCTCTTGAACATGAAGAATTCTTACATTTGGTCTTTTGAGGTAATTATATTTTCTCAGTGATCTTTATTTATTTTTCTTTTTTTTTTCTCTGACAGTGTATTTTTAAATAGCTTATCTTTGAGATCACTTTTCTTGATCCATTCTGCTGAGAGCTTCTAATGAATTCTTCAGTTCAGCAAATATGTTTTTACTTCCAAGATTCTGTTTGATTTTTAAAAATTATTACAGTATTTTTATTAAATTTTACTGATAAATTTCTGAATTGCTCTTTTTCTGTTATGTTAAAGATTGTTGAGTTTCCTTAAAACTGCCATTTTGAATTTTTAGTCAAGAGTTCACATATTGTCATCTCATTAGGGTTAGTCACTAGTTCCTTGCTTTGTCCATTCGAAGGGGTCATGGCTCCCTGTTTGCATCTGTTTCCTGTGGTTGTAGGTCTGTGTACTTGCATTGAAGGATTATTTACTTCAGTTGTTTTTGTCTGGTTTATTTTGGTTTATATTGGATATGTTTGTGTAGAGATTCTTTGTAATTTGCCTGTTGATTTTCTTTCTTTTTAATTTTTCCACTAGATTGCTTCCTCCTTTTAGGCAGTAGCTGGCACCCTAAGCCTAGATTTGCCTTGGTTCTAGTAAATTATCAGAATACTGTCTGTCCTGAAAATATGGGAGGTCTCGAAGGGAATATCCCAGTAGTATTAGAGAGCTGGCTAGGGGCTTGTGCTGAGACATATGGAACAAATCTCCTACACCATACTGCTGCTAAATAGCCACTTTGATTTGGTATCTCCTTTGGCTGAGTTACAGAGCAGAATTCCTGGAATGGGGGATGCTAGTCCTCTTTACTTTGTGTCTGGCTGTCCTCAGGGATATTTGTCCCTTCAGACATGTCTGATGCTTCCCTTGGGTTGATACAGGGACAGGTCTCCTGCTAGTAAATTCAGATGGTGAGGAATCTGGTTGTCTACTTTGATCTCACTTTTTCTAGTGTAGAAACAATGAGTTGCAAGGACATTTTCCATGCACTTGGTGCTAAGCTGATTGTGAAGAGGGGCATCAGGGATATGGAAGTCTGATTCTCTTACTGTCTACTTGGAGTTGTTTTACTTATCTGTAACTTCAGGAACTCTCATCCTCATGTTTGAGTTTGGGATATTTTGTTGGTTTTTGTTTTTCTGTGGGCAAGATTTATGCCAGCTTGCTTTTATCCTGCCATTTTGGAAGTGGAAGACTCTCTTTTCATTTTCAATCGAAAATTAGAAATTATTTACTATTTTTTTCTATGGTTTCTTATTTGACCTATGGGTTATTTCAAAGCAGGTTGTATAATTTCCAAATGTTAGGAATTTTCCAAATATCTATTATGTTATTCCAAGTATCTATTAAGAATCCATCATGTCAGAAAAATATTTTGTATTCTTTGTATCCTTTGAAACTAGGTTATGATTGGTTAAATTAGATTGTATGGCCTATTTTGTTTATATTACTTAGACTATACCATATGGTCGATTTCAGAGAATGATCCAAGCACAGCTGAAAGAAATGTATATTTTGCATTGTTGAATGTTCTGCAATGGTCAACTAGGTCAAATTGGCTGGCCATGTTGTTCACATCTTCTATAATCCTTATGGATTTTTTTTTTCTACTGTTCTAGCAACTAAGAAAGGAATGATGAAATCTTGGTCCAACACTGACAAGACTTTTTCTTCGTGATTTATGTAGATTATGTCTTTTGTTTTTTGTGAAAGAGAAGTTCTGCCCCATTCCTAGTCTTTGTTTTAAGGACCCAATGGGAGCTCATGGAAAAAAAAAGGTGGTGAGTGCACACATTCCTTTTATTAGTCCTCTTATTACTTATAGACTACATTTACCCTTTGAGGTTTTATTACATTTGCCACTAAAGATTTTATTAAAATTTCTATTTCTTTATTCTTACTCACTTGTATGGCATTCATCTCCATAGGTAAAATAGTCCACATATTCCATTTCTCCTTACAGGGTATACTCATGACTTGGAATTTAGGTTATTAGTTGCCTTGCAAAGTGAGCCCTCTAATAGGTTGAAGATAATTTCTGATTTTATAGAGTATCTGGCTTTTTCTTGTTAGAAAGATAAAACTCACCTGCAGTTTTCTAAATTTTAAGTGAAACTGTCATTCAAATTTTAATGCTTCTCATATATAATTTTAGGCAGTTATTTGAATTCATTTACAGAGGTAACTGATTCCATCAATTTTGGAGTTTTTCCTAGGTTTTGCTCTGTAAATTGACTTGCTCTTCTGGTTTATGATTTAGCTTTAGGGTCTTCCATTTATCTTGTGCTTTCTACCTTCTAAAACTTAATTTTATCTCTTTTCTCTCATTCTTTTGTCCCAGTAGATATGAGGCTTCTTAAAAAAGAAAAAGATAAAGGGGTATTATTTAAATTCTGTTCAGTTATATCCATCACATTGATTGATTCAGCTTCATATATTCTCTACTATTTCAAGCTGTCAGAATAAATCTCTAAGCTAGGATCTCTAGATCTTCCCCGTCTATTCACTTTGATTTTTAAATACTGTTTACATGCTCTGGAGCAATTCCCTGATTTTATATTCTGCTTACAATTATTCAATATAAATTCTTTTTTTAAATTGCCCTTAACAATGTTCTTTTTTCTTTTTTCTTTTTTTGGGTGGTTGGGGATGGAATCTCTCTTGGCTCTGTTGCTCAGGCTGGAGTGCAGTGGTATGATCTTGGCTCACTGCAGCCTCTGCCTCCTGGGTTCAGGTGATTCTCCCACCTTAGCCCAGCCTCCCAAGTAGTAGTTGGGATTACAGGTGTGTGATACCATGCCTGGCTAATTTTTGTATTTTTAGTAGAGATGGGGTTTCACTATGTTGGCCAGGCTCATCTCAAACTCCTGACATCAGGTGATCCTCCAGCCTTGGCCTCCCAAAGTGCTGGGATTACAGCCATGTGCCGGCATGTGCCACCATGTCCAGCCAACAATGTTCTTAACAGAGAGTAATACAGAAACCATCATTCTCAGCAAACTGACACAAGAACAGAAAATCAAACACTGCATGTTCTCACTCATAGGTGGGTGTTGAACAATGAGAACACATGGATACAGGGAGGGAAGCATCACACACTGGGGTCTTTGGAGGGAACTAGGGGAGGTACAGCGGGGGGTGAGGAGTTGGGGAGGGATAACATGGGGAGAAATGCCAGATATAGGTGATGGGGAGGAAGGCAGCAAACCACATTGCCATGTATATACCTATGCAACAATCTTGCATGTTCTTCACATGTACCCCAAAACCTAAAACACAATAAAATATATATTAAAAAAAAAAAAGAAAACTGCAATACATTATTTTTGTATTCTTCTTTGATGATTGAATAACATCTTTAAGGCCTAAGTGGGATTCTGTATTTTTTAAATTTCACTTTTGATTTCTATAGATTTATTATTCCAATATTATTGAAATTTTCTCAAAGAATAATACTGATTCCTTTAATCTTTGAAATAATTCTCTTGTTTTCTTTTACAATTTTTGAAAACTTTTTGATTTATAATTTTTTAGAATGCACTATTCAATATTTGAAACCAACACAAAAACAATTATATTTCAATAAAGCTATTATTAAAAATATGCTACACAAACAAGATAATTTTTATATAGGACACATGGATTATTTTATTGATATTTACATTGTATTGAAATGGAGCATTTGCTAATATCTGCCATCTTATCAGAAGTTTTCCAGAACAATAACTTTTAACATTTAATTAAAATGTAAATTTGACTTTAAAAATTTTGTGTAAAGACACATTTGTAGGTTGTCAAAGGGAGTTTAAATTTACCTATCTAATACATAGGTTTCTCCATTAGTTATATATTTAAATTATGCTACACAATAAAGATTTTAATAAAAACATTCTATTGGTTAAATAATATAAAATCAGATTTTATGCTCCTTTTGGTTTTTCAAAAAGCTTTGTCACAACCATCCATGACTCATTTTAGGAACATAATTAGAGTCCATGTGTTCTCATTGTTCAACACCCACTTATAAGTGAGAACATGCAGTGTTTGGTTTTCTGTTCTTGTGTCAGTTTGCTGGGAATAATGGTTTCCAGCTTCATCCATGTCCCTGCAAAGGACATGAACTCATCATTTTTTATGGCTGCCTAGTATTCCATGGTGTGTGCCACATTTTTTTTTATCCAGTCTATTTTTGATGGGCATTTGGGTTGGTTCCAAGTCTTTGCTGTTGTAAACAGTGCTGCAGTGAACATACATGTGCATGTCTTTACAATAGATGGATTTATAATCCTTTGGGTATATACTCAGTAATGGGATTGCTGGGTCAAATGGTATTTCTATTTCTAGATCCTCGAGGAATTGCCACACTGTCTTCCACAATGGTTGAACGAATTTACACTGCCAAAGGGCTAATATCCAGAGTCTACAAAGAACTAAAACAAATATGCAAGAAAAAAACAAACAACCCCATCAAAAAGTGGGCAAAAGTTATGAACAGACACTTTTCAAAAGAAGACATTTATGTGGCCAACAAACATATGAAAAAATGCTTATCATCACTGGTCATTAGAGAAATGCAAATCAAAACCACCATTGATATTTTTATCTTTTTGAAGTTTTATTTCAAATCTTTCCAAATTTGGACAGTGTTGATAAATAAATATTAATGACTTTGTTTAGAACCATCAGAATTAAATTTGGAATTTAAAAAATTTATCCAGGCAGAATTTATCTTCATGGAGTAGAGCACGGGCTTGGGGGAGAAGACAATCACTCTTGGTAAGAAACTGAGCACAGGCTATGATTAGTATATGAGGTTGACACTGAAAATTATGAAACTGGACTTTGGCAGTGACTTCAGCTGGAGAGGAGAAATTATGTCAACATCACATTTGTGGCTCCAGCTTCCTCTCTGCTTATTTACTAATGATATACACTGCTGGGCAGACAAGTCACTGTGGAGCATATGGCTCCCAGCTGATGAATATAGTCTGAGATTATGCCTTTTATAAAAATGTAAGGCAGTATTTCTTCTGGTGTTGATGGGCTACAGGGGAACTTTCAGACTTCCTGGGAGACCTTTAAAGATGCTGTGTTTCTAGTCTTTCAGAACAATGCAACTCTCAACCTTAGCTGCACATTAGAATCTCCTAAGGAATAGTTCCCAAATCCTGACACCCAGGCTTCCAAGAACAATTAAATCAGAATCTCTGGGGGATAGAATCCAGGCATCATAGACTTTTAAAAATTCCTTAAATGATTACAACGTGTAGCCAAAATTGAGAATACTAATATGAAAATTAAAAAGCCTGGAAAAAGCTGAAACATTGGGTTTCAGGTGGAGAATGGACACTAAACCACAATGGACAATGAAACCACTAAGGTGCTACAATTAGACTGAAGACACCCAAGTGAAATATTTCCTTTCATTTAATACAGTGTTTCTTAAATGTAATACACTTTCCTCTTAAAGCAAATGAATTTGCTGGACTTGAATATTCCCTTGACACAAATTATTTTTATTACATTTTTAATTAAGCATATTCAAAATAAATATTGCAATAGATTCCTTATTTTAAAAATAATTTATGTAACTATACAAAGAAATTTAGATTCAATAAAAACAAAATAAAAAATCAATAAGAGTAAAATTAGCAACATTAACTAAAAATGATCACATAATATTTTGCTGCAAAGCAACCACAGTGATTTGATTTAATTTAAAAGGAAAAAGATGCAGTTTTAGTTATGGTCCTATCTGCAACATTTTAAAAAACTACTAAAGAACTAAAAAAGTATTAAAGAAAAATGTATTAAAGAACCAGATTCCCCTGTCAGATAATCAGATGTCAGACCTTTCATTCATCATGATTGCCCCCTTACTTCTCCCTAGTTTCTGCTTTCTTACACACCGTTATAATTCTTTCTTGCTATGTAGATCCCTAATTTTAGTTGGTCAGGGAGACAGATATGAGATGGATCATCCATCTCCTCACCTGCAGCACCCAGTTAAAGTCTTTTTCCTTAGCAATAATCATAGTCTCAGAGATTGACTTTCTGTGCAGTGAGCAGCAGGACCTAGACCAAACCCCAGGTGTTTTGGTAGTAGTATAAATAGAAGCTAATGATCCTAGTGCTTTGATGGTTCCAGAAAATCAGACATCCTAATAATCAAAGTCTTTGTAAGGTAGCAATACCAGAATGGCAATATTAATGTTATATCACTTGAATATTTCGTGAGGCTGTCATTTGCCTGATGTTCAGATTAGTTTTAAGATGTAATTGAAATCTTCAACAATGGACATCTAAAGTAATGTTTGCTGGAATCTTGAGTTTAAAAGCTCTGCATTTTGCATTTTAAAAGCTCTGCATTTTCTCACTAAGGCAGGGTGAGAACTACAAGGAAAGCATTCAATTAATAAAACTAACAAGATATTGAAAATGGTACTCAAGTGGGTCAGGTTATTTTGAGTTAAGCAAACCTATGTATGAGTTTGTGTGTTTTGCTGTCAATTAAAAGGCGGTCATGAAGATACTCCTAAACATGTTTACCTTGTGTTTTGAATGTTATTGAGAGGAAAACAGAAAATAAAATATTCTCATAGAAAACTCGTGATATAGAAAACTACATTAGTACATGTAAGGATACTCAGGAATCTGTAAATTTTAGAGGGAAATGTTTTAAATAAGAGAGACTAATCAAAATATCTTAGCAGACTTCAGCATGTTGCTATTTATTTTCATCCCTGGTTACATAAGAGTCAGGCAATCAGACTGCAGTGGCTCACATCATGCTTCTGGAAATTGAGCATGAGCTCAGCAGTGGTCAGAATTCCTTCATGCATGTGGTGAAGGTAGAGCCATTCCAGAGGTATCTGGGGAGAGGGGGCAGCCACTGAATCTACCCTAATACTTCATACCTTCATCCCTCTCAGACTCTAATTTTAGGCCTATCTGATGTGGAAGCAGTGGAAGCAGAAATTTCTAGATGAGAAATATCTAGGAAAAAACACAAAAAGACTATATGCCTGGGCATACCGTGATAACCGTAATTGAAATGCTGGAGTCAGGGTAAGAAGGCCAATGACTTGGTCATGCTTGCACAGACATTGACAAGATTGTTTTAAAAATTTTTCTTGTATTGCTGTACAGAAATGTGACACAATATGTGGCTACATATATCTTGGAATTTTCCAGTTTTAATCAGTGCCAATAAAATTCATAATATTCTGGAAACTCCATTATCTTGTACACAGTAACTGAAATATTTGAAACTGTATTTATTACAATAAAATTATACAGGTCAGAAAACATGAATAGCCCCAAAGACAGGAAAACATAGCCTGTGGGATGCTATGATGAGTCAGGGGCCTGCAATTCAAAGGCCACTTTTTTTTTTTTTTAATTATACTTTAAGTTCTGGGGTATATGTGCAGAACGTGTAGGTTTGTTACATAGATATACACATGCCTTGGTGGTTTGCTGCACTCATCAACCCGTTATCTACATTAGTTATTTCTCCTAATGCTATGCCTCCCCTAGCCCCACACCTTCTGACAGGCTTTGGTGTGTGATGTTCCCCTCCCTGTTTCCATGTGTCCTCATAGTTCAGCTCCCACTTACAAGTGAGAACATGTGGAGTTTAGTTTTCTGTTCCTGTGTTATTTTGCTGAGAACGATGGTTTTCAGCTTCATCTACGTCCCTGCAAAGGACATGAACTCATTCTGTTTTATGGCTGCATAGTATTCCATAGTGTATTTGTGCCACATTTTTTTAAATCCAGTCTATCACTGATGGGCATTTGGATTGGTTCCAAGTCTTTGCTGTTGTGAACAGTGCCATAAAAAACATATATGTGCATGTGTCTTTATAGTAGAATGATTTATAATCCTTTGGGTGAATACTTAGTAATGCGATTGTTGAGTCAAATGGTATTTCTAGTTCTAGATCTTTGAAGAATTCCCACATTGTTTTCCACAATAGTTGAACTAATTTACACTCCCACCAACAGTGTAAAAGTGTTCCAATTTCTCTACATCATCTCCAGCATCTGCCATTTTCTGACTTTTTGATGATCACCATTCTAACTGGTATGAGACAGTATCTCATTGTGGTTTTGATTTGCATTTCTCTAATGTCCAGTGATGATGAGGTTTTTCTCATAAGTTTGTTGGCTGTATGAATGTCTTCTTTTCAGAAGTGTCTGTTCATATCCTTTGCCCACTTTTTGATGGGGTTGTTTTTTTTCTTGTAGATTTGTTTAAGTTCTTTGTAGAATCTGGATATTAGCCCTTTGTCAGATGGATAGATAGCAAAAATTGTCCCTGATTCTGCAGGTTGCATGTTCACTCTGATGATATTTTCTTTTGCTGTGCAGAAGTTTTTTACTTTATTTAGATCTCATTTGTCTATTTTGGCTTTTGTTGCCATCGCTTTCAGTGTTTAGTCATGAAGTCTTTTCCCATGCCTATGTCTTGAATGGCATTGCCTAGGTCTTCTAGGGTTTTTATGGTTTTAGATCTCCTGTTTAAGTTTTTAATCCATCTTGAGTTAAATTTTGTATAAGGTGTTTCAGCTTTCCGCATATGGCTAGCCAGTTTTCCCAACGCTATTAAATAGGGAATCCTTTCCCATTTTTTAAAAATCAGGTTTGTCAAAGAACAGTTCGTTGTAGGTGTGTGGCATTATTTCTGCGGCCTGTGTTCTGTTCCATTGGTCTATATATTCGTTTTGGTACCAGTACCATGCTGTTTTTGTTACTGTAGGCTTATAGTGCAGTTTGAAGTCAGGTAGCATGATGCCTCCAGCTTTATCCTTTTTTCTTAGGATTATCTTGGCTATAAGGGCTCTCTTTTGATTACATATAAAATTGGAAGGAATTTTTTTTCCAGTTCTGTGAAGAAAGCCAATGGTAGGTTGATGGGGATATCACTGAATCTATAAATTACTTTGGGCAGTATGGCCATTTTCTCAATGTTGATTCTTCCTATCCATGAGCTTGGAATGTTTTTCCATTAGTTTGTGTCCTCTCTTAATTCCTTGAGCAGTGGTTTGTAGTTCTCCTTGAAGAGGTCCTTCTTATCCCTTGTAAGTTGTATTCCTAGGTATTTTATTCTTTGTTGCAATTGTGAATGTGAGTTCACACATGGTTTGGCTCTCTGTTATTGGTGTAGAAAAATGGTTGTGATTTTTGTATCCTGAGACTTTGCTAAAGTTGCTTATCAGCCTAAGGAGGTTTTGGGCTCAGATTATGGAGTTTTCTAAATATACAATCATGTCATCTGCAAACAGAGAGAATTTGAATTCCTGTTTTCTTAAGTGAATCACCTTTATTTTTTTTCTCTTGCCTGATTGCCCTGGCCAGAACTTCCAAATACTATGTTGAATAGGAGTGGTGAGAGGCGGCACCCTTGTCTTGTGCCAGTTTTCAAAGGGAAAGCTTCTAGCTTTTGTCCATTCAGTATGATATTGGCTGTGGGTTTGTCATAAATAGCTCTTATTATTTTGAGATACATTCCATCAATACCAGTTTATTGAGAGTTTTTAGCATGAAGTGCTGCTGAATTTTGTTGAAGGCCTTTTCTGCAACGATTGAGATAATCATGGTTTTTGTTATTGGTTCTTTTTATGCAGTGGATTATGTTTATTGATTTGCATATGTTGAACCAGGCTTGCATCCCAGGGATGAAGCTGACTTGATTGTGGTGGATAAGCTTTTTGAGGTGATGCTGGATTCAGTTTCCCAGTATTTTATTGAGGATTTCTGCATCAATGTTCATTAGGGATATTGGCCTGAAATTTTCTTTTTTTGTTGTGTTTCTGCCAGGTTTTGGTATCAGGATGATGCTGGCCTCATAAAATGATTTAGGGAGGTTTTCCTCTTTTTCTATAGTTTGGCACTGTTTCAGAAGGAATTATACCAGCTTCTCTTTGTAACTCTGGTAGAATTCTTCTGTTATCTCTCTGTTCTGGACTTTTTTTGGGTTGGTAGGCTATTAATTGCAGCCTCAATTTCAGAACTTGTTATTGGTCTATTCAGATATTTGACTTATTCCTGGTTTAGTCTTGGGAGGGTTTATGTGTCTAGGAATTTATCTGTTTCTTCTAGATTTCCTAGTTTTTTTGTGTAGAGGTGTTTATAGTATTCTCTGATGGTAGTTTGTATTTCTGTGAGATCAGTCGTAATATCCCCTTTAACATCTTTTATTGCATCTATTTGATTCTTCTCTCTTTTCTTTATTAGTCTGGCTAGTAGTCTATCCAGTTTGTTGATCTTTTCATAACACCAGCTCCTGGATTCAGTAAGTTTTTGAAGGGTTTTTCATGTCTCTGTATCCTTCATTTCTGCTCTGATCTTAGTTATTTCTTGTCTTCTGCTAGCTTTTGAATTTCTTTGCTCTTGCATCTCTAGTTCTTTTAATTGTGATGTTAGGGTATCTATTTTAGTTCTTTCCTGCTTTCTCTTGTGGGCATTTAGTACTATAAATTTCCCTCCACACGCAGCTTTAAATGTGTCCCAGAAATTCTGGTTTGTTGTTTGATTGTTTTCATTGGTTTCAAAGAACTTCTTTATTTCTGCCTTTATTTCATTATTTATCCCGTAGTCATTCAGGATCAGGTCATTGAATTTTCATGTCGTTGTGTGGTTTTGAGTGAGTTTCTTAATCCTGAGTTCTAATTTGAATGAGCTCTGGCTTGAGAGACTGCTATGGTCTCCATTCTTTTGCATTTGCTGAGGAGTGTTTTATTTCCAATTATGTGGTTGGCTTTAGAATAGGTATGATGCAGTGCTGAATAGAATATATATTCTGTTGAATTGGGGTGGAGAGTTCTGTAGATGTCTATCAGGTCTATGTGGGCCAGAGCTGAGTTCAAGTCCTGGACATCCTTGTTAATACTAGACATATTGATGAAGCAGAAAATTGACAGTGGGCTGTTAAAGTCTCCCACTATTATTGTGTGGGAGTCTAAGTCTCTTTGTAGGTCTCTAAGAATTTCCTTTATGAATCTGGGTGTTCCTGCATTGGATGCATATATACTTAGGATAGTTAGCTCTTCTTGTTGCCTTGATCCCTTTACCATTGTGTAATGCCATTCTCTGTCTCTTTCGATCTTTGATGGTTTAAAGTCTGTTTTTATCAAAGACTAGGATTGCAACCTCTGCTTTTTTTTTTCTTTGCATTTGCTTGATAAATGTTCCCCATCCTTTATTTTGAGCCTATGTATGTCTTTGCATATGAGATGGGTCTCCTGAACACAGCACACTAATGGGTCTTGACTGTTTATCCAATTTGCCAGTCTTTTTTCTTTCAGTTGGGCACTTAGCCTGTTTATATTTATGGTCAATATTGTTATGTGTGAATATAATCCTGTCATTATGATGCTAGCTGGTTATTTTGCCTGTTAGTTGGTACAGTTTCTTCATAGTGATGTTGGTCTTTACAATTTGGTATGTTTTTGCAGTGGCTGGTACCAGTTGTTCCTTTCCACGTTTAGTACTTCCTTCAGGAGCTCTTCTAGGGTAGGTCTGGTGGTGACAAAATCTCTCAGCATTTGCTTGTCTGTAAAGGATTTTATTTCTCCTTTGCTTATGAAACTTAGTTTGTCTGGATATGAAATTCTGGGTTGAAAATCCTTTTCTTTAAGAATGTTGAATATTGGTCCCCACTCTCTTCTGGCTTGTAGGGTTTCTCTCGAGATCTGCTGTTGGTCTGATGGGCTTCCCTTCGTGGGCAACCTGACCTTTCTCTCTGGCTGCCTCAAGTGCCACTTTCTATTCAATGCAACACATTGTGATTTTCTGTGCATGAAGATGTGCCATTTCTGACTGTTACAGCAACAAAACTAAGTTGCCTTGCAGTGAAAAAGACAGTGAGATTTGCAGGTGCTGTTGTACATAGTTGCTTTGCCCTACCTCTCAAGTTTTCTGCATTTCATAATTGAGCTGCACATGACATTTATTTGACTGTTATAATGACTTTTAAGGACAGAAAAAGCACTTATACCTTAAATAAGAGTTCAAAAGAAAACAGAAAACCTTCTCTACTGAAGAAATGTGGTAAATCCAGGCATATATTTTGCACGCAAGTGACTGAATTACAACAGGAAATTTGACATCTTTTTTATATAAGTCAAAAGTGGTGGCAATTAAATTGCCACCATCTCTGTAATTTCCTATGTTTTAATAAAGACAATCTGTTATCATGGATCTGGGATAATAGGAGAGTAATTCAATATCATGATGTTAAACCCAATTTTATTTTAGGTTTTGGGCCCTATCTCTCAAGTAGTTTTATATATTGATGAACTGAGTTTTTATCATCTTGAACAAATATTGGAACAAATATGAAATGTGCTGTAGGCATATTAATTAAGAAATATGGCACATGATATTTACATGATTCACAGAGATACAAATATTACAGTCCTCAATTTCTGTGAGGGTAGAGTGAAATTCATAGAATAGGGTACATAGTCAAGTAGAATATAAATTACTACAACCTCTTTGCAAGGAATTTCAAAATAGGTGTAAGAGCCTCTATATTTTTATATCTTTCAAATCAATTCTTTTTCTGGAAATTATTCTGAGGAAATGGTGAAATATGTGAACAAATACAGATAAGTTCATAGACATTCCTAGGTAACTTTTTAAAAAACGTTTTGACAAAGCGAGACGTGATGTTCAATTACTAGGGAACAAAATTTGAATAAATTTTACTAGGTTGAACCACATCAAACTGAAATTTTTTGTTGGTGAAAAAATTAAATATTGGCAATTTCATGTGAGTCAATCTAATAAGTTAAACATACAGGGAATATTATGTGGCCTCTAAGTATCATTTGTACAGACTACTTTTAGTGTTGTGAGTAGATGTTTATTATTTAGTACAATATGGAGTACAAATTCATATTCTCAGTTTGCCTTGAAATACACATACACACACACACACACACACACACACACACACACAACCCTTAGATGGCCTGTAATTACCTTTGAGTGGTGGGATTTTTTTCCCTTTTATATGTTCAACAACAGGATGTTGTCACTTTCATAATCAGGAAAGGGGTTCTAAGCAAACAGAAACATAGTTATAAACTACCATTTTTCCAAACAAGGAATGAGTACCTGCCTCATCATCTTCAATCTCAAAGAACTTCGAAAGTTAACTAATTCTTGACTTTTTAGATCAAGCGTAAGAATAAAGAACTGAAACAGGCATGATACATGGAGAAATTTATTAGTATGTCTGATAAAGAGGAAAATCACAGGTTTTCAGTGTTTTGAAGTAACAAAACTCCTTAAGGAAGCATTTCTACTTATCTGCCAAAGTGAAAACCAACATTGAGGTAGACAATATCATCATGTACATTACAGATGGTCTTAAAACACACAGAGCATAAGTTAGAGAATGATACTGCTGCAATATTTATTCTGCAACTGCTTCTCAAGTTGACAAAATACATCTGGAGAGACGATCGGCTAAAGTTGTTTCTTTGATTTGATACTCAAAATGAATACACTGGAAATCTAGTACCCAGCCTTAACTGATAAGAAAAATAAATGGTAGTGAGGAAAGGAGGCTCACTAAAGAAAGAGAGAGTAAAGACACCCCAGGCGTAGGAAATACTCAGTTGCCGGTCTTCTTTTGATTTGTACACTTTTCTCCTCCTACCTACTTAAAAAAAAATCAAGGATCACATTAATCTTAGGCGACTTATGTCTTTTGGTTCACATATTTGCTTTGTGTATATTTCCTTTTGCTCGCTCAGGAAAGGCAAAGCCTAGTTATTGTTGTCGGAGTTTGTTTGTTTGTTTTTTGTGATGGAATCTCACTCTTACTCAGGCTGGGGTGCAGTGGCACAATCTCAATCTCAGCTCACTGCAACCTCCGCCTCCTGGGTTCAAACAATTCTCATCCCTCAGCCTCCCAAGTAGCTGGAATTACAGATGCCCACCATCATACTGGCTAATATTTTTTTTTTTTTTGTATTTTTAGTAGAGACAGGGTTTCACTATATTGGCCAGGCTCAAACTCCTACACCTGTGATCCACCCGCCTTGGCCTCCCAAAGTGCTGGGATTACAGTCATGAGCCACCGTGCCCAGCCAAGCCTAGTTGTTTATAACATTTTGACATTGAGTATTTCTGGATCCAATGGCCATAATCACTATTCTGATACTTTTTAAATGCCATTTAGGCATTTCGGTTTGTTTCTAGGAAGCTTCATAAAGGATTTTAATTATCCAATTAAGATTTCTAAAACTTTTACGTAGGCAGACAAAGCTGCTAAAAGGATTTTCAAAATAAATGCTCTCTATTTGTGAGCTAGAAACTTAAATATTTTTGAACCCTAGAATACTGGAAGTTTAGAAGATAGTCTAAATAATGCTCAGTTTATAATCTGAGAAAAAGCATCAACTTAATTTCTTTAGGAGCTACCATCACTGACTTTTTGGCACATTGAGAGCTAATAGCAATGGTTGCTTCTTGAAAGGAGATTTTTCACATTGGTGCAGCTTTGCAGAAAAATAATATTTATTTTCAATTTACTTGGCTTAAGGTTTCCTTCCTTTACTTTCAGCCTTTAAACACACCAGCACAATTTTCTCCTCCTGCAATGGGGGCTGGGGCATGTGAGGACAAGGTGTTTGTGTTGGACTTAAATATGGCCATTTTGCTTAGTAGGTTAGAAAGCTGTGATCACAAGTCTAAAGTCACAGGTTTAATTCCTACATGGAGCTTCATCTTTTCTTTGAAGAAGACCCCAAAGGAAGTAAAAATTGCACAAATAAAATCTGGTTAGAGAAGGAAACTTTGCAAGTCCAAATTAAGGATGTTGCTTTGAGTGTGACATGGTGATAGGTGACAGAAAGACCCATGTTGGCCAAAGACAGCACAGCGATGCCTGGAGAGGCAATTGGAAAGAAGGGTGGACCACCAAGGCAAGGGGAAGCATTGTACAGACTGCATGATTTTTGCCTAAGTTCACTGCTGTGGCCAGATCACAATAAACCCATTCCAGTTACAAAGGAAACAACTCAGAGGGTGTCAGGGCAGGGGTACCAGCTTGGGATCTGGTATTTATCTGTCATAGAGCAAGATTGTTAAGTAGGAAGACCAGAAATCGTACTCTGAAATATGTACCCCAGATTACAGCTATGATTTTGGGGAGAAAATAGTGTAGAATAAAGCCTCTGGGGTTACAATCACAATACAGGGTCTGCTCTACCTACCTCTGCACATCCGTTTTTTCAAGAATGCCATATACAATAAAGAGCAGCTGCGGTGGCACCAGAGTTACTGTAGACCTTTTAGCCATCCCTGATCTAGGAAGCCCAATTATATGTATGTTAAGTCTTGTCAACTGAGCACATTTTCTGCAGTACTTACTAAAATGAAAAAACAAAAACCTCCTCCTATGATCATTTCACAGTCCTTTTCAAGAGCATTAATAACTCTTATCTGATGAAGGTGGGAGTGGGGATTATCAAAAGAGGCAAGACAGAGGCATCTTCTGCGGGACCGTTCCACCCTTCCTTGCTGTCTGACTCTAGGAGTTGGCTATATACCTGGAAACTTGTGGGTTCACTACTTTCTGAATCACTTTCCAGTTTTCAAGCACCAGTTTCTGGTTCAGTGATTCCCCAGGCCTGATTTTGACTCCCAGGATGTAGAACTTCCATTTGAACCCAGCTCTATACTGTACCTTGAGTGGTTCAGCTGGACACTAGGCTTATCCCTAACGTGTCACAGAACTTTCTACGGCAGAGGACTGCTTAGGCCTGCAAAGGACAAGACTATGGCCTAAACTAAATTAGTTCCTGATGTTATCAGTTCCCCGCACCACCCCCCACCCCCACCCCACCTTCCCTTTGGTTATTTACAGCGCTGTGCAGGGAAAATAAGGGTAGTAATAAAATCATGGCTGCCAGGCTATGCGTATCCCATCTCTAAGACAGTGCATTCAGTTAATATGTAAATAAAAATTAATACTTTCTCCAACTGCTATTCTTAATCCCTAACCACCCTAACAGCTCATACCTCATGGTGGGGTTCAAGGTTGGGGCAGGGAGACAGAGGCATGCCTGTCTGAGGAAACCTGCCTTCTATATGGAGATGCTTCTCCTTGGGCATTTTTAATATTATTTTGTTCTGGGGGGCTCTTGGTATCCTGTGACACAAAGCAGGAATTCATGACGCCAGTGGTGTATATGTGCTTCCTTGATAGTTTGATGTCAAGGAAACTGCCTTTGCAGCCCCTCTGTCAAAAGATAAACACCAACAATTTTATACATCTAACACATCATCTAGATGAAAGCAAGGCATTTTATGTCAAGAGGGTGTATAAGTTATCAGTGGCAATAACTAATTCATATGTTCAGAGAGTAGAACAGGGGTTACCAGGGTCACATTCTATCCTTAGGCAGGGGTTTGAGCCCAGGAAATCAAGGCTGCAGTAAGCTGTGATTGTGCCAGCATCTCCAGCCTGGATGACAGAATGAGACCCTTTCTCCAAAAAAAATTTGAAAATGTTCCTTTAAGTTAACCTCTTTTTATATGGCAGTATCGTACAATACTATAAAATATATTTGAATTTGCTTTATTAGATGCATTTCTGAATATAATCAGCTAAGGGGATTTATATATGATATTTTGAGCTAATCCTTTATTTTATATATGCTTTAACTTGGGAAATACAGACTTTGTCTTACAGAAATTACATCTATCTCATCATGTCACGATAGGAATCACGCTTAACCTTGTCTCTGAAGAGCTATCTGGATTCGTTCATTTTTGCAATAGTAGTGTAGGAGAATACAATTAATTGTACAAGGAAAGTACCCCAAAGTAGACTAAAGCCAAAAGTATATTAAAGTGCACAATATATGTAGTGTATTTCTTCAGAGCTCTCATAAATTTGAAAAGGCTTAATTGTGAGTTCCTCATGGTGTGATTTCATTCTCTTAAGAATGGAGCAAGACTTGCTCAGTGCACTAGCTGAAAGAAACTCTTTTTTTCTCCCCTTCTCCTCTCATTTTCTCTAAATGTGTGTGTGTCTGCATGCATGTGTGCCTGTGTGTGTGCGTGTATGCACATACATGCACGCTTGGCCTCTAGCTATTGGTATTGGAAAGTGTTGCTCACCTACTTTCAGAGAAATGTTATTTTAAAGTAGCAGTTAGAGATGTAAATTAATTCAACAGGATTTCCTCTGGAAAGCCAGCTGAAATGGTGTGAAGAAATTCACTTGGATGTAAAGTAATGTTTTATTTTTGTTTCTTTGTTTTCCACCCCTAGAGAGTAACACAGTAGATTGTTTGGAGTGCCTTGGTAGAGATGCAGTATAGGCTGGAACCCAAAAGCCAGAGAAAGCAGTCCTGACGCCCATATATATAAATCAAGCCATTACTATGAATCATAAAACACAGAAAAACAAAATTGTCGTAAAAGGTATTTACCCAAGGTAATACAGATTTGTACATGCATCTTCTGTGAGTGTCTCCAAGTATGTGTTAGCTGAAAAATAAAAATTTTACCAGGAATTTGTAGAATTATCTCCATAATGGGCACCAAGGAATTTACGTATCAGATTGGTACCCTTGCTGTGTATACTTCCAACTCTGCAACTCCATGTTCTGTGAAACTTTCTAAAAAAACAAGATTTTATTTGTTTTGTAATTTTGAAAACACCATTTTAGGGCAAAAGACTGCTTGATTCAATCTAGATAAGCAAATACTCTAATTTATATAATTACCTACTAAATACAATATTTCTTGTCCTATTTGTCCTCATCATTTTGAAAGAGTAGAAGCCAGCATTTAACAGCCAGTGAAGACACCAGAAGTCAATGGAATCATTCAGAAAGAACTTGGTCACTTGCAAAGGTGCAGCATTTTAAAAAAATTTAGTCTGCCTGTTATAAGCAATTTAAAACTTTCTTATTCTTCTTTATTTATGTAGACTCAGTTTCTGACTAACCAACCCCTTTTTTTTTAAAAAAAACCAAGAGTATATTTAATTAATGGACAGTGTAGATAAAAATATAGCTTCACAGTATACACTTATGAACCACTGGATAGAAGTGGTATGCCTAGTTTAAGAAGAAAACTTTTGTTTAGGAATGAAAGGTTTTCTTTTCTACTGGATTAAAACTTTATATCTTTTTAATCAAAAACAAGATATATTTAATATTTCTATTTTTGTGCACATTTATATGTGATATATATACACATATTTAATTCATTAAAATAAGTTTGCTAAATTACCTATTTCTATTAATATCAAGGTATAAATATTAGATCCCCTCTCCAAGGTCTAATACACATGCTCTTCCTGATAAAAAGGAAAAAAGAAAGCTCAAATAAAAAGGTCAACTATCTTTACTCATATGATATCTATTTTAATAAAACTCAGTCACAAATATCTTTCCCAAATCTTGCAAAAGTTATGAATTAGTGATTCGTTGCAGCATGGGCTTGTTGATTAAGGTAGTGGGTTCAAGCTTCCTCATGAAAACATTTACCCTAATTCTCCCCAAGCCAAACGTAAACACACAATTCAAAACAAAGGGTCCCCAATTTTTTTTTTTTTTTGCAGTTTTCATATAATCTGTTTCCACAACTAAAACACCATTGGCTAACAACAACAGCAGCAACAAAAGCAAAAGGAAAATTCTCATGGGGAGCTGAGTGTTACCAGCAGAGTGAAGCCCTTATGGCTAGAAGCAGAAACAAATAAAAACAACAATCCTAGAATTTTAAGACCCCAAATATGAGGGAGAAATCCAATGAATAAGTTTATCTCTTCCCTCTTCTAACTGGACCCAGTGAAAATACTTACTTTAAATGGAGTAAGCAGACCAAAAGATGATGCTATCTGATGGACAAAAAGAATCCAGAGGTAAATACTGACCCAGAGGATTTGACATTATCTACCTAGCTAGCTATCCATCCATGCATCCACCCATCCAACTATCCATCCATCCACCTACCTACCTACCTACTTACCTACCTATATCTGTCTAAATTATTTAATATATAGTATACTTATATATTATTATGTAATACTAGTCTTTCTTTAATATAATTTATAATACATGTATAAGACAATATTACTTTTGATTATATTACATTATATATCGTGACTTATCTAGTATATTTTGTCTGTGTGTGTGTGTGTGTGTGTGTGTCTGTGTGTGTGTGTGTGTGTGTGTGTGTGAATGCAAAGAATCTAGGGAGCCTCCTATTGCCATATTCAGAAATCTATTCTGTGCCATAGTTACATCCATTGTCAACATATTTCTTACTGTGCATCAGTCCTATGGGTTTAAATTTTTCATTTATTGATCTAAACATTTGGTGGTCTTTAGATCCTCTGTATGTCACCCTCCCACACACGCATACAAGGAATAATATATAAATAATTTTATATAATAAAACAGAGGCATGCCTTGGAGATACTGTGGGTTTGGTTTCAGACCACTGCAATAAAGCAAATATTGCAATTAAAGGAATCACATGAAGGTTTTGGTTTCCCAGGGCATGTAAAGGTTATGTTTACAGTAATCTATGAAGTGTGCAATAGCATTATATTTAAGAAAGCCATGTATATATCCTAATTAAAATACCTTATTGCCAAAAGTTGCTAACAATCAGTTGAGCCTTCAGCAAGCTGTAATATTTTTGCTGGTGGTGAGTCGTGCTTTGATGTTGAGGACTGCTGACTGATCAGAGTGGTAATTGCTGAAGGTTCCTGTGTCTGTGGCAATCTCTTAAGACATTAATGTTTGCTACATTGATTGACTCTTTCTTTCATGAAACATTTCTCTGTAACATGCACTGCTGTTTGATAGTGTATCATCCACAGTAGAACTTCTTTCAAAATCAGAGCCAGTTTTTCTCAATTCTTGCCACTGCTTTATCAGTTAAGTTAATGGAATATTCTAAATCCTTTGTTATTTCAGTAATGTTCACACTGTCTTCGCTAGGAGTATATTTTGTTTCAAGAAACCACTTTCTTTGCTTATCCATAAGAAGCAACTCCTCATCTGTTCAAGTTTTATCATGAGATTGTGGCAATTCAATCATATATATTCAGGCTCCACTTGTAATTATGGTTTTCTTGCTATTTCCACAACATCTTCAGTTACTTCCTTCACTGAAGTCATGAGTCTCTCAAAGTCATCTATGAGTGTTGGAATCAACTTCTTCCAAGCTCCTGTTCATGTTGTTATTTTGAGCTCCTCCTATGAATCTCAAGTATTCTTAATAACATTGAGAATGATGAATCCCTTCCAGAAGGTTTCAGTTTACTTTGCCCAGATCCATCAGATGATTCACTATCTATGAAGGTAACTTAAACTGAAAGTCACCTAACAAGAGGGTCAGTCTGTCCTTTGAAGCTTTGCATTGATTTTTCTCTAGCTGTGAAATCCTAGATGGCATCTTCTTCCAAAATAAGGATGTTTTACCTACATTAACATTTTGTTACTTAGTGTAGCCATCTTTATTAATACAAAATTTATTTCTTAAATAAAACTTGAAAGTCCAAACTACTCGTTTCATGGACTGAAGAAAGGATGTTGTGTTGGCAAGCATGGAAACAATGTTAATCTGGTATATTTTCATCAGAGCTCTTGGGTGGCCAGGTGCATTGCTAATGGGCAATAATATTTTGAAAGGAACGTGAGCTTAAAATATTCAGTAAATCATGCTGTAAGCGGATTTTCTATCTATAGAGCACAGAGTAGATCTGACATAAATCTTAAAGGTCCTAGGATTTTCAGAATGGCAAATTAGCACTGACTTCAACTGAAAGTCACCTAGCACTGACTTCAACTGAAAGTCACCTAACAAGAGAGTCAGGCTGTCCTTTGAAGCTTTGGAGCTTGGCATTGATTTCTATCTAGCTATGAATTCTAGATGGCATCTTCTTCCAAAATAAGGCTGTTTAATCTACATTAAAATTTTGTTGCTTCATATAACCACCTTTATTAATTTTCTAGCCAGATCTAGATAACTTGCTGCACCGTGTACATCAGAACTTGCTTCTTCACCTTGCAGTTTTTTTCCCAAATTTTATTTTAGGTTCAGGGGGTACATGCACAGGTTAGTTACGTGGGTAAATTGCATGTTGTGGGAGTTTGGTGTACAGATTATTTTTTCACACAAGTAATGAACTACCCGATAGGTAGTTTATTGATCATTACCCTCCTGCCATTCTCCACCCTCAAGCAGGCCCCAGTGTTTATTATTCCCTTCTCTATGTCCACATGTATTCAGTGTTTAGCTCGCACTTATAAGAGAGAATATGTGGTATTTGGTTTTCTGTTCCTGCATTAATTTGCTTAGGACAGTGGCCTCCAGTTTTATCCATGTTGCTGCAAAGGACATGATCTCATTCTTTTTTACGGCTGTGTAGTCCACAGTGGCTGAACTAATTTACCTTCCCAGTAGCAATGTGTAAGCATTTCTTTGTCTCTACAACCTTACCAGTTTGTTATTTTTTGATTTTTTAATAATAGCCATTCTTACTTGTGTGAAATGGTATTTCACTGTGGTTTTGGTTTTCATTCCTCTAAAGATTAGTGATGTTGAGTATTGTTTCATATGTTTGTTGGCTATGTGTATGTCTTCTTTTGAGAAATATCTACTTATGTTGTTTGCCTATTTTTAATGGGGTTGTTTGCTTTTTTCTTGCTAATTTGTTTATCTTCCTCACAGATTCTGGGCATTAGGGCTTTGTTGAATGCATAGTTTGCAAATATTTTCTACCATTCTGTAGGTTGTTCGTTTATTCTGTTGCTTTGAAGAAACTCTTTAGTTAGATCCCATTTGTCAATTTTTATTTTTGTTGCAATTGCTTTTGGTATCTTTGTCATGAAAATTTGTCAGGGGTTATGTCCAGAATAGTGTTTCCTAGGTTTTTTTCTAGGGTTTTAGAGTTATAGTTTTTACATTAGAAGTCTTTAATTCATCCTGATTTTTGTGCCTGATGAAATTAGGTGTCCAGTTTCAATCTTCTACATAAGTCTAGCTAGTTATTCCAGCACCTTTTATTGAATAGGGTGTACTTTCCTCATTGTTTTTGTTAACTTTGTCAAAGCCCAAATAGTTGTAGGTGTGCAGCTTCGTTTCTGGGTTCACTAAACTGTTCCATTGGTCTGTGTTTGTTTTTGTATCAGAACCATGCTGTTTTGATTACTGTAGTCTTGTAGCATCGTTTGAAATTGGGTAATGATGCTTCCAGCTCTCCTCTTTTTGCTTAGAATCGTTTTGGCTGTTCAGGCTCTTTTTTGGTTCTATATACATTTAAATTTTATTTTTTGGTTAATTCTGTGAAAAATGTCATTGGTAGTTTGATACAAATAGCATTGAATCTGTAAATTGCTTTGGAAAGTATGGGTATTTTAATAACATTGATTGTTCCTGTCCATGACTGTGGACTCTTTTTCCATTTGTTTGTGTCACCTCTGGTTGCTTTGAGCAATGTGTTGTAATTCTCATTGCAGATTTCTTTCACCCCCCTGGTTAGCTGTATTCCTAGGTATTTTATTCTTTTGTGGCCAATGTGACTGGGACTATGTTCTTGATCTGGCTCTCAGCTTGGATGTTGCTGGTGTCTAGAAATGTGACTGATTTTTGTATATTGATTTTGTATCCTGAAATGTTGCTGATTTGTGTATCAAGATCTAGGAGTCTTTGGGCAGAGACTAGGGGTTTTCTCAGTATAGAATCATACCATTTCTGAAAATGAGAGGGTTTGAATTTTTTCTCTCCCCATTCTATTTTTTTCCTTTGCCTCATTGCTCTGGCTAGGACTTCCAATATTATGTTGAATAGGAATGGTGAAAGTGGGCATGTTTGTCTTGTTCTCAAGGGGAATGCTTCCAGTTTTTGCCCATTCAGTATGATGTTCACTGTGGGTTTTTGATAGAGGACTTTTATTATTTTGAGGTATATTCCTTTGATGGCTAGTTTATTGAGGGTTTTTAACATGAAGAACATTGAATCTTGCTAAACTTAGTTTCTGCAGCTGTTGAGATGATCACGTGATTGTTACTTTGAGTTCTGTTTATATAATGAATCACATTTATTGATTTGTATATGTTGAATCAAATTCACATACCTGTAATAAGGCCTATTTGATCATGGTAGATAGCTTTTCAGTTTTTTGATATGCTGCTGAATTTGGCTTGCAAGTTTTTTATTGAGGATTTTTGCATCTATTTTCATCAGCCATATGGGCCTGAAGTTTTCTTGGTTGTGTCTCTGCCATGTTTTGGTATCGGAATTATGCTGGCATCATAGAATGAGTCTTCCCTCCTCAATTATTTGGAATACTTTCAATAGCATTACTACCAGCTCTTCTTTATATATTTGGTAGAATTCAGCTGTGAATGTATGTGTTCCAGGACTTTTTTTGGTTAGTAGATAAATTAATTATTTATTTTTTATTATACTTTAAGTTCCGGAGTACATGTGCAGATCTTACAGGATTGTTACGTAGGTATACACATGCCATGGTGGTTTGCTGCCTCCATCCCCCCGTCACTTACATTAGGTATTTCTCCTAATGTTATTCCTCCCCAATCTCCCTACCACCCGCTATCCCTCCCCTAGCCCCCTAGCCCCAACAGAGCCCAGTGTGTGATGTTCCCCTCCCTGTGACCATGTGTTCTCATTCTTTAACACCCACTTATGAGTTAGAATATGCGGTGTTTGAATTTCTGTTCTTGTGTCAGTTTGCTGAGAATGATGGTTTCCAGATTCATCATGTCCTACAAAGGACATGAACTCATCCTTTTTTATGGCTGCATACTATCCCATGGTGTATATCTTTATCCAGCCTATCATTGATGGGCATTTGGGTTGGTTCCAAGAATTTGCTATTGTAAACAGTGCCACAATGAACATGCATGTGCATGTGTCTTTATAATAGAATGATTTATAATCCTTGGGTATATATCCAGTAATGGGATTGCTGGGTCAAGCGGTATTTCTACTTCTAGATCCTTGAGGAATCACCATACTGTCTTCCACAATGGTTGAACTAATTTACACTCCCACTAACAGTGTAAAAGTGTTTCAGTTTCTCCACATCCTCTCTAGCATCTGTTGTCTCCGGATTTCTTAATGATTGCCATTCTATCTGGCATGAGATGGTATCTTAATGTGGTTTTGATTTGCATTTCTCTAATGACCAATGATGATGAGCATTTTTCCATAAGTTTGTTGGCCACATAAATATCTTCTTTTGAAAAGTGTCTGTTCATATCCTTTGCCCACTTTTTGATGGGGTTGTTTTTTTCTTGTAAATTTGTTTTAGTTCTTTGTAGATTGTGGATATTAGCCCTTTGTCAGATGGGTAGCTTGCAAAAATTTTTTCCCATTCTATTGGTTGCTGGTTCTTGCTAATGATTGCTTTTTTGCTGTGCAGAAGCTCTTAAGTTTAATTAGATCCCATTTGTCTATTTTGGCTTTTGTTACCATTGCTTTGGTGTTTTAGTCATGAAGTCCTTGCATATGCCTATGTTCTGAGTGGTATTGCCTAGGTTTTCTTCTAGGGTATGTTAGGTCTTATGTTTAAATTTTAATCAATCTGGAGTTAATTTTTGAATAAGATGTAAGGAAGGGGTCCAGTTTCAGCTTTCTGCACATAATTTATATATTACTGATTCAATTTCAGAAATAATTATTGGTCTGGTCATGGTTTCAGTTTCTTCCTGGTTGAATATTAGGCGGTTGTATGTTTCCAGGAATGTACTCATTTTTTCTGTGTTTTCTAGTTTGTGTGCATAGAGGTGTTCATAATAGTCTTTGAGGGTTTTTTATATTTCTTTGGGGCCAGTGGTAATATTCCCTTTGTCACTTCTGATTTTATTTATTTGGATCTTCTTTTTTATTAGTCAGCTACCAGTATATCAATCTTACTTATTCTTTAAAAAGAAAACCTTTGGTTTCATTGATCTTTTATGTTATATTATCTGTCTCCATTTCATTCAGTTCTGCTCTAATTTTGGTTATTCCTTTTTTTCAGATAGCTTTGGGGTTGGTTTGCTCCTGTGTTTTTAGTTCCTGTAGGTGTGATGTTAAATTATTAATTTGAGATCTTTCTAACTTTTTGATTTGGGCTTTTAGTGCTATAAACGTTCTTAACACTGCTTTAGCTGTGGTTGGTATGATTATGTTTTGTTTTTAATTTGTTGAGAATTGATTTATGGCTAAGCATATGGTTGATTTTAGATTATGTGCCATGTACACATGAGAAGAATGTATATTCTCTTATTTTTGGGTGGAGTGTTCTGTAGATGTCTGTTAGA
>NW_016107385.1:1372685-1523674 GCF_001604975.1 Cebus imitator
AGTTGGGTATTGCAGTCTCCCACTATTATTGTGATGTTATCCAAGTCTCTTTGTGGGTCTTCAAGAACTTATTTTATGCATCTGGGTGCTCCAGTATTGGGTGCATATATATTCAAGATAGGTCTTATTATTGAATTGAACCTTTTATCATTATGCATTGCCCTTTGAACTTTTCTATCATTGCTGGTTTAAAGTCTGTTTTGGCTGAAATAAAAATAGCAACCAACAACTGCTTTTTTGTTTCCGTTTGCTTGATAGATTTTTCTCCATCTCTTTACTTTGATCCTATGAGTGTCACTGCATGTGAGATGGGTCTCTTAAAAACAGCATACATTTGGATCTTGCCTCTTTATCCCACTTGCCACTCTGTGCCTTTTAAGTGATGGTATTTAGCTCATTTATATTCAAGGTTAATATTGATATGTGCCAATTATATCCCATCATTATATTATTTAGTTGGTTTTTACACTTGATTGTATAGTTGCTTCTTAGGATCAATGGTCTATGTACTCACATGTGTTTTTGTGGTGGCTGGTAACAGTGTTTTACTTCCATGTTTAGCACTCTTTTAATGAACTCTTAAAGGTAGATCTGGTGGTAACCAATTCCCTTAGCATTTGCTTGTCCTAAAGGGATTTCATTTCTCTGCTTGTGAAGCTTAGTTTGGCTGGATAAAAAATTCTTGGTATAATTTCTTTTGTTTACAGATGTTGAATATAGGTCCACATTTCCTCTGGTTTGTAGGGTTTCTGCTGAAAGATCCACTGTTATACTAATGGGATTCTGTTTGTACATGACCTGCTTCTTCTCTTTAGCTGCCTTTAATCTTTTTTCTTTTGCATTAACTTTGGAGAATCTGATGACGATGTGTCTTCGGAATGGTCATCTTTGGAGTTGCATGTTCTTTCTCCTCTCTTTCAGGGATGTTAATGAGTCATAGGCTTGGTCTCTTTATATAATCCTATATTTCTTGGATGTTTTGTTCATTTTTCTTTATTTTTGTCTGACTGACTTGATTTGAAGAACTGGTCTTTGAGTTCTGAAGTTCTTTCCTCAGCTTTGTCTGTACTGCTATCAATACTTTGGATTGTAGTATACAATTTTTGTAGTTAGATTTTTTCAGGTCTTTTAGATCACTAGGGTTCTTTCTTAAAATGGCTATTTGCTCTTTTGGCTCATGTATCACTTCGCTGGATTCCTTACATTTCTTGGATTAGGTTTCAACCTTCACCTGAATCTTGATGATTTTCCTTGCCTTCCATTTTCTCAGTTCTATGCCTGTCATTCCAGCCATCTCATTCTGGCTAAAACCATTGCCAGGAAGCTAGTGTAGTCATTTGGAGGTAAGAAGACACTCTAGCTTTTTGAGTTGCTGGACCTCTTGTACAGGTGACTCTTTCTCATCAGTGTGGGTTAATGTTGTTTTAATCTTTGAAGTTGCTGTCCTTTGGATAGAGCTTTTTGCTTTTATATTCCTTGCTCCCCAGCGGGCTTGACTGTGGTGTAAGTTGAGTCGAGTTGACTGGCTTTCTTTCTGGATTATTTCAGGGAGCCAAGACTCAGCTCAGCACTCCCAGGCTGCATGCTCTAACTCTGGGGGACTAAGACCAGGCCCACTGCTTTGTCCTCTCCCCTTCGAGGTACAGCACCTTCTTTGCTGTAGGAGCTGAATTTTTTCCAGTCTGCTGGGAACAGCACTCTAGTCTCCAGTATAGGATGCCAGCAAAAGCACTTCACTGGGCAGTGGCCCATGCTCACATATGTGTGCATGCACCAAGGGTAGTTGGGCAGTGAGGTCCATGAGCAAACAAGTGCTGGCAAAGTGGTAGAAAGAGGCTGTGGGCAACTGTGCACCAGCAAAGCAGTGGGGGCAGGCTGAGGATGGGTGCCCACTGGTGGCAGTCCATCTGTAGAAGCTCTCTGATGTTAGGTGGGGTCTTCCAATGAAGAAGCTATGGCAGCAGCTGCCACTAAGTGCCCTAATTGGGCGTCTGTGACTGGGTTACAGGTGGGTGCAGCCAGGAAGGGACCCTGGAAGGAACCAGCAGACAGGAGGGTTGTTCACACCAGACAGGCCCCATCTCATGGGCAAGATCACCATGTTCTGTCCAGTTCCAACAGTCAGGAATGACCAAAAACTATCTAGAGGAGCATGGCAAACCTTGGAGGATGGGCGTCCCTGGCCATGCTCCACTACATTCATACCCATGCCAAACCCTCTGGGTTCCACACAAGCTGGAGTCCTATCCCTGATAAGTTTCAAACTCGTTCTTCCTGCAAGTTCAAATGTCTATGGGGGTCCTTGGGTCTCCTGAAGCTAGGATTCTGGAGCTTGTGGTGAAACCGGGATACTCTATGTCTATGAAACTCATCCATTTCCCTAGGAACTATTCAATGCCATGAACAAGTCCTGGTGCCCAGAAATGCTGTGCAGATTTTCCCAGGTTCCTCCCCACCTCAGCCCAGGGTCTACATCCCTCCTTCATCCTGTCTCAGTGCCTTCCTTCTGAAGATCTGCTTGTAGTGTGCCAGTCTTCTTGATGGTCTGGTCTCTTGGTGGAAGAAATTCTTCTTGGCTGCATCTAGTTGGCCATTGTGGTTTTCGTCCTACCTTCACTTTACACTTTTATTTTATGAAGATAGCTTCCTTCTTTAAACGTCATGAGCCAACCTCTGTTCACCTCAAATGATTGTCCTGCATCTTCCTCACCTCTCTCAGCCTTCACAGAATTGAATAAAGTTAGGGCCTTACTTGGAATTAGCCTTTGGCTCAAGAGAATGTTATCACTGGTTTAATCTTCTATCCACACCACTAAATCTTTCTCTGTATCAGCAATAAGTCTGTTTCACTGTCTTATAATTCATGTGTTCACTGGAATAGCACTTTTTACTTCCTTCAAGACTCTTCCTTGGCCTTCAAAACTTGGCTGTTTGGCACATGAAACCTAGCTTTCAACCTGTCTTGACTTTCATTATGCCTTGCTCTCTAAGCTTAAGAGACTTATGACTCTTCCTTTCACTTGAGCACTTAGAGGTCATGGTAGGGTTATTATTTGGCCTAATTTCAATGTTATTGTTTCTCTGGGAATAGGCAATCCTAAAGAGAGAAAGAAACATGAGGGGATGGCTGGTCGATGGAGTTGTTAGAACACACAAGATTTATCAATTAAGTTTTTCATCTTATATAGACACAGTTACTGGTGCTCCCAAACAGTTACAATGATAATACCGGGTATCACTAATCACAGATCACCATGAGAGACATTATGGTATTGGAAAACCTTGAAATCTTAGAAGATTTTCCAAAATGTAACTCGGAGACATGAAGTGAGTACAGACTGTTGGAAAAATGGTGCCAATAGACTTCCTCCGTACAGGGTTGCCACAAACCTTCAGTTTGCAAAGAGCATGAAATCTGTGACACATAAGGCAAAGCACAATAAAAGGAGGTATGTTGTATATTATATAATAACATTGTATTATATTACACAGATGTTATACAATCAAATATATTATAAAATTATATTATGTGTAACATATGCTATTATATATCATGCCATATATTATACCTTGTGTGTGTATGTGTACATATGCACTGAAAAAAAACTACTGAAAATGATGGGTAATAGAAATGAATAATTCAAAAGAAGATTTAAAGACAAATAAAAATTAGAATTCAAAACCAAAGATTAGAAAATGAGAGGAAATTTATTTTAAATTGATACATAATTATTATACATATTTATGGGGGCACATGTGATATTTTGACACATGTGTACAATGTGTAATGATAAAATCAGGGCAATTAAAACATGCTTCACCTCAAACATTTATCATTTGCTTGTGTTGAGAAATCATTAGTCAACTAACTAATAGGAGTTTCACAAAGAGATAATACATGGAAGTCTCAAATAAATAATAAAATTACTAGAACCAAAGGACAAAAGTCCCCAGATTGAAAGGCCCTGCTTAATATTAAGAAGAATAAATTTTAAAAAGAGAAAATATGCACAGGACTGATGACACAGTAAGAAATATGTTAACACATATTTGTTTATTGCAGCACTATTCACAAAAGCAAAGACACGGGATCAACATAAATGCCCATCGGTAATAGACCAGATAAGGGAAATGTGTTACATATACACCATAGAATATTATGCAGCCATAAAAAAAGCACAGGAATATGTATTTTGCAGGGACATGAATGGAACTGGAGGCCATTATGCTTAGCAACCTGATACAGGAACAGAAAACCAAATACCACATGTTTTCACTTAGAAGTGGAAACTAATTGATGAGAACGCATGGACACATAGAGAAGAAAAACACACACTGGGGCCTATTGGAGTTTGGAGGGTGGGAGGATGGAGAGGATCACGAAAAATAACTAATGAGTACTAGGCTTAATACCTGGATAACAAAATAATCTGTACACAAACCCCGATGACCCAAGTTTACCTATGGAACAAACTTGCACTTGTACCCCTCAAACAAACCTGCACTGTACCCCTGAACTTAAAAGTCTTTTTAAAAAAGAAATATGCCAACAATAGATACAACTGTGGCACAGAATAGATTTCTGAATACAGGAATGGGGGCTCCCTGGATCTAATGTGCCTAGTACCATTGTACAGAAGGCAGTGAGCCTGTGCTCCAGAGTTCCACTAGCCTTGCTGTCATCTGTGCAGTTTATTGAGAGCACTATATTCTAAATTCACTTTCACAGCAGACTTAGGAAGCATCAGGGAACCTTGCGAACATGAGATTCTTTGTTTCGTAGCTCTTTTTTTTTTTTTTAATTTATAGTGAAGTGACAAATCTGAGTTGTTTTTGTTAATCTTCAAAACTGGGCAAAGCTTTATAATTTGGACAAAAGTTTATGAATTAAAAGCTTTAGAACATTGGCATAAAAATAATATATATGTGCATCCAGGGAAATAAAGTACATCATATACAAAGGGTAAGAATCAGAATGGCACAGAATTCCCTAAGCAGAACCAGAAATGAAGACAGTAAAATAATGCTTTCAAAATTTTGAGGGAAAATTGTTTCCATATCTAGCCCCACTATTTATCAAATATAGGAAGAATAAATGTGTTTGCAATAAGAACATCTAAAAATATATCACCCTGTATCTTAGGAAGAAGGTATTATTTGCCAATATGTGGAGTAAAAGCAAAAACAATAGACGTTTGATCTATGAGTAGAAGCAAAGGAAGCTACCAGCCTGGTGGTGAAGTGAACGTCTAGGATCACAGCTGCTTGGCAAACCTTGAGTCGCCATTCTAGAGGAAGAGAAGTTTTAGAGTTCTGATGGAAGTTTGGGGATAAATCAGTGGTAGGTCAATTTAAAAAACTATTAAAATAGACAGTGATTAACCCTAGAAGGGAAAAAGCAAGCAAAAAGGGAAATGTAATTATAGTATACTATTTGACTCAGGTCATGTGAAAAATATTTTCATGGTGCTGTGAATGAAAGCATTCAGTACTGGTATTGTCTCTTGAGTGCTTTAGCCAAGGCATAATAGCAATATTTAGCTCTGGTCAGTGACATATTAGCCAGTCTTGGGTGGGCTCCATTTGCTTCTCTGCACTCAGTGTGAGGCTTACCTAAACAGATACATGCACTGCCACGCTGAGGTGTAGAAAACATTCTTTTCATCCTCTTGCCTTGCCCATTGCCATCTCTTGGCCTCCTGACTGGCCTTGCTTACTGGCCATATTTCTTAATCGCCAGGTGACTAATTAAAGTTGAAAGTGAGTTAGCTTCTGCATTGTCACAATGGACATGGATGGCTGGGGGAAACCAACTTCAACTTTGGCTCCATTGCACTTGCTGGAGTTTTTCATTTTTATCTCTCTTCCATCTGTCTCCAAGCCTTGGTCTCCAGTACATGCTCTGTGCTTCTGTTTTCTCTCCACTTCCATTAACAAAGGTTAAATAATGATGCAAGAGACACACATTTTGTTTGGCCTGAACAGAGTTTTAACTTTTCTGTAAGCATTTTAAAAAAAGAGGGAATTTACATAAAATCTTAACTTTTGTCTTTTCACACACATGTTTATAGCAGCACAATTCACAATTGCAAAAATAGGGAAACAGCCCAAATGCCCATCAATCAACAAGTGGATAAGGAAAACGTGTGTGTGTGTGTGTGTGTGTGTGTGTGTATGTTATATATATATATATAACATATATATATGCGTGTGCACACACACATACATCACAGAATACTACTCATCCATAAAAAGTAATGAATAATGGCATTCACAGCAGCCTGGATGAAATTGGAGTCCATTAGTTTAAGTGAAGTAACTCAGGAATGGAAAACCAAACATTGTATGTACTCACTCATAAGTGAGGTCTACACTATGAGGAGCAAAGGCATAAGAATGATCTAATGGACTTTGGGGACTCAGGAGAAAAGGGGGGAGGGGTTTGAGGGATAAAAGACTATACGTTGGGTACAGCATATACTGCTTGGGTGATGGGTGCACCAAATCACTAAATAACTATTCATGTAACCAAACACCACCTGTTCCCCAAAGACCTATTGAAACAAAAAAGATATACAGAAAAGAGCAAACAAACAAAAATAATAAAAAGGCATACATTGATTTCTAAATCTCACATAACTCCCTTTCCCTCCACTTCATTCCAAAATCACCCCATAGATAACGTTTTTCTTTCAGTTTCTCGTTATACTTCCAGTGTTTCCTTGTGCAAAAAATAAACAGAACAACATACGGACCTTGAAAGAAAAATGATTTCCTTTGGATCATGTGACTGGTCCACGACAGGGTGAGAGCTGAGAACTCGGTTTTCTATTTTCTGTGAGTCCTTATTCCATCATGCAAGGTGTCACTCCCTAGCAAACTGCCTTCATTGAGGTAAATGTTCTACAATTTCCAGTTTAAAAAGCCAGTGATCTCTTCTGTGCCAGCTTTAACCTAACCCTTAAATAGCATTCACATTCTGAATTAGAGAAGTGAGAAGTGGGCTTTTATTTTTCTAGGCTTTGCTTCTTCTATTTTTCATGTTCAGTTTTATAGTCAGAACCTTTATTGTTCACTGTATCACCACTGGTTGTGCACTTGGTTAATAAGAACACACACGTACGTCTAACCAGTGAATTAATTGTATGTATGCTGAGCATAAACATAATTCAAACGTGGACGCTTTTGAGGCAGGAAGTAGCTTTACTAATAATTACACTTGAACAATGCATATAAATTTGAGTAACAGTTGCCCTCCTTCCATAAAGCATTAACACGGTGCCTGGCACATATTAAGTGTTAACAAATGGTAACTTTTAGAGGAAGCTTTATCAAAAGAAGTGAAAAGAGTGACAATTTACTGAAGAGTATACTTAAGAGCTGTTCCCTTCAAAACTAACATGCAGCAATGGGCTCTGGTGAGAAAAGTGTTGTCCTTCTTGTTCTGTATGTGATGTGGAATGTGAAGTCGGCTAGACTTTTTGCCTAAGAAGCAAACTGGGAATGTGTGGAATTTTGGTAGAAAATCTTCCAGGTGAAAATATTTTCTAAGGAGAGGAACTTGGGAGACCAAGGTCCATGGCCACAGAAAAATCAGTGTACAATTGGGAATATTGGAACTAATATTTTAAACAAAATACAAGAATTCAGGGTCAACTTGTTTTTCAGGTTATTTGAAATATTTTTTATTGTTTGGTCTTACTTCATGGAGGAAGAGAGTGAAGTTGGGAATGTTTTTAAAGTGGTTTGTCCCAGGTGACTCTCCCAGGGTTAGAAGATGTGCTCCCAATTTCTAATGCCATTTCTTAAGGAATACATAATTTGCTTGCTTACTGGTGATATAGGATTATCTGTAATGCAGGAATACCTTTATAAGCTATCATTTTCCTGGGGAGCAGGCATGCTGAGAGGTGATTCATCTTCCTCCCTCCCAATGTGAGACTTTCCTCCATCTCTGAGGCCTGATTGCTAATGTTTCAGCACCAGCTGCAACTCAATCCTTCAGCGAGAACAGCTGAGCTAAATTAATCTAATTTTATAGCCTTTGCACCCCAGATATCAATCTCGTGGGTAGTTAACGCTCCCTGAGCCAGGCATGGATTCCAGAGCTCCTTATCACTGTCCCCATTGTACTCCTGCCCCCAAGCTGCAAGCAGCCCTGTGGGCATCACAGAGCTCCAAAAACATTTGTCCCCACAGCTGGCTGGCTTCCTCAGGCCACTGCGCCTAATGAGCTGGCCGTTGCCCGTAAATCAAGTCAAGCATGCACAGTTCAGGCTTTCATCAGGTGAGCCCTGTTCAGCAATGCCTTTGAAGGAGGGGCCCCTGTGGGCTGCAGAGGCTGTGTGCTGCCAAGATAAACACCCCATCTCAAAGATGTTGTTCTGTTTTGCAGACAGGCTTGTCGTTAGTGGGAGGAAGCGTGCTGGGTTGCCAAGTACCAGGGGTGAACTGATGTGACTTGGGAGCCAAGGAAAAGAAACACACATGCTCACATGCATCCTCCCAAAAAGCCTGACTGGAGACATGAGGAAAACAGAAGGCAGAAAAGACGTACATCCCATCCTCTCACCTGGAGATGTGCTAGCACCAGGCAGTAAGCAGAGATTTGGCACATGCGGCCCTAATGGGATCTGTCATGAGGACCCTGAACAGTGTCTTAGACACACTGAGTGCCAGCTTGGGGCCCAGCCTCCAGTGCCTTTCCACTTCCTTCTTGCTGAGGCCTTCCCAGGCTTCTCTATCTGCTTGTCTTCTGTGCCCTCCCTTGTAATTACAGTCTACAATGATCTACTAGTAACTGACAGAAAACAAGGAAGAAAAATAGCAAATACTAATTTGTTATGCTTTTACTTTTTTGAGCCACCTAGTGCAAACTGTTTTTTACATTGGCTTTGAATCTCTTTCTACTTAGTACTCAGCAAGCGTTCAGTAAATTCTGCATTGGTTTTTCTAAATTTCTTCAGAATTATTTCATTTTTATTTCTTAATAATAACGATATTTAGTAAATATTTACCAAATACCCAATAATTACCAAGTGCCAAGATGCTGTTCCAGGTGTGGGGATAGAGTGCTGAACTAGAGAGACAAACTCCTTCCATTCTATGGGAGAACAGACAATCATTGAGAAACCAAATGTGAGGCAATTTCAGATAACAATGCTGATGGAATTTCAGGTGGGTATTGGGAAATGATAAATAAAATTTAAATGGGTTGCTGGTGGTGATGGCAGTGGTTTTCGAAAAGTAAGGCATCTGGCAAGTCACCCCTGAAATGATCACGTTTAAGCTGAAGACTATTTGATATGAGGAAGCAAGATACCTGAAATAAGAGAATTCCAGGCAGAAGAGAATCAAATACAAAAGTCCCCAGGTGGGATGAAAAAGGTCCCCTTCAAGTACAGGGAGAAGAGGAGGGAGGAAGGATCACAGTGAGATTACAGTAAGAGAGCAGCCTGGTAGAGATGGGCTTGGAGAGCAAATGGGATCCATGCCTCTCATGAGTGCTGGGAGGCAGGACCAGATATGGTCCCTGTCAGCCTCTGAGTGAGGCTACCCCGTGGCACCAGCAATTATGATCCTCCTCATAGATTTGCAAACTAGGGCTCAAAGAGGCCAGAGGGTTTTCTGGAGTTCACACAGATGCTAAGTGACAGAACAAGGATTTGAAGCCAGGACTTAATTCTGAACCCATAATTTATCCACAGTAGTTTCCAGCTATCTAAGCCTTAAGGAGATGAGGATTTTGTTAAGAGTGACAAAATTTAATCATATGAATAATGAGAGCAAAAAATATGATTCATGCTCATTTGAATTGCACAGTGTTGCTGGTGGCTACTCTAACATTTCAGGTTTTTTGTTTTGCTGTTTTGTTTTTCTTTTAAGCACTTGGTAACAGACCCTCCTATAATTGTTTTTTTAATTGCATTTTAGGTTTTGGGGTACATGTGAAGAACATGCAAGATTGTTGCATAGGTACACACATGGCAGTGTGATTTGCTGCCTTCCTCCCCTTCACCTATATCTGGCATTTCTCCCCATGCTATCTCTCCCCACCTCCCCTATAATTGTTAAGAGAAACAATTTATTGCAGCCTCTCATAATGTGATTCAGAAAGCATCCACTTCAGTTATTCTCATATCAGCTTCAATGGCCCCAAGTACTTATCTCAGTGTCATTGGCACAATGGGAAAGACAATGAAAGGTCACACACATCCAGGCTAAGGCACACTTCAGAGAAACAGAGGCAGTTCTCTTCCTTAACAGGAAATGTGTATCACTTGTGTGAATCTTCACAGGAATGAAAAAATATCAAAGGAGTAAAACATTTATTTCTTTATTGCTATGAATACTTCAGCGTTTTAAGAAATATTTCAAGGAAGGAGTTGTGATTAGAAAAGTTTCTAATGAGAGTTCCTGTGAATTTTACAAAAGGAAGTGATATTTGACAGTAAAGGTGATTAATGGAGCTGTGGAACAGAGGCCAATGAAATTCACTTCTTCCCTTTCCTCTGGAGAGTTATTAATGAGGCCAGTGACCTTCTCCTTCTCAAACTGAAATTTTACTCTGTCAGTCATTGACTTCTCTCCTAGTAAAAACAGAACATAGCTATTCAAATTCCTGTTACAAATACTCCATCAGGTCTTGCAAGGGATTCGGAGCTGGGTAATATATACTCCCCTATATAATAGCAGTCATGAGAGCAGAACTAATGAGTCTACAAACAGATCTTCTCTCACTGATTTTAAAAATCTGCTTTATAACACTTAGTGAAATCTGATACAAGGTAAAGAATGCAGAGATAATGTGTGAATTCGTGTCAATGAATTATGAAATCGAGTAGTTGGAATGTTTCACTGAAATTTTGAGTTAGTGATGAGGAGGGAACTATAGAAATGAAAACAACTATAATCTTTAAACAAACATCTAAGATGGAAAAGTATGAGGATCATTTGTTCCAGATTATCCAACATATATGGAGTAGAGCATAAGAGTATGAAATACAAGTAGATTGGAGCATATCGTAGATGATCTTGCATGTCTGAGGGTAGAGTCAATTCTCTACTCAGTAGGCAATAGGAAACTATAAAAAGTTTTAGAAATAAAATTCCTTTTTTGGACGTTTACCACACGTTGGCAGCCATCATTTGGATTGGAGGATGAAAGGCAATAGTGAGACATTCAATTTGAAAATTTTGGAAATAATCTGAGTGAGAGATGATCAGGACTTAATTAAGATGGCCACAGTGGTAATAAAAAAGGTAGGGGGTATGAGTGATTGTAGAATTATTGTCTCCTCTAATCTATGTCTTCTTTCAACCCTCTGTATCCAAAAATAACTAGTTAAAAGACAGAAAAACTAAGGGAGCCATTGATGGGTCTTTAAAAAGAAATATGAAAAGAGAGAAGTAGAGAAAGCTGATTTCAATAGAAAATGCTTATTAATTAAGATATTAATAAAAATGTTATTCAGATCCAGCTCGTCTTGAGCAATTGTGTATGTTTCCTTTGTAGACAATGCTGTTTAAACAGTTGAGTCCATTTAAAGAAAAATCTTTAATAAATTAAAGAGAATATGGCAAAAACATCAAGTTGCTTAAGAAATGACCTAAGTTGGAACACTAATTTAGATAAACAAGACTGACTTTTCTGTGCCCTAAAATTATACTGAGCTTCCTGCACTGACTTGTGCAGTGACCCACCAGACATCATTTGCCCAAATCTTCATATCTAATGTGAGCTGTCCGGAGGGTCTATTAACAATTGCTTCTCTTAACAATCTTGTAGGGCTAAAACAGGGAGTTTAAGAAGCACCGGGGTCACCTGCTGTATTAAAAAAGAATCATGCTGAACCTGGTCTCCAATAATTGTGGCATATATTTACAGTTAATATTTAATAGCTTGATTCTTAACTATGAAAATGCCACAATGAATTGCGCTAGTTATAATGTGTAGAATGCAAGGGTGCAGAATTACCATCACTGGAATCATTGATAAGGAAGATGTGCTGCATACACCAAATGTGGCACCAATATAAGGGTGACAGTCCTTACCACCGTAGCCGCTAGACACAGGCTGTTTTAGAATTGTAGAGAAAATGCATGGAAAAAGGCTTGGGGAAAATGTTCTCTCATTACAAAATCCACCATCTTGCTGACTGGAAAGTTATGGAAACAGTTGTAGCCCTTGGCCAGAGGTGACAAGAGACTTCTATGACCTGTCCTTGTATTCTTCTAAACCTGGTCTTTCTGTCAGAACTTCCCTTCTATTCAGTCATGGATGTTTGCTTTTCCCCTGAAAATAGGCTTTTCTCTGCTGGAGCCAGGAATGATCACTGGCGCCTTCAGAAAGAACCCCCTTCCACCTCCTATCTCATGGGCATGTGGTACCTCTGGCGTCCACCAGCCCCAGAAGTTCTTGCTCAGGCCTTCTGGGCATCTCTGTCAAAGGCCATTTGTGACAGAACTTGAGAAAAATAACAAAGCAGCTGTCTCCTCAAGCCCTCTAAGGATTGTGAAAACGGGAGTGGGGACACATAGGCTCTTTGTGCCTTCAGGTACACAGTGTCAGCTCCCTTCTCTGGCTGGCAGGGTAAGTGGCAGAATACAATCAAATGCTCAATTGGGCTGTGTCGGGTGAGTCGGGACAGAGGATGCATTTTATTTAAAGAAAGTAACATTGTGCCTCCTGCCAAGGTGAGGTAATTTCCTTCCCTTCTCTATACTTCCTAGTGTTCCAGATTTATACATTTTTACAGTGTTTGCCAAAGCTTACCTAAAGAAAGCAATTCTCAAATAAAAAAACTTAAAGAAATATTTTTGTTCAGGGCCCAGACCCATAAAGAATAACTACCATGGGCTTAAGAAATTCCAACTAAGTTTTACAACTAATTACTTAAATAAACCTAATAAACAGACCAGGTTTGTCTCACTAAAAAAAGACCATAAACATAGAACCCACCCTCAAGTTCCAGAGTCCATTAGAAAATGCCTCACTCCACCCCATCTTCCCAGTGGCTTTATATTTAGTAAGTTATTTTGTCTCTGAAACCAATATGCTTGTGTAAATTTGAATCTGTAGGTTTATTTATGAAATAATATAGTAATTACTTTGCAAGTACTAGAGAAACAAAACGTCTGTTTACAGAAAGTTAGAGATTTCTTTTTAATCATATGTGAGCCAATAAGAACTTTAATACGATCTGGACATTCTCCTAAAAACCAATAAGGAAAAAAATAACCACCTTTCAGGTGAATTGCCTTTTTTAGAGTACCAAACAGAACCAAGTAATAACTCCCATCTGGGTTGGGAAAGTCAGTATTTCTCCCTAGAATTACTCTAGTGATTGATTGCAAAGTCACCAACTCATGGATGCAGCCGCTGTAGAGAACAAAGGGGCAGGCTGAAGTTACGTATCTGTAGTGGGCCCTCTCTTGGGCCATTCACTTCACACTGTCACTTAAGTGAGAGCTACAGCTCCATAGAAGAGCTCACTTTACAGTTTCGGAAGCAGAAGCTGATTGAGATTAGGTAGCTCGCCCAAGATTTCCAAAGCTAAAAAGTGGTCCAAGATATATCTAGTGGTACTATTATCTCCTTAATCTATTTTTAAAACTGTTCAATCTATTCAACTGCACATTCATTTTTATATTCTTTAAGACCTAATACACAAATAATAGCCTCTTAAAGGAATCACAGGGTTTTGAAAGTAATTCATTTATCCACACATTCTTCAATACTAGAATTCATGGCAAGTTTGAATAACAATGTGCAATAGTTGGTACAGAAGAGTGAATTATTCTTTCTACACTAGATGAAAGATGGTGGTGTTCATTTTAAAGAAGTGGCCCCAATCTTTTAAATGTAAAGACCTTTTTTATTTGTCCAAAAAGATTTGGGTACCCCATTTCCCTTAAGATAATGCTTGTTTAACATCTCTTAATTGAAAACATACATAACCACTCAAAATTGATAACCATTTGAAATAAGCATTTTATTTCATTAACCCATCTACAAATATTGGCAAAACTCCAACTCATACCCTGGAGGTGGAAGAGTGCCTAGCAGAGTCTAGAGACACATGGTCCCCATAGCATTCTGTCCCTAGGCATCTGTAACCTCAGGCTAAGAAACACTGTTTCGAAGATCAGGAAAGAGGAGAAGTGTGTGAAAAAAGGAGGTGCTGATCTGCAGTCTGCCTTGGAGAGCAGGGACTCTGAGGACATCGTTGCTCTAGAAAGGAAGGGGTACAGTGGGCTCACTTGGTGAGGACTTAGAGAAGTTACTTCATAGAGGGTTAATTTCCCCATGGCCTGTGTGAGTTTCCTGGGGATTCTATAAAAATTACCACAAATTGGGTGGCTTAAAACAACAGGATGGTTTCTGTCACAGTTCAGTTCTAGAGGCTAGAAGTCTGAAATTAGGGTGTGGGCAAAACTGCTCTCCCTTCAAAGACTCCAGGAGAGAATCCTTCCTTGCCTCTTCCAGTTTTGGTGGCTCTTGGAATTCCTTGGATTGCTCCTAATCACTCCGACCTCTGTTCCCTCTTCACATAGTCTTCTCTCCTTCCCCTGTGGCTTCTCTTTTGTCACTTGTAAGAACACTTGCTATTGGATTTAGGTGGGCTAGATAATCCAGGATGATCTCATCTGCAAAGATCCCTTTTCCAAATAAGATCATATTCATGGGTTCCGGTAGTTGAGATGTGGGCATTTCGGGGAGTGGGGAGGAAAAAAGAAGGGTGCAATTCAACTCATTATGTAGCCCAACAGCTCACTTAATGTCCCTGATTTCCTTCCTTACAAGGAAAATTATGGTGCAGAGAGGATTAGAAAGTGATGGTTTGGGATCAGGGTTGGTGAAGGGGACTGGGTTCATGGGTCTGGTGACTGCTGAGGTATATTCCATCATCTGGCAGCTGGCTTCTGAGGCCTATAGAAATGTACTTTATGTAGAAATACACTAAAACATGAGATACATTTTAATTTTTTTCTGACTGTGATAGCAATGCATAGTCATAAATATATTATTGAAAATATCAAATACCACTAAAAGAAATGTGATAAATGAAAGAAGCTATTGCCTCCATAACCAGGAAAGACATGACTTTTGGAATGTTTCCTACCTCTTCCCTCCTTACCTTGTCTCTCCCTATGAATTTCAGACTCCATCGATTAGATTCTACTAATTTAACCAAGTTAAATTACTTAAATTTAATTCAGCTCCATGTTTAATTTTTAAATATGACATTAACACTTTTGACATACAGTGCCACTTGGTATCTATTAATGAAGGGTCAAGATTTATAAATTTCAGTTTTCTAAAATAATACTTATATTTTTTCCAAGATGAAATAACATTTTCCCATAAAACATTTTATACCTTGATTATGTCTTTATTCTAATCCTGTTTTCTGGTCAATGTTTACTGTTTAAGACAAGCAGATAATTAAATGGTGTGCCATAGATGAGAAAAAAAAGGAGAGAATAAGTCATTTTACATGTCTGAATAGAAATCATTCATCTTAATTATCACAGACACCACTACCATTTCTACTATCATCAATACCCTTCCCCTTTCCTCTAATTGTTCTGATTTGCAGGGAAAGTAAATGCTTTATACAGTATATATAAACTTACTGACTACTACCACAGCCCCCAGAGCTAAGCAGATTTCTACAAAATAAAAATAAGCTTAAAAAGCACAAAGCAGTTTGTCTCAAACAACACAGTTGGTAAGTCACAGAGCTGGGATTAAAGCCCAGACCATATAACCTCAAAGGCATTAAGCTGTCTGACCTCTGGGAAGAGGAGTTATTTTGATACTCAGTTTTTTCCAGGCAATAGATGCATACACTATCATTTCTCACCTTATTCTCTTTCCATATTTAGATGCATATGTTCTGACCTTACTCTTTATTATCTCCTTTAAGGTTTTTTACTGAGTTTACAAAGTAAGTTTTCACATTTTTATTTTGGCAGAAAGAAAGCAATTATTCCCCAGGCTCCTAATCCTAGAGAAGTTAGGGTGCAGTGAAACAATGAGATTGCCATTGGATGGAGCAGTGTCACAGACTAATACAACTGACACCCCAGTATTCTTCTTCCTTGTTTTTCTTTGTCCCCTGGTATTTCTAAAGAGTGGCAACTATGTACAACTAACCTCACATTAGGCGCCAAAAAAAATTGTAAGGTACAGTAATTGAGTATTGGCTTTATTAACATATTTGATGAAAACATGTTACAAAGATTTACAAAATACATTCTATAAACCTGCCATAATTTCACTTAAATGTTATCCATGTGCTATTTCACTGTACAGGCAACTGACAACCTTTAAATGTGAGGTATAGTAATGCTATACTAGTATATTTTTCCAAAGTGTATAGGTTATGTGTGTGTGTGTGTGTATTATTTTATTACATACATACACACACACTCACACACACACACACACACACACGCTTTTGTTTTTAACCAAATTAGATTATGAACATTTCCTCATGTCTGTTTTTTTTTTTTTAATGTGTGCATGGCTAAGTAACATTTCTTTTTATTATTATCATTATTTATCCCTTTTCCTTTAGCTTATTTCTTTGATTCTATAATAAATAATGCAGAAAAGGACTTTTTTTGGTATGAATATTTGTCACTATCTCTGATTACTTCCCCAGCATAGGTTCTACTAAATAGATTTTATTGCATCAAAAGTTATAAACATTTTAATGCTCTTGATAAAAATAACATAGTTGGTTTTTAGAAATAGTTTACCAATTTACACTTGTTCTAGCATTTCTTATTTCTCATATCATTGCAAGAAAGGATCATTTTAAAAAATTATTTGCTAGTGTTAGAGAAATAAAATTATACCTTGCTTTATTAGGTAGTTTTTATTACCATGGAAGGATATTTTTTCAAGAAACTATGTCTTAGCCTTTGCATATTCTCTTTTGTGATATGTTGATACCTATACTCTATGTATTTCAATGGATTTTCTCTGAAATTCTAGACGATTCTTTCATCTTCTGGATATGATGATAAAGAATGTCACCTCTATATTAGTAGCACATTTGGAATATGCAGCAAATCTGTCTTAACAGTAATGCCAGTTATGGTACTTCTACACCTTGTGCCCCTTTCAAGTACAAGGCTCAAATTACCATACATATACAAGGGTAAGGCACTGGGTGGGGGACAGGCCTGCTGGGTTAGCCTGGGTTACCCAGTGTTCCTCAGCTCCTTCCCACGTTTATAAGTCTGTCTTTAACCACAGGGCCACAGGAAGGCCTTCTTTCATTAAAGCCTGGAAATGGCCGTAGCGGTATGTGAGACCTCTGCAAAGGATAACAATCGCCATTTCTCAAGGATCAGCAAAGAATTGAACAAAGACTTGTTGTGGGCTTTAGGTACACAACAAAGGGAGAAACTAAGACAGCATCTGGAACAGAATAAGCCCGGGAAAATATCAAAATCTCCCAAACAAATGATTCCATCCTGGAGTCCCAGAACATAAAGGCATAGAAAACAGATCAGAGTACAAGGGAGTCGTAACTGGGGACCACCAAAGGGAGAGGCTTCTCCTTGAGGGTGGATTAGGGAAAATCCAGGTGGAGAAATCCCCTTCATAGAGTCTGCTCCTTTTTTTTTTATAGGGGCTTGGCCTCTACTGAGTTAATAAAGGGCCCTTAGCAGGTCTGAGCTGAAGAGTAAATCTGAGGACAATTGGTTGCAATAGTGACTTTGAGGGACAGTAAAATACTAATGTGCTTTTTGAATCATTACAAGTACATTTTTTTACTAACTTTATGACATGTAGAGTTCAAAATGTTTTTATTTCTAATTCTTTAAACATACATGGACCCTAGACAGCAATATTTGATTGTCTACAACTTAACAACCATGAGGGCTAATGGATTTTATTGCACAGCTTCTGTCTCTTCGATTTTAATCACTTTAAGGGCAATGGACTGGTTTTTCTACTTTCTTTGGCCTCCCAGCTGATGGCATTTGGAAATGGATTCTGACAGCTTGGAAAAGGTACTGTATCTCTGACAGATACAGCAGACCAGCTCACTAAGCAGGGTCTGGCCTTGTATTTCAAATCCTGTGGTGAGAGACTCAATCTTAACTTGGTGTGCCTTGGCCCTTGGTACTAAGGAACTAAGCGTACCCTTGGCACTAATCTTAGTAACAGCACTTATCAACCAAATCATTGTGTAGTTTAGACACTGATCAGGCATGTTAAATGAATAATCATGAATTGGCTTACCTGAAGTCCATTTCAGGAGCTAAATCTTAACTTAGTAACAACCTTAGGATCAAGCTTTACTGAACAGAGATGCATGTCTGCAGACAATACATTATTCCATTATTCTTTGGTCTGGTGTGATATTTATGATGGATCTTAAACCTTTGGCGAGAATGTTTTACACCTTCCCATTTGTTTTCAATCTGTTTTAGATAGTAAGTTGTAGGACTTCATTGCTACAGTCTAACTTCTTTGGTTAATTATGTTCCATTTGAAACAAATCTGGGTACAATTTTTGAGGACTTCCTTATCCAAAACTCTGTTATCAAAATCCTTTAGAACAATTTCTAGTGTGAATAACAAAGTTCTCTGTTAAAAATAACAACTTTTGGCCAGGTGTGGTAGCTCACGCCTGTAATCCCAGCACTTTGGGAGGTCGAGGCGGGCAGATGACTAGAGCTAAGGAGTGAGCAGATGACTTGAGCTAAGGAGTTTGAGACCAGCCTGGCCAGCATGGTGAAACCCCATCTCTACTTAAAAAAAAAAAAAAATTACTGGACATGGTAGCTCATGCGTAATCCCAGTTACTCAGAAGGCTGAGGCATGAGAATCGCTTGAACTTGGGAGGCAGAGGTTGCAGTGAGCTAAAATCACGCCACTGCACTCCAGCCTGGGTGAGAGTGAGACTCCATCTCAAAAAAAGAAAAAAAATAATTTTAAAAATATCAACTTTTGGCTGGGCATGATGACTCATGCCTGTAATCCCCATGCTTTAGGAAACTGAAGCAGGAGACTGCTTGAGCCTAGGAGCCTGGGCAGTGTAGTATGCCCAAAGTATTTATTTTGCCTACTGAATACATTTAATTTGCATTGTCCAATATTTTCTTTTTATTTCAGAGTAGCATTCTATCATATGGATATACTACTGTTCATTTATTCATCACCCACTGAAGGACATTTGATTTGTCACTAAATATAATACTTATCTCTCCATACTGTCATTCTCCAGAAATGCCTATTTCTGAAAGGAAACTATTATAAGATAAAATAAGATTTTTAGGCAGTGTAGCAAATGCCATGTCTCTCTCTCTAAAATGTGTGTGTGTGTTTATGTGTGTGTGTGTGTGTGTGTGTGTGTGTGTGTATATATATATATAAGTGTGTGTGTGTGTGTGTATATATATATATATAAAATCAGACATGGCAGTACATGAGTAGCTACTTGGGAGGCTGAGGTGGGAGGATTGTTTAAGTTCATGAGTTCAAGGATACAGTGAGTTATGATCGCACCAGTGCACTTCAGCCTAGGTGACGGAGCAAGACTCTGTCTCTAACAACAACAACAACAACAACAACAAATCAACTTTTTAAAAGCAATAATAATTTTGCAAGAAATTATTTGTTTTTAAGGATTGTTAAAATGTATTTTTCTCAGCTCTTAAAAGTCAAGGTACTTTTGATAGTGGGTTTACACCTAAAACACAGAAAAATAGACTTATATCTAGTAAGTTGAGTTGGAAAAAGAGAGGTACTTTCTGGAGCATCCTTAGCATTCTCTGACCTTTTAAGCACTTCCCAAAAACTATGCTTAAGAACTGGCTCATAATATTTCCTTCAGTACCCATGAAAATATTTTGATGGAAATTTTACTACATGGCATTTACTACACTTGCCTGAAAATCTTATTTTGTCTCACAATATTTTCCTGTCCAAAGTAGGCATTTCTGGAGAGTTATAATATAGAGAGAAAACTCAGTATTATATTTAATGACAAATCAAATGTCCTTCAGCAGGTGATGAATAAATGAACAGTGGTATATCCATATGATAGAATGCTACCCAGCAATAAAATAAATGAAATATTGGACGATGCAAATTAAATATATTCAGTAGGCAAAATAAATACTTTGGGTTTAATTTGAAACTAAGCAGAAAAACTCCAGGCACCTTATTATAAGTGAACATTTATACACGTGACAGTATTTATAATCGGGGTCCTATTTCAGGTTTAATTACAGTAGGTCATTTTGTTAATTTGGTTTAAAAATTCCAAAGAAAAAGTTTTTATATTTTATTCCTGTATTTATGTTCTCATAATACATATCTACATGGCATTAAAATTGGTTGGAAGTCAGGAATTATGTCAAAATCCATCACTTTTTTAAAAACTTGATGCTGACCAATTAGGATGATAGAGAATAGTCTATCACTTGACCCTGGAGGACATTATGTTCAGTGAAATAAGTCAGGCATAGAAAGAGAAATACCATATGTTCTTATTCATATGTAGAAACTTTAAAATACAGAACTCATAGAAGTAGACAGTAGAATTGTGGTTATTGGAGGCTAGGAAGGGTAGGAGGGAGGACCAGATAGGGAGAGGTTGGCAAATGGATACAAATTAATTATAGCTAGATGAGAGAAATAAATTCTAGTGTTCTACAGCACTACAGGGTAAATATAGTTGACCATTACTTATTGCATATTTTCAAAACGCTAGAAGAGAGGATTTTGAATATTCACAATAAAAATATAATGTTTGAGATGATGAATATACTACCTTGATTTAATCATTACACATTGTATACATGTATCAAAATATCACTGTGTCCTTTAAATATACAAAATGATTATATATCAACCAAAAATAAAAATATGTCATTGAATTGAATAAATTATTTTAAAAGTTTTAAATATGTGTAGGATGTGAAATTAAACCATGCACAATGAAGAGTATAAAATAGTCTGCTGTTTTTAAGTAGTCTGTTGTTTTGAAATAAGTAAGGAAAATAAAATTGTCTTAAGAATGCATTACATACTGTAGGCTGCCTACAGTATGGGATAAAAGAAACTACCTGATGATAGTTTCTTTTGCTGTGCATAAGCTCTTTAGTTTAGTTCGATCCCATTTGTCTATTTTGGCTTTTGTTGCCATTGCTTTTGGTGTTTTAGTCATGAAGTCTTTGCCCATGCCTGTGTCCTGAATGGTATTACCCAGGTTTTCTTCCAGAGTTTTTGGGGTTTTAGGTCTTATGTTTGTTTAAATTTTTAATCCACCTTGAGTTAATTTTCAGAGTTAATTTTCATATAAGGTGTAAGGAAAGGATCCAGTTTCAGCTTTCGGTATATAGCTAGCCAGTTTTCCCAATACTGTTTATTAAATGGGGAATCCTTTCCCCATTGCTTGTTTTTGTCAGATTTGTCAAAGATTATATGGTTGCAGGTGTGTGACGCTTTTTCTGAGGACTCTGTTCTGTTCCATTGGTCTATATATCCGTTTTGGTACCAGTACCATGTTGTTTTGATTACTGCTGCCTTATAGTATAGTTTGAAGTCAGGTAGTGTGATGTCTCCAGTTGTTGTTGTTGTTGTTGCTGTTTCTGCTTAGAATCGTCTTGGCTATACGGGCTTTTTTTGGGTTCCATGTGAAATATAACGGATGCAGCCAACCACTTTGGCATGTGTATACCTATGTAACGAATAGTATGTTCTGCACATGTACCCCAGAACTTAAAGTACAATTAAAAACGAATACAGTTTTAAATGAACCTTTCAATTTTGCCTATACATATTGCAATACTGACGTTTTTCTAAAACCGCTTGAGTCAAATGTGGTCATTTATATTTTCCTATGAAAAAGAAAATGTACCCCAAGAGCCAAGCAATGCCTAGCATAGAGGAGCCATTCGGTAAATATTTGTTTAATCCATGTGCCATTGTTCACGGCAGTGTAGCTAAGATTCTTATTTTTAAAATACTTTCTAACTAATAAAGTTATATAAATATACACATACATTTTATATAAAACTATAAACTCTTTATAAACTCTCTGAGATTACATATTAAGGGCTTCCTTATCCTTCGACATTGGAAAAGAGAAAATCTTGTTTTATCATTGTAAAACATCATAACTTAAATTTTAACCTGATATCAGTTAATTACCCTTTTGATCATTTACTTACTAGAGTTCTTCTCACGTTTTCTCAAAACTTTACCTAGTTCAGAGAGAGAAACTTGATACCAATTGCTTTATGGTAGGGTTGTCTAACTTAGGTAGACTTCAAAGTAGTATTAAGGAAAGTAATGTTAAACATAATCAAAATTTGTATTGTAGATTAAACTCAAACAAATGTAATTTAAGACTGAAATTCAGCAAGGTATGATGGCTCACGCCTGTAATCCCAGCACTTGGGGTAGCCAAGACGAGAGGATCTCTTGAGGCCAGGAGTTTGAGACATGGGCAAGATAACAAGACCCTGTCTCTACAAAAAAATAATTTTTTAAAAAGAGTGAAATTGTACTGACATAGCCATTGAACAACACTGTGGCAAACCCTGTGGCACAGAGATCAACCTGGTGCACCCTTACGCATGGCATGAAACCTATACTGTTGCAGGGTCTTATATCATGCAAGAAATTGTATAAGGTAGACTCTGATGAGTTGAAGATGTGTTCTACAAGCCCAAAAGCAATGACCAAGATAAAAGTTGTAGTCGAAGCCAACAGTGGAAAGAAATACAGTTATAAAACTATTCAGTTAATCCAAAAGAAGACAGAAAACAAACAGCAAGATGATAAATTAAATCTAACCTTCTGAATAATCACATAAATGCAAATGGTTTAAGCACCACTATGGAAAGGCAGCAACTGCCACATTGGATTAAAAAAAAAAAAAAAAAGACACAACTCTCTGTTACCTATAAGAAACCTACTATAAATATAAAGATTCATAGGTTTAAAGTTAAAGGATGAAGAAACATTTAGAACTTGTAGGCTACTAGGAATAAAAAATGTTATAGCCACTCTGAAAATAGTTTGGTAATTTATTATAATGTTAAATATACATTTACCATATGACCCTTTAATTGCACTCCTAGGTATTTATCCAAGAAAAATAAAAACTTATGTTAACAAAAACAAATTGTAAGTAAATGTTTATAGCAATTATAGAAAATTATATATAATTGGTTTAAATTGGACATAAATGTTCATCAGTGGGTGATGGATAAAAGAACAGTGGTATATCCATACGACAGAATGCTACTCAGCAATAAAAAGGAATAAAATATTGGAAAATGCAAATTAAGTCTAAATTAAATATTATTAAACATCTATTGAAATTGGTAAAATTAGAGACTGACTATGTAAAATTTTGATGAGACTATGAACCAAATAAAATACTGGTTAGATCATAAAACAGTAAAAATATGTTGGCAAAGGATTTGGCAGTTTCTTAAAAAGTTAAGCATACAGTTGTCATATGACCTGGTTATTTCACTCTTGGGGAAATTACTCAATTGCAATGGTCCACAAAAATCTTGTACATGACTGTGATGGTTTCACAGGTGTATAATATGTCAGAATGTATCACATTGTACTTGTTAAAATGTACAGTATATTCTATGTAAAGTATGCCTCAAATAAAATATAAAACATTAAAGATGTTATAAAACCTTGAAAAAATACTTTTTCCAAGTGAAATACAGCTAACGCAGTGTTTGGAATGTAATTTATAGCCTTTAATACAAATATTATAAAAGAAAGTGCTAAATTTTAGTGATCTAAGCCTTCATCCTAAGAACTTGAAGAACAGCAAATTAAAAACAAAGTAAATGCAGAAGAAAGGAAATAAAGATGAACAGAAATTAATGAGCTATATACAATAGAGAGTATCAACAAAGGAAAAATATTATCATACAAAGCCTTGTAAAACTAATAAATTCATGGTGAAATGGATGTTAAAAAGATGAAACGGGAGCATGCGTGTTAATTATCAGATCAGGAATGAAAAAGGAGACATTGTGGTCATCCAGTGGTATGCTGTAGCAGGCTTATGCTGCTTCATGAGAGCTGGTTGCTAAGTTTTCAGGAATTTGCAATTTTTAAACACAGTAATATTAAAATTAAACTATATATACTTTCAATCAAATAAGTTAAGTACAAAGCCACCTTCTAGTTACTACAGTTTATAGTATATATGTTCCTGTGGGTGTTACATCTATTGCATCTGCATGGTGGAAATACTACGTAATGAAAAGCTACTGCACAACTCTTACCAATTCTGTGGTTAATAGTGTCATACTGGTCTCTTGCAACTGGCCACAGTGGGAGTATTTACACTATGGAAGTCAGCAAATGCTTCAAAATCTGGGCTTGATTTATTGTTTTCTTGACTGTTTAGATGATGAAAAATAGATAAAATGTTAATAATGCACAGTAATCTAAAACCTGTGTCAAGTCTCTAGCCATTTACATTACAAATAGCACAAACATTTAAAGAAATAGTCTTCAGATACCTGAAAGCTAATATCCAATTCAGTAAAAAAGTTTTTCCTGTCATGAAGAACAAGTGAAGCTTCTACATTCATAATAGTGAGGCTGAAAGAGAGCATTCAGTTTAATGAATGAACATTCATTAATGATTCATTAAATCCATTAATCATTCATTTAAAAAATGTAATCAAAATGTGAGAAACGATTTAATAGTAGATAACTTGTTTTTGGAAAAGATATAGCACATTAGGATGCACCTCCATAATCAAAATAAGGTTGTGTGCAACCATAGATCAGCTATGGATAAAAGAATTTGGCAAAAATTTAAAAAAAATTCAGTGAGATCAAATGTTAAATAAAATTTACAATAAAGATTATGTGGTTTATTTCATTATTTATAAATTACATGTTATAGATGCTTTATATCAGTAAAATTTATAATAAACTTATATATACACAAATGCATACACCATATGCTGCTTATTATTAATACATTTACCATCATGCCATTGCAATAATTCTACAGATGTTAAATATAAAAAGAAATTTTTCTAATAATTTAAAAATATAAGTGAAATTGATAAGTCCCTAGAATATCACAAGTTGTCAAAACGGACAAAGAAATAGATGAGTAGATTTTTATTAAAGTAATTTAAAAATAATAACTATTTTCTGACAAAGAAAATCCTGTATTCATCAGTGATTTCTACCAAATTTTATGGAATATATAATACTAACCTCATATGAATTCCTTTAGCATATATATTATGTAACATATATATACAATATATATTGTATATATATCATTTTCTACCTTATTTCAATAAATATCAGAAAAGTGTTTGATAAAATTCAACAACCATTTATGATAAAACTCTGTTAGCAAACTAGGAATTGCAGGGAACATCCTTAATCTGATAAAGGTTATCTGCAGAAAACCCATAGTAAACGTTATCTATAATTGGAAGGTTTTAGGCCTTTTTTAACTATGATCAGAAAACACAGTTGCTTATTTATCACTATTGTCATTCAGCATCATGCTACAGATTTATCCAGAGCAATAATATTTAAAAATAAATATATAAATTTTAGAAAGAAACTGTCATGTTTCACAGATGCCACAATCTTCAAAATGTAAAAATAATATACAGAAAAACAAATTTATGATAGATTTAACAGAATTGTTGGATAGAATTCACTGTGTAAAAAATCAATTATATTCATACTACTAGTAACCATCAGTTAGAAATTAAATGTTTAAAATGCCATTTACCTTAGCATCAAAGAGTAATAAATGGAAAACAATTCAACAAAGATGTGAGAGACCCCTAAACAAACAAACAAAATGATAATATAAAGGAAAACAAGAATTACCAAAATAATCTCAAACTTGGAGGACCTCTACTGCCAGATATCAGGATACAGTAAGACAGGTTGTATTTTGTGAGAATAGCAGATAGATGAAAACTGTGTGTAAGAAAGAGACTTACACACAGTTTGGCATTTTACTTATGGCAAAAATGTCACTGCAAAACAGTAGGGAAAGAAATACCTCTTCTTTCTCATATAAATGTGCTGGATCAACTGGTACCCAAGTAGAAAAACAATATTGTAGGCCAGAAATTAGGGCAGAGTTCATCTGGGCAATTTTTCTGCTTTATGCAGCAACAGCTCGGGTAGATCTTTTAGAATTGGATGATACACTTCAAAGAAAACTAACTCATATTGATGACAATTTGTCGATGGTTGTCACAAGTCTTGGTTTCTCTCCTCATAAAGCTTTCCTGGGGTTGCTTGGGCTTCCTCACAGCATGGTTGCTGGCTTTCAGGAACAAGGGTTTCAAGAGACAGAAATGTAGAAGTTGTTTATTTCCTAATGCCTGAGATAGAAACTGGCTCTAGATTACTTTTGTTCCAATCTATTGGCCAAACAGGCCACAGAGGCTGCCTAGATTAAGGAGAAGAGATACAGAATACCATATCTTGAAAGGAATCATGTCGAATAATTTGTGACAGAACTCTAATCTTCCATACCTGGAGTGCCTCAGAATAATTTCCTTCTGCTCCCCTGTATCATCCCGACTTCAGTGTGTGATTTCCATGCACTCAGTGAAGGTCCATGGGAAACTCTTAGCAGATGAGTGCCGAAATCATTTATTGGGGCTCCTTGTGATTCTGATATGCCAAGCCAGCCCTAACATGCCATTAAAAGTTCTCAAAAAGTTTGGCTAATGTCTTCTTATACTGGTGCGTACAGCCAGTAAGTTATATTGGATATACCTCCTTCTCTAGAAGCTCCACTAGGAATGAAAACAGTCATGGGTATCTTCTCTCCTAGGAAGAGCTTGTCACTTTATGGAATGTAGCTCATTTATATTTATTTGCATCCTTACCTCTCTGATGATTTTTTTAAAGCTATGATTTTGTAGGTTATTTGGCTTGTTCTCATTGTTCGTAGGGTAACTGACAATCTCCAGGGTTTTCCATGTCCCAATAAGAAACAAAAAATTCCTTTAAAATTACTGATTTGTATCCATACTTTCTATATTTTTCTTCTTTCTGCTTTGCTCTACAAGTTTTTAAGGTCATTTTCTTCACAGTATGAAATATGAAGGTATCTCATAACAGTTACCATATTCTCAATATTTTTTCCTTTATATTAGATTATCAATATAGATGAAGAGACATGATCCCTTTAACTAGTTCGTGGAAACTTCTCCAACATTTTAGTTTTATTCTTTCTTCGGCTTACAAAACATACCAGTTTCCCCCCCAAATTTTGTTTCTTCTAAATAGCTACCTAACACATGCTGATTTGAAGTTTTTCTTTAAAAGAAGATTGAAATTCATTTGTAGTTTTATTCTGAATCACAAATTATATTTTATCTTTTAATTCATTTCTTTGTGATAAATTTTTTCTTACCTCTTTCCCATTAATCCTCATTTATTTACTATCTCATTTATGATCATCATAAAAATTAGAAAGCCTACAAGAACAGGGCCATATAGAAGTTAGAATAGATAAAAAATAGCAAGTATATATTTTCATAACACTTGTTTATGTGTTGTAAAATATTGGTAGAATATTTTCTAGAGTTCTCAATGCTTCCTTTCACCAGTGAAGATTTATTAAAAAACGTTTGCATGGTTGCCACGTTTTAGAATATGATTTCATTTTCTTCTTAGTTATGGAAAAAAGGTCAGGAATTACTTCTAACCTATTTTCTCTCCTTCATATTGCTTGAAGTAACTTTTAGGGTTGGAAGTGATTTTTGATACATTGTTAAAAGGTAGGATAACATTTCTGTACTTAATGAATTTTCAATTTGAGTTAGGATAGCAAATTTTTAACATGATTCTTTATTTTAAAAGTAACAGTGGTTATCCCTATAATAATTGTTTGTGAAAATAAATGACTACAATACAGAAATACCTCAAAAATAAAATCCTCCAATTTATTTTCTCTTTGCCACAAAGGGGTTCCTCTCTATATGCTAAAGTTGCAAAAGGAAACTTTTCCATTGGTGACCAACGAGAGAAACACAAAGTCATGCCGACATATAATTCAGTGCAGAAGAAACAACAGAAAACATCACCTCTTACCTAATGAGTGATGCTGACATTTTACCTTTAATACTACAAGTGATGTTGAAGAATTAAAAGCAGACCACATTCTTGTTGTTCATAGAAGTCTCTTGCAAAAGAGAGCTACTAACATCTTCCATTTCAAACAGGTGCCAAATGTACAGCATTATTATTTTGTCCTAAGCTGTATAGGAAGTTTCTGGTAACTGTACCCCTGGGTTGATGTTTGAAGGGAAGTTCTGCTAGTGGAAGAATCCAAGGAATATAAAATTTGTCTTAATTGGGACTATTTTTGCAGTTCTGATTTTCAGTAAGGACTATTATCTGTGAGAAACTCTTGCAAACTACTGAATTAATTTTGTTGTGTAAGTGGCTACTATTATCAGCCACACAATTTTCCTAAAAATCATCCTTTTTTATAAGGATTTGTGTACATGTAGTGTGTGTGTGTGATGCAGGCAGGCATCAAGTTACGCAAGTGGTCAAGATGGTAAGGAGTGGCTAAGAATAAATAGAATAAGATGCCATAGTTCTTTAGTGGCATTATATCTGTGTCTACTATTTAATTCTCAGTCCCAAATTCTACTTATCTTTCAAGTACAGTGAAAGGCTTACATCAAACGTGAACTCTTGCTTTTGGCCATTCCCTACTCTCATGTCTGAATTTCTAAAACACATTTCACATTTACATTCCACACTCATCTTAGGGTTCAACTGCATACCACTTAAAATTATTTCTAATTTTTTTTTCACATGTGCTTTAAGACTGTAGTTTTCTCTCAGAGAATCCTAATCTTAGGGGAGGTCTTTGCTTTTGTGTGTGCGTGCCATGATTCCACGATAAAAAGCATAAAAAGAAAGTCTAAACACAGCCAAGGCTTGACCTAGATGCGTGGGTGACTCCACACTAATAATTTGGTACCATTTCAAAATGAATTTAAAATACTTATTTAACGTTTACTTAAAGATGTAGGGAGACTGATTTTATGGTAGTAAAACGGTATATAGAAACAGATTTATGTGTTAATTCACTTTGCTCCCCAAAACAGAATCAAAAGTCTGGAAAAAAAATAGCAGATAAACGTTTCCCATTTTTCTATAGATCTTATTCTCTCTTGTGTTCTTTTGTGATTATCCAAACCAGACAACTTCTTGGCAAGATTATTAAAGATTTAGATAATGAAAGAAATTCTTCAATCCCATGAACAGCATTGTGCTGTTCCATTTCTTGGTCTCTGAGTTTCATCTGCCAGCTACTGCTGTCTTCTGGCTAACTGCAACCGCACGTGTGTGTGTTGAAAAACAGGGGCACGTCTTTGCTGGTGAGGAGTCTTTACATTTCCATCTGAAGCACTGTCTGCTTCAGCTGAACTTGCACAATTGGTATTCCTGTCATTACATAAAAAGTCACTTGAGAAAATCTAACTCAGCAAGCCTCCTATTTCTAATGTATTCTACAGATATTGTCACGTCCCCATATCAGTACTTCAGGTAACAGTCTAGATGGCCTACCATTCGTCGGATTTTGTATCTGGCATTTAGCAACTCTTCTTTCTGGGGACTGTCTTTTTCCAAAAGCCAGTATGTCTGGCTGCTATATTCTAAACTTAATTTGCCTTTTTAAAATGTGACTTTTTATTTTACTTTGTTTTTTATTTGTTTTTAATACAGGAGAGGCAAAGGAAATCATTATAAAAAAACGTAAGTTTAAAAATCGGATCTAGCAACAAATGCTGAATTTGCCAATCTCTACCCCATGAGTCTTGACAAATCATTTTAGCCTCCCTGCTTTCAGTTTTTATCATTTGTAAAGTAGAGATATTAATACTAGCCTCGCAAAGTTGTTGGGAACATTAGGAATATTAAACCTCCGTGATGCTCTTTGTGAATGATAGCTAATTACTTTGCTAATACATACTATGAAATTTTTAGTTCATCTTTTGACAAGCACAAATTATGTAAAGATGGCTTAAGGTCTTTAAAAACCAACTATAATTGTTTGGAAAATATTTATTTACTCATTTGTTTAACAAAAATATATTAGGCTCTATTAGTGCCAGACACTTCTATTTAATTTTTTACCAAAATTTAGATTTTAAAAAATCATACATAAACATAACATGATGAAGTTCTGAAAGTTTGTGTGTATGTACACACCTATGTATGGATATAGTATGTATTCAGGCCTATAAAGAAAGATGTAAAATTTTAAGTACACATCCTCCTCTCTTCTACTTGGCTGACCTTCAAAGGTAACTAGTATTTATAGTTATTTGTTCATTCAAAATTTTTCATGCATGTCAGTTTATTCATTGAACTGAGTAAGTGCTGAGAACCTGTTATGTGCCAGGCGCTCCTACAGTTTCTTGGGATGCATTAAGGAAATAAAAAGAACAAAATATCTCCTTTTCATCTTTCTTCCCTCCTTCGGGTGTGTGTGTGTGTGTGTGTGTGTGTGTGTGTGTGTGTGTGTGTGTGTGTATGTGTATGTGTGTGTAAAACATTTTCCCTTTGTTTATTGAGATCTAACTTAAATGTAGTGAAATCTGCATACCAAAAGTTTAAAAAGTCATAATAAATACAAGCATTTATATGCCCCTCCAAATGAATCAAGTTATAGAATATTTCTACCCCAGAAATTTCGCTCAGGTCCCTTCTCAGTCAATCCCTGCTCCAATCTCACGTCAGAGGTGATGACTCTTCTGATTTCTAACACCAAATCCTTACCTGTTTCAGGATTTAATGTAAATGGAATCATACACTGTCTTATGTCTGGCTTCATCTACTTAGCACAATGTTTTTGAAATGCATTCATTTTACTGCATGTATCAGTGACTCATTCATTTTCACTCTTCCGTGGTGTATGTATACCAACATTTGTTTAATACTTGATGGATATTTGAATTGTTTCCAGTTAAATTATCATAAATAACATGAATATGAACATTCATATAAAAGTATTGTTTTGGACTTGTGCCTCTATTTCTACTTGAAGTGAAATTCTTGGGTCATAGGATAAATGTATGTTTAACTACCAGCTTTCCAAAGTACCTGCATTATTTCTAATACACTCCTACAGTGTATGAGAAATCCAGTTGCTACACATCTTCAATATATAGATCTCCTGTGTATTAAGTAATTTATCATTTTAGTTCTAATTTATATTTTCCTTGTGATTAATGATTTGGGTCACCTTTTTATGTGGATAGTGGCATTTGTACATTCTTTTGTGAAGTGTTTGTTTAAATATTTTGCCAACTTTTTAATCTGGCTGTTTATCTTTTCATTATTGAGTTGTAGGAGCTCTTTATGTTTTCTGGATACAAATCTTTTTTTCAGATATATGTATTATTAATATTTTCCCATAGGCTCTGGCTTCCCTTTTCATTTTCTTAATAATGTCTTCTTTAAACAGATGTTTTTTAATTTTAAGGAAGTGTAAGACAATTTATCTTTTTCTATCTGTTTTCTAGCGAGACATTTTTCTATCCTGCCTAAAAATCTTTGGTACCCCCAATACTGCAAGGATAGTCTCCTCTGTGTTCTGGAAGTTTTAGCTTTTATAATTATATTTATGATTAATCTCAAATTAAGTTTTAAATGTGGTATGAAATAGTAGTCCGGGTTCATTTAAAAAATACAGACATCCAGTTGTGCCAGCATGACATTTTCAAAATGCTTTTCTTTCACTTTAAATTGCTTTGGTGCCATTTAAAAAACACTGTGACCATATGCTTGTCATTCTGTTTTTAGACTTTTGATTTTATACGTTGATTTTTACATTTATTCTTAAGTTAACATCACATCGTAAGGATCTCTGTAACTTTACAGCAAATCTTAAAATCAAGTAGTATGAATGCTCCAACTTTGTTCTCCTTCTTGAAGGCTGTTTTGTTATTATAATGCCTTTTGAAATTCTGTATATATTGAAAATCAGTCTGTCAAAATTTCTTTTAAAAAGCTCTAGAGCTTTTGCACACTTATTGTTAAATTTATGCCTGAGTATTAGGTACTTACTGATTCTATTGTAGATGCTATTGTTATTATTTTACTTTTTTCAGCTGTTCACTGCTCCCTTGTTAAAATACAGTATATTTTTGTATTTTAACTTTGCTTCCTATGACCTTGCTAAAATCACTTGATGGATTTAGGAATTTTGTTGTATTTTCCTTAGGATTTTTTTTTTGGTAAGTAATCTTTATATCATCTACAAATGAAGATCACATCTTTCTTACTTTCCTATCTTCATACTCTGTATTTATTTAGCCTGGTTGTGCTGGCCAGAAACTCTACCACAATGTGGAATAGAAATGGTGAGAGTAAATATGCTTGTGTTGTTTCCCATTTTAGGCAGAAAGTATTCAATTCATTACTATTTAGTATGATATTTTCCATAGGTTTTAAAAAATTAATAGACTTCATTTTTTGAGCAATTTTAGGTTTACAGAGAAAATGAACATCAAGTACAGAGGTTTCCTATACACTCCCTTTCCCCACTCCCAATTTCTTTTTTGATTAATATTTTGCATTAGTGTGGAATATTTGTTAAATTGAGACACAATTATTGATACATTCTGTCTTGGTCCATTCAGGTTGCTGTAAGATAATTCTACAGACTGGATAGCTTTTAAACAAACAAAAATTTCTTTCTCACGGTGCTGAAGACTAGGAAGTCCAAGATCAAAGTGTCAGTGGATTTGGTGTCTGGTGAGGGCCCATTCTCTGGATCATATAAACGTTCCTTCCTGCTGTATTCTCACATGGTGCAAGGGTCAAACGAGACCCTTCAGGCCTCTTTTGTAAGGTCACTAACACCATTCACGAGGACTTAACCTTCAGACCTAATTACCTTCCAAAGGCCCCTCTTCCTAGTGCTGTCTCATGGGGGATTAACCGTCATGACAGTATCATACAGGACAATTTGACTGCCCTAAACATCTCTGCTGTGCTGTGCTGCAGATTTTTTGTAGATGATTGGGTGTCCTTAACCTTGAACAGGTTGAGGAAGTTCCCTTTATTTCTAGTTTGCTGAGGATTTTTACCATGAATGAGTGTTGAATTTCATTAAATTGTTGTTCTGCATTTATTAAAATAACCATATGAGGGTTCCTTTTGGCCTTTATTTTGTTAGCATAGTGGTTTACATTGATTGATTTCCAAACAGTATACCAATATTGCATTTCATTCCAGGTAATCCTCACTTGGTCACGATGCATTAAGATTTTTATATATTACTGAATTTAGTTTCCTAACAACTAGTTAAGAATTTTTATGATTTTCACATGAAGAATATTTTTCTATAGTTTTCTTATGCTTTCTCTGGATTTGATATTAAGGTAATATGTCATAAAATGAGTTTGGAAGTGTTTCTTCCTCTACTATTTTCTTAAAGAGTTTGTGCAGAGTCAGTTATTGACACAGTTCATAATCCCATATTTTAAAAAGACCCTTAGGATCTCTATGATGTTCCTGTTTTCATATGCATTCTAAATATTTTTCCACTTTAAAATTTTCAGCTGTCTCTGTTTTGATATGTTTGAGTCTTGCTTTTTGTTTTTGTTTTTTTTTTTAGACAGTCTCGCTCTGTCACCAGGATGGAGTGCAGTGGCTCAATCTAGGCTCACTGCAACCTCCACCTCCTGGGTTCAAGCAGTTCTACTACCCCAGCCTCTCGAGTAGTTGGGACTACAGGTGCATGCCACCATGACCAGTGAATTGTTGTATAGAAACGGGTTTTCACAATGTTGGCCAGGATGGCCTCAATCTCTTCACCTCGTGATCCACCCACCACAGCCTTCCAAACTGTTGAGGTTACAGGCATGAGCCACCATGCCATCTTGTGTCTTGCTTTCTTTTTTACTTATTATGATATTTTAAATTCTGGGGTAAATGTGCAGAACATGCAGGTTTGTTCCATGGGTATACACAAACCATGGTGGTTTGCTGCACCCATCAACCTGTCATCTATATTAGATATTTCTCTTAATACTATCCCTCTGCTAGCCCCTGACCCCACAAAGGCCCCAGTATATAATGTTCCCCTCCCTGTGTCCACATGTTCTCACTGTTTAACACCCACTTATGAGTCAGAACATATGGTGTTTGGTTTTCTGTTCTTGTATTAGTTTGCTGAGAATGATGGTATCCAGCTTCATCCATGTTCCTGCAAAGGATGTGAACTCATCCTTTTTAAAGGCTGCATAGTATTCTGTGGTGTGTATGTGCCACATTTTCTTTATTTAGTCTATCATTGATGGGTATTTGGGTTGGTTCCAAGTCTTTGCTATTGTGAACAGTGCCTCAATAAACATACATGTGCATGTGTCTTTATAGTAGAATGATTTATAATCTTTTGGGCATATACCCAGTAATATTTCTAGTTCTAGATACTTGAGGAATCACCACACTGTCTTCCACAATGGTTGAACTGATTTCCACTCCCACCAACAGTGTAAAAGTTTTCCTATTTCTCCACATCCTCTCCAGCATCTGTAGTCTCCAGATTTTGTAATGATTGCCATTTTAATTGTCATGAGATTGTATCTCATTGTGATTTGATTTGCATTTTTCTAATGACTAGTGATGATGTGCTTTTTTTCATGTGTTTGTTGATTGCATAAATTTCTTCTTTTGAGAAGTGTCTGCTCGTATCCTTTGCCCAGTCTTTGATGGGATTGTTTTTTTCTTGTAAATTTTTTTTAGTTCTTTGTATATTCTGGATATTAGCCCTTTGTCAGATGGATAGATTGCAAAAATTTTCTCTATTCTGTAAGTGGCCTGTTCACTCTAATGATAGTTTCTTTTGCTGTACAGAAGCTCTTTAATTAGATCCCATTTGTCTAGTTTCGTTTTTTGTCGCGATTGCTTTTGGTATTTCAGTCATGAAGTCTTTGCCCATGCCTATGTCCTGAATGGTACTGCCTAGGTTTTCTTCTAGGGTTTTTATGGTTTTAAGTTTTAAGTCTTTAATGCATCGTGAATTAATTTTTGTATAAGGTGTAAGGAAGGGATCCAGTTTCAGCTTTTTGCATATGGCTAGCCAGTTTTCCCAACACCACTTATTAAAAAGGGAACCTTTTCCCCATTTGTTGTTTTTGTCAGGTTTGTCAGAGATCAGATGGCTGCAGGTGTGTGGTATTATTTCTGAGGCCTCCATTCTGGTCCATTGGTCTATAGCTCTGTTTTGGTACTAGTACCATGCTGTTTTGATTACTGTTGCCTTTTAGTATAGTTTGAAGTCTGATAGCATAATGCCTCCAGCTTTGATCTGTTTGCTTAGGATTGTCTTGGCTATGTGGGCTCTTTTTTGGTTCCATATAAATTTAAGGTAGTTTTTTTTTTTCCAATTCTGTGAAGACAGTCAGTGGTAGCTTGATAGGGATAGCAATTAATCTATACATTACTTTGGACAGTATGGCCATTTCACAATATTAATTCTTCCTATCCATGAGCATGGAATGTTTTTCCATTTGTTTGTGTCCTCTCTTATTTCCTTGCGCAGTGGTTTGTAGTTCTTCTTGAAGAGGTCCTTCACATCCCTTGTTAGTCGTATTCCTAGGTACTTTATTTTCTTTGTAGCAATTGTGAATGGGAGTTCATTCATGATTTTGCTCTGTTTGTCTATTATTGGTGTACAAGAATGCTTGTGTTTTTTGCACATTGATTTTGTATCCTGAGACTTTGCTGAAATTACTTACCAGCTTAAGGAGATTTGGGGCTGAGATGATAGGGTTTTCTAAATAAACAATCATGTCATCTGCAAACAGAGATAATTTGACTTCTTCATTTCGTTTTTGATACCCTTTATTTCCCTCTCCTGATTGCTCTGGCCAGAACTTCCAATACTATGTTGAACAGGAGTGGTGAGAGAGGGCATCCTTGCCTTGTGCCGGTTTTTAAATAAAATGCTTCCAGTTTTTGTCCATTCAGTATGATATTAGGTGTGGGTTTGTTATAAATAGCCCTTATTATTTTGAGATACATTCCATCAATACCTACTTTATTGAAGAGGTGTTGAATTTTATCAAAGACCATTTCTGCATCTATTGAGATAATCATGTGGTTTTTGTCATTGGTTCTGTTTATGTTACACATTACATTTATTGATTGATTTGCATATGTTTAAGCAGCCTTGCATCCCAGGGATGAAGCTGACTTGATTGTGGTGGATAAGCTTTTTGATGTGCTGCTGGATTTGGTTTGCCAGTATTTTACTGAGGATGTTCGCATCTATGTTTATCAGGGATATTGGCCCAAAATTTCCTTTTTTTGTTGTGTCTCTGTCAGGCTTTGGTATCAGGATGATGCTGGCCTCATAAAATTAGTTAGGGGAAGATTCCCTTTATTTCTTTTGTTAGTAATAGTTTCAGAAGAAATTGTACCAGCTCCTTATTGTACCTCTGATAGAATTCAGCTGTGAATCTGTTTCTGGAATTTTTTTGGTTGGTAGGCTATTAATTACTACCTCAATTTCAGATGTTGTTATTGGTATATTCAGGGATTTGATTTCTTCCTGGTCTAGTCTTGGGAGGGCGTATGTCTCAAGGAATTTATCCATTTCTTTGAAATTTTCTAGTTTATTTGCATAGAGATATTTATAGTATTCTCAGATGTTAGTTTGTATTTCTGTGGGATTGGTGGTGATATCCCCTTTGTCATCTTTTATCGTGTCTTTTATCCCTCAAAGGGATCTTTATTCAACAATCATGAGTAATAAAATAATAAGTAATAAGACAAAACTCCATTAACACCAAAAGTAGATTTTACATTTACAAAATATGTGAAGTAGGCAAATTATGCAAAGGAGCATGGAATGCATGCAGTTTCAGCTCAGGGCCTCGGTGGTAGCATTCCTGTGGAATGTGTAATGATTGGCCACTCCTCTACAAGGGCAGTGGCTTCTGAACTTGAAGCAGTCCAGTGGTAATTTTATATCTATCTGTTTGCTGATTTATGTTTTATTTATTTTTTATTATGGTTTACATTCTGGGGTACATGTGCAGAACATGCAGGTTTGTTAAATAGGTATACACGTGCCATGGTGGTTTGCTGCATCCATCACCCCATCATCTACACCAGGTATTTCTCCTAATGCTATGCCTCCCTTATGCCCCACCTCCTGCTCTCACTCCCCTAGACCCTCATCCCCTGACAGGCCCCCATGTGTGATGTTTCCCTCACTGTGTCCATGTGTTCTCATTGTTCAACACCTACTTCTGAGTGAGAACATGCAGTGTTTCATTTTCTGTTCTTGTGTCAGTTTGCAGAGAATGATGGTTTCCAGCTTCATCCATGTCCCTGTAAAGGACATGAGCTAATCCTTTTTTATGGCTGCATAGTATTCCATGGTGTATATGTGCCACATTTTCTTAATCTAGTCAATCATTGATGGGCATTTTGGTTGGTTCCAAGTCTTTGCTATTGTGAATAGTGCCACAATAAGCATATGTGTGCGTGAGTCTTTGTAATAGAATAATTTGTAATCCTTGGGGCATATACCCAGTAATGAGATTGCTGGGTCAAATGGTATTTCTAGTTCTAGATCCTTGAAGAATCACCACACAGTCTTCCACAATGGGTGGACTAATTTCCACTCCCACCAACAGTGTAAAAGTGTTTCTATTTCTCTGCATCTTTTCAGCATCTGTTGTCTACTGATTTTTTAATGATAGCCATTCTAACTGGAGTGAGATGGTATCTCAATATGGTTTTGATTTGCATTTCTCTAATGATCAGTGATGATGAGCTTTTTTTCATGTTTGTTGGCTGCATAAATGTCTTCTTTTGAAAAGTGTCTGCTCATATCCTTCAACCATTTTTTGATGGTTTTTTTTTTCCTTGTAAATTTGTTTAAGTCCTTTGTAGATTCTGATTAGCCCTTTGTTAGATGGGTAGATTGCAAAAAATGTTTTATGATTCTGTTGGTTGCCAATTCACTTTAATGATAGCTTCTTTTGCTGTACAGAAGCTCTTTAATTAGATCCCATTTGTCTATTTTGGCTTTTGTTGCCATTGCTTTTGGTGTTTTATTCATGAAGTGCTTACCCAAGCCTATGTCCTGAATGGTATTGCCTACATTTTTTTTAGGGTTTTTATGGTTTTAGGTGTTATGTTTAAATCTTTAATCCACCTGGAGCTAATTTTTGTATAAGGTATAAGGAAGGGATCCAGTTTTGGTGTTCTGCCTATGGCTGGCCAGTTTTCCCAACACCGTTTATTAAATAGGGAATCCTTTCCCCATTGCTTGCTTTTGTAAGGTTTGTCAAAGATCATTTGGTTGTAGATGAGTGGTGTTATTTCTGAGGCCTCCATTCTGATCCACTGGTCTATAGCTCTGTTTTGGTACCAGTATTATGCTGTTTTGATTACTGTAGCCTTGTAGCATAGTATAGCATGATGCCTCCAGCTTTGTTCTCTTTGCTTAGGATTGTCTTGGCTTTGTGGGCTCTTTTTTGGTTCCATATGAAATTTAAGGTGGTTTTTTCCAGTTGTGTGAAGAGAGTCAATGGTAGCTTGATGGGGATAGCATGGAATCTATAAATTACTTTGGGTAGTATGGCCATTTTCACAATATTGATTCTTCCTATCCATGAGCATGGAATGTTTTTCCATTTGTTTGTGTCCTCTCTTATTTCCTTGAGCAGCGGTTGGTACTTCTTCTTGAAAAGGTCCTTCACACCCCTTGTTAGTTGTATTCCTAAGTATTTTATTCTCTTTGTAGCAACTGTGAATGGGAGTTCACTCATGATTTTGCTCTCTGTTATTAGTGTATAGGAATGCTTGTGTTTTTGTACATTGATTTTGTATCCTAAGACTTTGCTGAAGTTGCTTATCAGTTTCAGGAGATTTCGGGCTGAGATGATGGGGACTTCTAAATACACAGTCATGTTGCCTGCAAATAGAGACAATTTGTCTTCCTCTTTTCCTAATTGAATACCCTTTATTTCTTTTTCTTGCCTGATTGCCCTGGCCAGAACTTCCAGTTACTATGTTGAATAGGATTGGTGAGAGAGGACATCCTTGTCTTGTGCCAGTTTTCAAAGAGTACGCTTCCAGTTTTTGCTCATTCAATATGATATTGGCTGTAGATTTGTCATAAATAGCTCTTATTATTTTGAGATATGTTTCATTGATACCTAGTTTATTGAGAGTTTTAACATAAAGCGTTGTTGAATTTTGTCGAAGGCCTTCTCTGCATCTATTGAGATAATCATGTGGTTTTTGTCTTGGTTCTGATTATGTGATGGATTACATTTATAGATTTGTGTTTGTTAAACAAGCCTTGCATCCCAGGGATGAAGCCGACTTGATCATGATGGATAATCTTTTGTATCCTTATCCATTTGGATTTGATTTGCTAGTGGATACTGGCCTGAAATTTTCTTTTTTTATTGTGTCTCTGCCAGGTTTTGGTATCAGAATGATGTTGGCCTCATAAAATGAGTTAGGGAGGCGTCCCTCTTTTTCTATTGTTTGGAATAGTTTCAGAAGGAATGGTACCAGCTCCTCTTTGTACCTTTGGTAGAATTTGGCTGTGTACCTGTCTGGTTGTAGAATTTTTTGGTTGGTAAGGTACTAACTGCTGCCTTAATTTCGGGCCTTGTTATTGATCTATTCAGGGATTCAACTTATTCCTGGTTTTGTCTTACATGGTGTAAGTATCCAAGAATTCATCTGTTTCTTCTGGCTTTACTGGTTTATTTGCATAGAGGTGTTTATAGTATTCTCTTGATAGTTTGTACTTCTGTGGGATCAGTGGTGATACCCCCTTTATCTTTTTTTTTTTTTTTCTTTTTTTTTTTTTTTTTTTTTCTTCTCTCTTTTTTTTAGTCTGGCAAGTAGGCTATCTATTTTGTTGATCTTTTCACAAAACTAGCTCCTGGATTTTTTGATTTTTTGAAGGGTTTTTGTCTCCTTCAGTTCTGCTGTGATCTTAGTTATTTCTTGCCTCCTGCTAGCTTTTGAATTTGTTTGATCTTGCTCCTCTAGTTCCAAAATCGACACCCTAATGTCATGATTAATAGGTCTTTTCTCCTTTCTTTTGTGGGCATTTACTGCCATAAATGTTCCTTTACATACTGCTTTAAATGTGTCCCAGGGATTCTGGTACATTGTGTCTTTGTTCTCGTTGGTTTCAAAGAACATCTTTATTTCTGCCTTCATTACATTATTTATTCTGTAGTCATTCAAGAGCCAGTTGTTCAGTTTCCATGAAGTTGTGTGATTTTGAGTGAGTCTCTTAATCTTGAGTTCTAATTTGACTGTACTTCCTTTGAGAGACTGTTTGTTATGATTTCCATTCTTTTGTATTGGCTGAGGAGTGTTTTACTTCCAATTATGTGGTCAGTTTTAGAGTAAGTGTGATGTGGTGCTGAGAAGAAGGCATATTTTGTGGATTTGGGGTAGAGAGTTCTGTAGATGTTTATTAGGTCTGCTTGGCCCAGATCTGAGTTTAAGTCCTGGATATCATTGTTAATTTTCTGTTTCATTGAGCTGTTTAGTATTGACAGTGGGGTATTAAAGTCTCCCACTATTATTGCCTGGTGTATAAATCTCTTTGTAGGTCATTAAGAGCTTGCCTTATGTATTTGGGTGCTCCTGTATTGGGTGCATAGAAATTTGGGATAATTAGATCTTCTTGTTGCATTGATCCCTTTACCATTATGTAATGCTCTTCTTTGTCTCTTTTTGATCTTTGTTGGTTTAAAGTCTTCTATCAGAGACTAGGATTGTGACCCCTGCTTTTTTTGCTTTCCATTTGCTTGGTAAATCTTTCTCCATCCTGCAGACCAGGAGGTTCCCTCTGGTGCCTACAACACCAACACCCTGGGTTGCCAGCACAAAATTGGGCAGCCGTTTGGGAAGACACCAAGTTACGCACAGCAGTTTTTTGTTTGTTTCTTTTGTTTTGTTTTTATACCCCAGTGGCGCCTCGAACGTCAGCGAGACAGAACTGCTCATTCCCTTTAAAAAAGGGGCAGAAGCCAGGGAGCCAAGTGATCTCGCTAGGCGGGTCCCACCCCAATGAAGACCAGCAAGCTAAGATTCACTGGCTTGAAATTCTCACAGCCAACACAGCAGTCTGAGTTCAATGTGGGACATTAGAGCTTGGTGGTGTGTGCCATTGCCGAGGCTCGGGTAGTCCCTTATCAGAGCTCCAGGGCTGTGCTGGGAGATCCATTTCTCCCTTCATAGCTGCCATGCAGGAACTTTTAAGTCTCCTGAAGCTGTACCCACAACCGCCCCTTTTCCCAGGTACTCTGTCCCAGGAAGATGAGGGCTTTATTAATAAGTCCCTGATGGGCTGCTGCCTCTTTTCAGAGATGCCCTCCCGTATAAGGAGTGAGTCTAGTGACACAGTCTTCCTGCAGTGGCCTTGCTGAGCTGCCGTGGGCTCTGCCTAGTCACTGTGTAAACTTCCCAGTGACTTGTTTACACAGGCGAGGTTAAAACCGCCTACCCGAGCCTCAGCGATGGCAGACACCCCTCACACCACCGATCGAATGTCACAGATTGAACTCAGACTGCTGTGCTGGTATAAGAATTTCAAGCCAGGGGATCTCAGCTTGCTGGTCTTCTTTGGGGTGGGACCCACCAAGCCATATCACTTGGCTCCCTGGCTTTAGCCCCCTCTTTCAGGGGAATAAGCAGTTCTGTCTCGCTGGCATTCCAGGTGCCACGGGGGTATGAAAACAAAACAACACAAAACAAGCAAACAAATAAAACTGCTGTGGGTAGCTTGGTGTCTTCCCAAATGGCTGCCCAGTTTTGTGCTGGAAACCTGGGGTGCCAGCATTGTAGGTACCAGAGGTAACCTCCCAGTCTGCGGGTTGTGAAAACCATGGGCAAAGTGCAGTATCTGAACCCAAGTGCCAGAGTGCTGGGAAAAGTCTCTAATGGCTTCACTTGGCAAGTAGAGGGAGTTCTCCAGCACCCTGCACTTCCGGGGTGAGGTGACACCCCACCCTACTTCAGTTCGCCCTCCTTGGGCTGCACCCACTGTCTAACCAGTCCCAATGAGATGAACCAGGTACCTCAGTTGGAAATGCGAGATAAATGCGTCGCTCTCGTTGAGAGCTGTGCATACGGGAGCTGTTCCTATTCAGCCAATCTCTGATTTCAATTGTGTCTATTTGGTTCTTCTTTTTCTTTATTAATCTAGGTAGTAACCTATCTATTTTGTTGATCTTTTCAAAAAACCAGTTCCTGGATTCATTGATTTTTTGAAGGGTGTTTCATGTCTCTATCTCCTTCAGTTCTTCTCTGATCTTAGCTATTTCTTGTCTTTTGCTAGCTTTTGAATTTGTTTGCTCTTGTTTCTCTAGTTCTTTGAATAGTGATGTTAGGGTATTGACTTTAGATCTTTCTTGCTTTCTCTTGTGGGCACTTAGTTCTATAAATTTCCTTCTACACACTACTTTAAATGTGTTCCAGGTATTCTGGTATATTGTCATTGTTCTTACTGGTTTCAAAAATCATCTTTATTTCTGCCTCATTTTGTCATTTAGCCAGTATTCGTTGAGGAGCAGGTTGTTCAGTTTCCATGTAGTTGTGTGGTTTTGAGTGAGTTTCTTAATCCTGAGTTCTAATTTGATTGCACTGTGGTCTGAGAGTCTGTCTGTTACGATTTCTGTCTTTTTGCATTTGCTGAGGAGTTTTTTACTTCCAATTATGTGGTCAATTTTAGAATAATTGTGATGTGGTGGTGAGAAGAATGTTTATTTTGTTGATCTGGGGTGGACAGTTCTGTATATGTCTATTAGGTCCATTTGGTCCAGAGCTGAGTTCAAGTCCTGCACATCTTGTTAATTTTCTGTCTCATTTATCTGTCTAATACTGACTGTGGGGTGTTAAAGTCTCCCACTATTATTGTGTGGGAGTCTAAGTCTCTTTGCAGGTAGTTAAGAACTTGCTTTATGAATCTGGGTGCTCCTGTACTGGGTGCATATATATTTAGGATAGTTAGCTCTTCTTGTTGCATTGATCCCTATACCATTATGTAATGCCCTTCTTTGTCTCTTTTTATCTTTGTTAAAGACTGTTATATCATAGACTAGGATTGCAACCCTGCTTTTTTCTTTTTCTTTCCATTTCTTGGTAAATCTGTCTCCATCCTTTTATTTTGAGGCTATGTGTGTCTTTGCACATGGGATGGGTTTCCGGAATGTAGTACACCAATGGATCTTGACTCTATATTTTATTTTGCATGTTGTGTATCAAACAATTTTCAAAGGCTTTACTTTCTTTTGCGGTGTTCAATCTTTTTTTTTAGTGTATTTACTGTACTTTTCATTTCAGACATTGTATTATTTTGGCCCTAGATTATTTTTCTTTTTTGGTGTAACTTTTTCTCCTCTGAGATTTTTCTACATAGTCTCTCACTGGATCCATATAGTCCTTTATTTTCCTTTGAAAAGTCATTTTCTCCTAAATTTTACATCTGTATTGTCATTGGCCCTGTTTCCATTTACTATTTTTTCTTATTATAAATTATATTTTCTTCATTTGTACATGCCTCATTTTATTTTACCATATGTTGGATATTAAGGATAATATGTTTATTATTTTTTTATTTTGTTTTTAATTTTTTTGAAGTGCTTTCAACTTTTATTTTAGATTCGGGGGTGCATGTGCAGGTTTGTTACATGGGTTACATGGGCTTATTGCATAATGTTGGGGATTGTACTTCTAGTGTACCCATCACCAAAATACTGTACATTGTACCCAATAGCTAATTTTTCAGCACCCAAGCCCCTTTCACCCTTCCCCCTTTTGAAGTCCCCAGTACTTGTTATTTCTATTTTTATTCCCATGAGTACCCATTATTTAGCTCTCACCTGTGAGAACAGGTGATACTTGATTTTCTGCTTCTGAGTTAATTCACTTGGGATAATGGCCTCCAACTCCATCTATGTTGCTGCAAAACACATGGTTTTATTCCTTATTATAGTTCCATTGTATTCCATAGTGTATACATACATTTTCTTTATACAGTCAATGATTTTTGGGTACTTAGGTTGGTTCCATGAATTTGCTGTTGTGATATTTTGATAGCTATAGTTCTGTGATAAACATTTGAGTGCAGGTGTTTTTTTTCCACGTAATGATTTCTTTTCCCTTGGATAGATACCCAGTAGCAGAATTGCTCAGTGGAATGGTTTTTGATAAAGCTGACAAAAATAAACAATAAGGATAGGACACCCTGCTCAATAAATAGTGCTGAGGAAACTGGCTAGCTATATGCAGAAGAATAAAACTGGATCTCTCTCTCTCACTATATACAAAAATTAGCTCTAGAGGGATTAAATACCTAAATGTAAGACTTGAAACTAAAAATATCCTAAAAGAAAACCTAGGAAAAAACACTTTAGGACATTGGCCTAGGCAAATAATTTATGATGAAGATCCCAAAAGCAAATGTAACAAAACAAAAAACAGACAAATAGGACTAAATTAAAAAACTTCTTTGCAGCAAAAGAAATAATCAAAAGAATAAACAGACAACCTGCAGAATGGGATATCTGCAATTTATACCTTTATCAAAGAACTAATATTCAGAATCTAAAAGGAACTCAAATCAATAAGAAAAATAAAAATATTTAAAAGTGGGCAAAGGACATGAATAGATATCATACAACATCATGAATTATCAGAGAAATGCAAATTAAAACTACACTGAGATATCATCTTACACCTGTCAGAATGGCTATTCTTAAAAAGTCAAAAAAACCACAATGTTGGCATGGATGTGGAGAAACAGGAATGCTTATACATTGTTGGTGAGAATGTGATGTAGTTCAACATCTACGGAAAACAGATGGAGATAAAGAACTAAAAATGGAACTACTATTTGACCAAGGATGATATTTTTTCTTGAAGACAACTTTTTTTTTAACAGTGCTTTATTTTGGAAATTAGTTGATTGATTGGAGAATCAGCTTAATTCCAGCAAAGCTGGGTTTGGAGTTTTGTTGAGGCTACTCTAAGATTATCTTTATGCTGGGATACAGAAGCAGTTTTCTATGGTATATAGTTGTTGAGGTCTTAAGCAAATGACCAGGGAATTAAGAAAGGTCTGTATTTCAGCATTGTATGATCTCCAGAATCTCCTTCCAGCTCACAATCCTTCAGTAGCTGTTATCCCAATGTTTTTCAGGGTTTTAAACTTTACATGCACAGCTTAGTTTCAAGAGTACATATCATGTAGAGCTTCCTTCCCTCCGGTACTGTGCCCTTCAAATTCTACCTTCTCTAGAAGCCCTGAATTTTTATCTCTCTTTCATTTAGAGAGATTGTTGCTCTCTACTTGGTCTGTGCTTTCCTGCACCATAGTTGGTAAGGTTTTTTGAAGTAGAAAACCACGGCAAATTTGGAGCCCATTCATGTGTTTTCCTTTTCTCAAAGATCAGAGACAACTCTGTCTTGTCTGTTGTCAGATTCTTAAACAGAATTGCTTAAAAATATTTTGTTTACTTTTTTGGTTATTTGAGACAAAGAAGGTAAGTCTGACCTATTACTTTTATGTTTATGGTTGGAAATGAAAGTTCTTAAAAAGAATTTTTATGGGGAGAAATGCCAGATATAGGTGAAGGGGAGGAAGGCAGCAAATCATGCTGCCGTGTGTGTACCTATGCAACAATCTTGCATGTTCTTCACATGTACCCCAAAACCTAAAATGCAAAAATAAAAAAAGAATTTTTAAAAATATATATGATATCCCCAATGTTTGCTGCAGCTTTTTAAAACTAATACCTCTTAGAAATATTTCCATATCAGTATATATGAATCTCTCATTTTCAAAAAATAGTTGCATTATATATCATTAAATGCCTTTACTGTATTTTATCTAAACATCCCCATTAATAGATATTTAGCTTTTTGCCTATTATAGAGAATGCTGCAATAAAAATATACCAGTAGACTGGTATAAATTTATGGTAGTGGAGTTGATAGATCAAAACAAGAAATATTTGATATTTTGATAGCTAGTAGGTACCCTGAGAGTGCCATTTTATATTCCTGGCAATAGTGAAAGACAGTTTCTGTTTTTCATACTCTCTCCCATACAGATAGTATATGACAATAATTTAAAAGAAGTAGTAAAATTATGTACATTCATTTGTGTTAATGGAAATTTCCCAGTGATTTTGTAAGCTGATATTTTATGCTGAGTCCTTTTTCCTCAGTGACATTTGGCAATGTTTGAGGCATAAGAATTAGTAAAAAAATACTGAATTAATTTGAATAGACATAGTAAATTTTTACGCTTTTAAAAATAGCAAGATAATACAGTTACATTATTAGAAAGACTGAAAAAATAAAGAGCTCTGGTACTAAAATGGTTAATCAAAGTTAAGAGATGTCCATTATTGACAAGAGCAGCTCTGGCTGGAGTTCCATGGAGGAGATGTCAGACTAGCTCGCTGAGGTTTTATAAATCTAAACCCTGATCTATATTTAACCACTTTCCTCTGATTATTTACTCCTTTCTATTCCAGCAGTCTGAAATCTTGAGAGGCATGTTTTCACAAGTGGTTAGAAATGAGGTTTAGGTAGGTTAGTTCAAACACTTCTTCCCTGTGATCTAGGGAAGGTAATTGAGACCTTTTCAAAAAATACTCAGTAGATTAGCCATACAGTTTGGGGCTTGTTCTAGTTTCCTTTATAGACTCTTTTATGTTCATTCAGAGCCTTCAAGAAATTAAGTACAGAAATAGAAAAAAGAAAAGAAAGACAAGGAGGGTCAGAGAATCCAAATAATTTCTGCAAATAACTCTAACACACCTGGAGTCCAGATTGCCCTTTATATCTAGTTGCCACAAAATCTAAACAAGGTAATTTATAAGCATAATTACTTCAACCAAATATCAAAAAGAAAAATATTCACGGAAGAAATACGAATAAAATGCATGCATCATTTGGGCAAGTCACCATACTTTTCTGGGCCTTTGTTTTACTTCTGTTTGTATAACTTTAAGACCACTGATTCTTTAGTTGTTGTTGACACAGAAACTACGGAGAAGGGGTAGACTTTGAACTAAGCCTTAGGAATTGAGAGAAATTGCTAAGTTAAACTAGAAAGGAAAGCTATTCCAGGTAGGAAAAAATATCCCTTTTAGGAGGATCCCCTTTGCTCTTGAAGACAGGGTTAGGCTCTCCTCCTTGGGATTCTGCTGTGCTGGGTATTTATTTCTGATATCAAGATTTATTTGATTGCATATGTAATACAGTTTGGCTGTGTCTTCACGCAAATCTCATCTTGAATTGTAGTTCTCATAATCCCCAGGTGTCCTGGGAAGGACCAGGAGGAGGTAATTAACTCCTAGGTGTGGTTACCCTCATGCTTCACCTGTGATAGTGAGTGAGTTCTTATGGGATCTGATGGTTTTATAAGGATCTTCTCCTTCGCTTGGCACTCATTGTCTCTCCTGCCACCTTGTGAAGAAGGATGTTGTATTAGTCTGTTCTTACACTGCTAATAAAGACACACCCGAGACTCGGTAATTTATATATAAAAGGAGTCAGGCAATTCTCATGCCTTAGCCCCTTGAATAGCTGGGCTGACAGGCGCCTGCCACCATGCTCAGCTATTTTTTTTTTTTTTTTTTTTAGTAGAGATGGGGTTTTGTCATGTTGGCCAGTCTGTCTCGTCTTGAACTCCTGACCTCAGGCGATTCACCCACCTCGACCTCCCAAGGTGCTGGGCTGGGATTACAGGTATAAGCCACCATTCCCAGCCTGTTAAAATAATTTAAAGTGAGGAATTTTACTCTATGTTAGTGCTTCTGATCCTTTGTTAATTTACATCCTAAATAGATTCCTGAATTCATGTGTTTCTAATAAACAAAAGATTTTTTTAAAATCACAATTTTAAAAATTCAACCAGAATTTTTAAGTAGTAACTGAGATAATAAAACACAAAAATATGCCTAAATTAAAATCTACTTTTAAGCTATTACTGATATAACTTTAAAATATTATCAAATAAAAATAAAAATCAGATCAAAACAGACCTATACATTTCTTAAATTCTAAAGTATGATTTCAAGTAATAATTTCAAATTGTTTCATAATTTTCTAGAACTGTCTCTTATAATTCAGGTGAACTTTATTTTTGTTGTGTTCATCATTTGGTATAAACTTCTTAAAACTTTTGGTTCTATATATGCTTAGCATTATTTATCATTTTTAATAGTAATGATTTCTTTTATTTTTGAATATAATTTCCAAAGCTTGACCATTTATTATGTATCACAATGATGATTAGGCATGTGTTTTAAAACTTGGTGGTTTTTAACTCAATTGCAGATCATTTCATTTTTATATTAAAATCTGTGTATTTGTAGGTTATGATGCAGCAGGTCTGTTTCTTGGGACACAGCTTCTCGCAGCTTCTCATGAAGAAGCAGCAAAATAAAACCAAAGGACAATCTTGCTTGTTTAGGTTTCCTGCAGGGAAGAAAATAATTTTCTATAAGGCTAGGAATTTCTCTCAGATTTCAAAATAGAATTTGTTGCTGGATTAGGAATAAACTTTGTAGATTTAATTCTCTCTTATGTCTTGTGGGGAAAATCAGATGTGATTAGGACTTGAGGTTCTAACATGAAACACTCAATGACATGTATAGAAGCTACTTGAGCAAAAAAGGTCCATACCATGACTCTATTTTATTACCAAGCAGCCTAGCCACCTTGCTCATGAACTAGATGGGATATAACTAGGACCAAACTCATTTATTTAATATTTACTTCAAAACTAGCAGCATCTTCATACCGTCTTTTAAACATTTCCATTTATATTTCAGATTCAGGAGAACATGTACAGATTTGTTCCAGGATATATTGAGTGGTGCTAAGGCTTAGGCTTCTGTTAACGTCACCGTTCAGTTAGTGAACATACTGCCCAATAGGAACTTTTTCAGCCTTTTCCTCCCCGTCTCCCTCCGTTTGAAGTCCTCACTGTCCATTGTTCCCATCTTTATGTCTGTGTGAATCCAAGATTTAGCTTTCACTTTTAAGTGACAGTAAGTGATATGTGGTTTTCTGTGTCTGCATTAGTTCACATAACATAACTACCTCAAGCCACACCCATGTTGCTGTAAAGAGGACATGGTTTTGTTCTTTTTGTGGCCGTGTCGTATTCCATGGTGTTTATGTACCACATTTTCTTTATCCAATCTATCATTAATGGGCACCTAGGTTGATTTTAAATCTTTGCTATTATAAATAGTGCTGCAGTGAACATAGGAGTAGATGTATTATTTTGGAAGAGTGATTTATTTTCCTTTGGGTATACACCCAGTAATGGGATTGCTGGGTCAAACGGTAGTTGTATTTTTAGTTCTTTAACAGATCTCCAAACTGTTTTCCACAGTGGCTGAGCTAATTTTAATTCCCATAAACAGTATTTAAGTGTTCCCTTTTCTCTACAACATCTATTATTTTTAACTTTTCACTAATAGCCATTCTGACTGGCTTGAGACATTATCTCAGTTTAGTTTTAATTTGCATTTCTCTGATGATTAGTAATATTTGAGCACTTTTTCATGTATTTTTTAGTGGATTGTATGTTTTCTTTTGTGAAGTCTCTGTTCATATCCTTTGCCTACTTTTAACAGGATTGTTTTTCTCTTGCTGATTCATTTAACTTCCTTAAAGATTCTGGGTTATTCATTGGATACATAGTTTGCAAATATTTTCTCCCATTCTGTAGGTTGTCTGTGTACTTGTTGAGAGTTTACTTTGCTTTGTGGGAGCTCTTTAGTTTAATTAAATATCATTTGTCTATTTTTGATTTGTTGCATTTGTTTTTAGGATCTTCATCATATATTCTTTGCCTAAGATAATGTCTAGAAGAATATTTCCTAGACTTTCTTCTATAGTTTTTACAGTTTGACATCATACATTTAAGTTTTTAGTCCATATTGAATTAATTTGTGTATATGATGAAAAGTAGGGGGTCATTTTCATTCTTCTGCACATGGCTAGCCAGTTTTCCCAGCACCACTTATTAAATAGGGTGTCCTTTCTCCATTGTTTGTTTTTGTCAACTTTGTTGAAGATGAGTTGTTTGTGGGTGTGCAGCTTTATTTCATGGGTTTCTATTCTGTTTCATTGGTCTATGTGTCTATTTTTGAACCAGTACCATGCTGTTTTGGTCACTGTGGCCTCATAGTATAGTTTGAAGACATGTAATGTGAAGTCTGAAGCTTTGTTCTTTTTGCCTAAGATTGGCTTGGCTATTTGTGCTCTTTTTGGTTTCATACGAATTTTAGAATAGGTTTTGCTAATTATGTGAAAAGTGATGTTTGCAATTTGATAGAAATAGTGTTGAATCTGTAGATCACTTTGGGCAGTATGGCCATTTTAACAATATGGATTCTATTAAGCCATGAGCATGGAGCATCCATTATCTGCGTCAATACATTCTTTAAGCATTCTTTTTTATTTCTCCTTGTAGAGATCCTTCACCTTTATTAGATGTCTCAGTAGGTATTTTATTTTTCTGGACATTGTAAATGGGATTGCATTCTTGATTTGGCTGTTAGCTTGAGTGTTATTGATGTATAGAAATGCTACTGATTTTTTTACATTTCTTTTGTATCCTGAGACTTTGCTGAAGTAATTTACTAGCTCTAGCAGTCTTTTGGTGGAATCTTTAGGGTTTTCCAAGTATAGGATCATATTATTCGTGAAGAGAGATAATCTGACTTATTATTTTGTTTGGATGCCTTTTATTTATTTCTCTTGCCTGATTGCCCTGGCTAGGATTTCTAGTCCTATAGTGAATAGGACTGGTGAGAGTAGACATCTTTATCTTGTTCTAGTCATAAGGGAAATGCTTCCAGCTTGTGTTCATTCAGTATGACGTCGGCTATAGGTTTGACATAGATGGCTCTTATTATTTTGAGATATATTCCTTGAATGCCTAGTTTGTCAAGGATTATCATCACGAAGGGATGTTGTATTTTACTGAATGCTTTTTATGTATCTGTTGAGATTATATAATTTTTGCTTTTCATATTGTTTACAGGTTGTATCACATTAATTGATAGGCATATGTTTAACCATCCTTGCATCCCAGGAATAAAGCCCACTTGATCATAGTTAATTGTCTTTTTGATGTGCTGCTAGATTTTGTCTGCTAGTATTTTGTTGGGGAGTTTTGCATCTTTGTTCATCAGGGATATTGGGTTGTAGGTTTAATTTTTGGGAGTGTCTTTGCCAGATTTTAGTATCAGGATGACACTGGTTTCACAGAATGCGTTAGGGAAAAGTCTCTCCTCCTAGATTTTCTGGAATAGTTCCACTAGGATTGGTATCAGCTCCTTTTGTAGAATTTGGCGGATTTGTCTATTCCATGGCTTTTTTCTTTTTTGATTAGTAGGGCTTTTTGCTTTTTTTTTTTTTTTTTTTTTTTTTTTTTTTTACTGTTTTTTTTTTTTTTTTTTTATTGGTCTGTTCAGGATTTGTGTTTCTTTCTGGTTCAATCTTGGGATTCTCTGTATTTCCAGGAATTTATTCATTTCCTCTAGATTTCCTATTTTGTGTGCAAAGAGATGCTCATAGCAGTCTCTGAAGATATTTTCTATATTTGTGAGGTTGGTTGGATGTCACCTTTTCAGCTATGTGCTTATTTGGATCTTCTCTTTTCTTTTCTTTGTTAATCTAGCTAGTGGTCTCTATATTTGTCCTTTCAAAGAGCCAACTTTTCATGTATTGATTCGTGTGTGTGTGTTTGGGATCTCAGTTTCATAAAGTTCTGCTCTGATTTTAGTTATTATTTCTTTACTTCTGCTAGCTTGGGATTTAGCTTTTTTTTTTTTTTTTTTTTGACTAGATGCTTTAGGTGTGAGATTAAATTGTTAATTCAAGATCTTTCTATCTTATTGATGTAGGTGTTTAGTGCTATAAACTTTCCCCTTAACACTGCTTTTCCCATATTCCAGAGTTTTTGGTATGTTCTGTCTGTATTTTCATTTGTTTCATAGAACTTTTTGATTTCTTCCTAATTTTATGGTTTACTCAAAAGTCATTCAGGAGTAAGTTGTTTAATTTCCATATATTTATGTGGTTTTGAGGTCCTCTTGGTATTGATTTCTATTTTTATTCCATTGTGCTCTGAGAATATACTTGGTGTAATTACGATTTGTTTGGTTTTATTGAGGCTTGCTCTGTGACCAAGGATGTGGTCAATGTTTGAGTATGTTTCATGTACAGATGAGAAGAATGTATATTTTGGTTTTTGAGTGTAGTATTCTGTAAATGTCTGTTAGGTTCAGTTGGTCAGGTATTAATGTCCAGAGTTTATTTGTTAGTTTTCTGCCTTAATTATGTGTTTAATGCTGTCAGTGTGCTATGAATGTCTCCCATTATTATTGTGTGGCTACCAGAGTTTTTCCTTATGTTCAGAAGTAATTTTTTAATAAATCTGGAGGCTCCAATGTGGGATGCATATTTATTTAAAGTTGTTATTTTTTGTTGTTGTTGAATTGAAACTTTTATCAGTATGTAATGTCCTTCTTTGTCCTTTTTTACTGTTGTTAGTTTAAAGTCTATTGTATCTGATACCAGAATAGCAAATCCTGATCTTTTTGATTTTCCATTTTCCTGATGAATCTTTCTCCACCTTGCCTTTTTTTGACCTAATGGGTGTTTTTACATGTGAGATGGGTCTCTTGCAGATAGCAGAATTATGGGCTCTCTTTATTTTAATCCCATTTATCACTCTATGTCTTTTAAGGGGGGCATTTAGGCTGTTTACATTGAGTGTTAATTTTGACATGTGAAGTTTTATTCCTGTCATAGTGTTAACTAGTTGCTGTGTAGTTGCTCCATAGGGTTTATAGGTATGTGCTTTGGTGGTAACAATGTCTTTCATTTCCATGTTTAGAATTTAGTTAAGCAACTCTTGTGGGGCTGGTCTGCTGGTGACAAATATCCTTGCTGGTTGCTTATCTGGAACTTTATTTCTTCTTTGTTTATGAAGCTTAGTTTTGCAGGATATGAAATTCTTAAGTGACATTTCTTTAAGAATGCTAAAAATAAGCCTCCAGTGTCTTTGGAAGATTTCTGCTGAAAAGTCCACTGTCAGTCTGATGGGTTTCTTTTTAGGTAATATGATACTTTTCTCTAGTTGCCTTTACAATTTTTTGTTTTGTGTTGACTTTGAATAGTCTGATGACCGTGTACCTTGAAGATTGTCATCTTGTATAATATCTCACAGGAGTTCTCTGGATTTCTTGTATCTGCATGCTAACTTCTCTAGCAAGATTGGGGAAATTTGCCTGAATTATATGTTTTCCAAATGCCTTACTTTCTGTTCTCTCTCAGGAATGCCAACACATCATATATTTGGTGGCTTTACATAACTTGCTATTTCTCAAAGGTTTTATCGATTTTAATTCTTTTTTATTATTTTTGCCTGATTGGATGGGTTTGAAGAATCAGTCTTCAAGCTCTGAAATTCTTTATTCTTCTTGGTCTAGTATGTTGTTAAGGCTACAATTGTGTTTTGAAACTCCTATAGTGAATTTTTCAACTCCAGGAGTTCTGTTTGGCTTTTTATTTTATTTTTAACCTATCTATGATGTCTTTCAAATCTTGGATCATTTTTGTTTTCTTGGTGTTGAATTTCAACTTTTTCTTGGATCTCACTGAGTTTCTTTGGCATTAACATTATGAATTCTACACATGTCATTTCAGACATTACATTCTGGTTAGAATCCATTATTGCTCGGGAGCTAGTAAAATCCTTTGGAGGTAACAAAACACTCTAGCTTTTTGTATTGCCAGCGTTCTTGTGATGATTCCTTCTCATTTGAGAGAACTGATTCTTCCTTTTAAAAAAAATGCTAATGTTTACATGGGGCTTCTTGATTTTTTGTTATTTTCCCCTTGGGGGTATGACTGTAATCTATCTTGTGTATGGTCCATTGGGTTTGTTTCTGGAAGCTTTCAGAGTGCCAAGGCTCTGTATCTATGGGTTCCTTGGTTGCAGACAAGTTCATGCAGGGGCTTTCTCCGTGGTTACTTGTTGCAGTGATGTAATTTTGTTTAGTGATGTATTTCAGGCTGCAGTCTATTAGGTGGCACTTAAGAGTAAGGGCCACCCAATAAGGGGAGGGCAAAGGCAATAGAGAAGCATGAAAAGCACCCTCCCCCAGCGTACATTTACCATAATGGGGTTGGAGTCACTATAGGAGCCGAAGAAGCAGTTTCTTTCAGCCCACACACCCCATGCCCTGTTAAAAGCCACCATTGAGCCTGCAACAGTGCACAGAGGAGGAGGGCAGTGGGTGAGAGATGACAGCCTCTTCACATCTGTTCCTGGGTTACGGTGGTGCCGCCTTCAGCAGCTAGTGCTGAACTTGGATTTCCTTGGATACAAGGGAGGCTTTGGTAGGTTGCACTCCCCTCTCCTTTAGGAGCAGACTATGCTGAGCATTAGATCTGGGTGTTTTTAGTGGCAAAAAATTCCCTGCTTATAGCCTTTGTAGGATGGCTTACCCAAGTGCTGCTGTCAGTAGTGACATATCGGGCATGTGAGCAGGCTCACTGCCTCCCATGGAGTTGGGGTGGCTGTGGTTACTGGAGATGTATCTTGTTCCCTAGTGCTGTGTGCTTGTGGCAGATTTCCTATTATGTTGTGCTGTTCAATCTCCAGGCCAGTAGGTGGCTCTTATGGGTGAGAACCAGCTACAGCCACTGTGGAAGGGCATATACTTGATCCTTGTCTACTGGGAGAAGCTCTCTGCTGCCTCAGGCAATGGGCTGATCTGTGAAGTGCACAGTAGTCTGAGCTCCCTTTTTAGCCCTGGAGGGTGGTCGGGGCATGGAACCAAGATGAGCAGGCCCTCCTAGGAATCCTCCCAATGGTAGGCACAAGTGCCAGGGCTGAGGGAGAATCCAGTGGGTCGTTATCAAATGCCTAGAGATTTGCCTAATTACGTACCTGGGAAACCTCCTCAATACCAAGTTCTCTGCATGGAGAGGAAGGGAGGTCTCAACTCTTAACCAGGTGCTACAAGTGCCTGGAGACCTGCCTGGGAGTAGAGTACAGAGGACCCCAGTGCCCCACAGTTACGCATAAGACGGGTAAAGCGGCTAAGGCTGCTGATCCAGGGGATGCTAGAAGAGTGCATATTGAAGCTAATTTTAATAGGTATGGAGTTTTTTGTTGGGGAAGGCAGGAAATTTCTGGAATAGTGGTAGTATATACTAAAGACTATTGAATGCATACTTTAAAATGGTGAATTTTGAGTTTATTCAAACTTTAATAAATGTAGTCTATCTCAATAAAAATACTATCAAAGACAGATGTAAATAAATTCTAGTTTTCTTCTGCCTTATCACAAGAGCTGTTATGTGACTATTTCTAAAGATCTTAATTTGTTCTTTATGTACATTAAATATATATATATACACATGTATACATATATATGTATGTGTGTGTGTGTGTATATATATATATATATGTATACATGTTTGCTATTTTGTAATTTGCCATGCTCTTTCCTATTTTATGTCTTACCACAAATTTAAAGTAAGACAACTTCATGTCAAGGAAATTTCATTGTTATGTGTAACTAATGTACTTTAAGCACTGGGTAAGGGTGTGTGTATCCATGCATATTCTAACATATGTGTGTGTAGTAGTATTTTCGTTACTTGGCATGTACCTAAAAATATGTATTTGCAATATAATATTTTTACAGTTACTTACTGAATACCTGGTGCTGGCACAACACTGATGGCCCTTCACAATAGAGATCACAATTTATGTTTCTAAATTATACTGTCTTGAGGCCAAGAAACATAAATTATGATATCTGTTGTGAAGAGCCATTCAGCTCATCTGGGAGACAAAACATGGCATGTTTACTTCTCACAGCTGCCAACTGAGAGAAGGAAGACCCAGGGCCAGGCCAAGTAGGAGAAGCAGTAGTGACTATTATGGGCATTCAGGAGAGGAAAAATAAAGTCTCCGGGAGAAGATGGGTCTTTGGATGTAGAAGATGGGTCTTTGGATGGAGATATGTGAAAAAAAAGAGAAGAGAGCAAAGATTCAGGAGCCAGAGGCCATGAGGAGTTTGCTTAGCACCTGGCCTCTGTGGAGGTCAAAGCCATTTCATTTTTCTGCAGTCTGCTAGGGTCTAAGAGTATTTATCCTGAGCAAGGATATCTTGTTTCAGAGAGAGGACAACCCAAAGTACTGAGATTTTTAAAGGGGGGTTCAGATAAAAATCAAGCTATCATACATTGAAGAGATTTTCAAAAGAAGGACCTGTGGATTCCCTGGAATATTCCCTTGCCTCCCATGTTCCAGCTAGCTTCTGGTAAGAAAGATCACCAAAAAGAAAATTTAAGTGTCAAATTCCAATTGGAACATGTCCAAACTGCAATACTAAATTAGCCTGTAGATTTTTCTTTCCAGTGCATTGAGATAAATTGTAGTTTTAAACAAATTCCAATGAAACTCAGTTTAGCAAGCTAAATGATAATTCAGAACAATGTGTCTGTTAGGATGTTTTCTGCTTTCTCAAAAAAGTGGAAAGGTGTACATCAGAGAAGTGATTCTAAATGTGGAAATTAAAAAGTTATTTGTACTTGAGTATAGACGAGTGGCAGTTTTATCTATGAGATAGCTGCAGTACAGAAGCAATTGGCTCAGGAGTCCAAAAACTAAATCAAATGGTTATCACCCTATATCTGTTTACCACTTGGTCTTTCACATGGCTCAGTTAAGCCAACAGTACAACCTTCTATCTGTGAAGCATTATTCTGGACACAGAAGGGAAGACAGATGTGGGCAAGGCACAGTTCATAAGGTCAAGCTGCTTACTCCACAGATACACATTTTCCACAGTTTATTCCATTGAACACTATCTTGGAAGCTACTACGCAATGAAGAGTTTGATATTTAAATTGGTTGGGATTCCCCTAAATTCCACAGTTTCCTCTTGAAGACTGACAGTTCTTACTAGCATAATAAAGGCACCAACACACACACGAGAGAACAGACATGCTTAACTCACAGCTCTCAGTCCATTTCTCCTGTAAGAGCCTAAAGCTAGTGACCTACAGTATACACTAAGAAAAGTTAAGATCAGTGATGTTCAACAAATCTTTCTTCAATGTTGGAAATGTTTTATGCCTGTGCTATACAATATAGTAGCTAGTAGCCACATGCAGCCATAGAGCATTTTAAATGTGGCCAGTATAATTGGGGAACCTCATTTTTAACTTTATTAATTTATATTTAAACAGCCACACATGGCCAGTGGCTACCATACTGGGTTGTGCAGCCCTAGATTATTAAATATAAATCTTTGAAGGTCTTTTAATAGAAATTTAAATTGTACAATATTTGTCATGGGGAGAAAAGACGCTTTTGAGAGTTTGAGAGAGTTATCAAAAGTTCAACTGATGCTATTGTTTTTGAAAATTCTAGCAACTGAAAATGCCTCTTCAAAATATTTGGAAATCTTTTACTTTCAAAAAGCGGATCTGTCTCAACACTTGTAAAACTCTGAAAAATAATTGTACTTCCCTTGCTCTGAGTAAATTATGTATCCTGGTCTAAGCCTCCAGGCTGGGATGCAGACACCAAGCTACCTTCAGAGATGAGCCTCACATCCGACAGTACAGGGGATCCCTGGACTTACTGTCGGGGAAAGACACTGTTAAATGACTTGACATACAGTAATTCTAAATATTCATTATCAAAGGTTTCTTTCCTCAAAATTTCTATTTTACTTTTATATTTATTTTGGCTAAAAATAAGTCTTTCTCATTTTTATGCTATGAATAACATTAGCCCAACTAAATATTTGCAGGTTAAATAGAATCAGTGGTGATCCTGAGAAGTCTGTAAAAGTGGCAGTTTTTATTTTTTTTTATTCCTTTTCTTAGGATTTTTGCCTTTTGATGTCTTCAGAAAGCTTTAGAACACCTCCAAATTTGTAACATATTGACTCATTTTTAACATTTTTGCAGGCGTCTGGAGCCCCTGACGCCTGCCTCCAAGGGCTTCTCGCTTTTGTAGCTCCAACTTCACTTCCTGCTCATAGAGCATTTGTTTGCCTGCAGTTTGAAAAGGTCCTAGAAGAAGGGTCACACCAAGAGAGAAAAGAGTGGTGTTTCCAACCCTAATAATGGCTAAGCTCCCACGTCTTCCACTAAAAGTGCCTCAGGAAGAGCCAGCCTTATAGCAAAGAAGCTGGGTATTTCTATATGAATCATTTGTCCTGAATAACCTTGAGAGAGGAGCTGCAGACTTTCTCCATTCCATAAATGTATAGAAATTATTATCAATAGAAATTGAAAGAACTGCAGCCTTCAATGAAGAAATCCTCTGAAAGACTATGTATTCATTAGACATCATTTTATTTACTTTGTGGTATAGGTAAGTAAGGTCAACTTAACTTCAGAAATAACACTAACCCTTGCTAGGCTGAATCAAAATTCATGGTAGGCAACCACAAATGAAAAGCCTGATTAGTTCTCACCAGGTTTAACTGGTTAGACCCTGGTATTCCCTAAGAATAAATAAAATGTTTCATTGCCTTGTAGGCAAACTTGTAGCTCCTCATTGGATCACAAAATGGATCCATATATGAATTCAGTTAGATATTATTGATAATTGTTAGCAAGCCTTTCTTCATATTCCTGAACTTAGAAAAACCATTCTAGGTCAGGTGCATAGTCCAAATGTTCAGTACTTTATTTGGCATTTCTCTGACTGTGAAATCTAGGGCTCGGTATTGGTTGCTACCAGTCTTAAAACATTAAGTATGTTGGACAGATCCCTCCGCCGTCTGCTAAAGGTGTACTGTTGGTGAATTCAACTCAACTTTTATGTTACCCTGTGCTGTGCTCTGAATGTTTCCCAAAAAGTTTCTTTCTTATCCCCCAAGGTGTTGGTATTAAAAGGTAGGGTCTCTGGGGAGCTATCAGATCATGATGGCAGAGCCCTCATCAATAGGATTATGGCCCTAAAAGAGGCCCAAGAAAGCTTGTTTGGGCCTTCCACCAGGTGAGGACACAGCTCAAAGGCACCATCTATGAACCAGACATCAAGCCTTCTCTAGACAACAAATCTGCCAGTGCCTTTATCTTGGACTTTCTAGCCTCCAAAATTGGGAGAAAAAAAATTGTGTTGTCCATCAGCTACCGAATTCATAGTATTTTGAAGTCCAGTGGGCCAGTGTCTTTCCAATGTTTTTGACCATGATTCAGAGTAAAAAAATCACAATCTCAAACTTCCACTCAAATAAAAAAAAAAGTTTCATGAAAAAAATATTTTACTTAAATGTGAGTCACTGATATTTGCTATGCTATTTCATACCATATTTCACTTTTAAATGCTTTTCTCTACTCACACAACTGATTTCAAGTTCACTAATGTGTTGGGATCTGCAGCCTGAAAAACACTGTAGTATGTATTTTTAAGTCTATGTATACAAGACATATCTGGGTTTGAGGCAGAGGTGTAAATTAAAAATCAGTATATAGGTAGTAAGCGGACAAAATGGTCTAGGGAGAGACTATAAAGTGAGAAGAAGAGAAGGCCAGCGGTGTAGTTCTGAGATACGGGGAAATGGCATGGAGGAAGCTCATGCCAGAGGAGAGTGTGCTATCAAAGGCAATTGAAGAGACTGTTTTGACAAAAAAGGAATAATGTTCAATGCTGCTAGGTGGCCAAAATAATCAATGCAGTTTCCATTAGATTAAGGATGACTAAATCACTGGTCACGTTGGTGAAAGGACTGTCAGGGTGTGAAGGGGAAATATTACATTTCTGTAGGTTGACAAAAGAGTAGGAAGTGAGGAAATAGGAATACAGATAGATAGATAGAAGATTCCTTCAGGAAACCTGTCTCTGAAATAAAGGATTTGTATCAGTAGTATCTGGAGAAGAAAATAAGTGGTAGGATGGAAACAGTATGCTGTACCTTCTCTTATTTCTCATAAAACTTTTTATTTCAAGGTCAGCAGAGTTACCTGGGGCTAACTTTAGGATTACAGGATTAAATGAATAAATCCACATTTGCATGATGCAATCTCTCTTGTGTGGTTTTGTGGCCTTTCATTCACTGTGTGTTTGTGTATGAACACACACACATACATATATATACAAACACATGCATTATCTTTGTATTAATATAGAAACTATATATATAATAGACACTACATATATATATATATATATACACACACACACACGTGTGTGTGTGTGTGTGTGTGTAGATGACCTATCTATCTCCTCTACTCTGAAGAGAACATATTTAGAAGAGCATATCAGCAAAGTTTCTAGGTTAATCCATATGTAGATAGCCTAAAATATCCCTAGGATACCCCTAGCTATCACAGAATACCGGAGCTTTTGCTGGAGAATGCCCTAGTATAAGACACCTGATATCATCAAGGGCTGCCAGTCTTCCTTCTAGTATGATTCAAAGTGTAGGCTGTAGATTTAATTTCTTTCAGTGGCAGAAAAGTTATTCAAAGCTTTATTAGAACATACCTTGGGTCTCAGCCTTTCGAGGTACAGAGTAAGAAAATTGCTATATTTCAGTTTCTCTATCAATCAATCTAGTTATCAACTATGTCAAGACACATAATTGTTCCATATTTGAATTACTGCCAGTGATTAGCAGTAACCTACAACCTCCTTGACATTTCTGTCAAATATGTTCTACGGTTTCTAAATAAAACCTACCAACCTTAAGAAAGATAGGTCAAGGAAATTTTATAATTTCCTAGTGAAAAGATTAGGTCCCAGTGAAAAGATTATTTGTTTTACAATCCAGCAGCCAGTCGGGCAGAGTATGTATGTTAAACGCTTTTCTCCCACTGCTTTGGTTAAAGATAGAGTGTTTCATTTATAAAATACTTTGGGCTTTATGGAGAACTATACTGATTATAAACTAAAAGTTGTTATAAATCCTGATCTTCATTTTACATTGCTTAATTAATAGTGTGAGGGATTTAAGAGATCTAGGTGGTTGTTGCTATTGAAAGTAAACTCTGGCCATTTCCTAATTTCTTCTTTTCTGATTTTTCTCAAAATATTCACACTTCTTTTTATATGGAAAGGTATTTTATACACAAAAAAGGCACCATGTCAGACAAAGGGTCTGGTGCCTCAGCTTCTCAGCTCTTCCTAGAAATCTAAGATTGTTTTTTCCTAGGACTAGGAAGCCAAAAGTGTCACATGGTCAAAAAATGCTTCCACACTTGGTCTTAGCCAAAAGGCTGAGAGGCAATACATACACACACACCATGGAATAGTATACAGCCATAAAAAAGGATGAGTTCATTTCCTTTGCAAGGACATGGATAAGCTAGAAACCATCATTCTCAGCAAACTGGCACAGGATTGGAAGACTAAACACCACATGTTGTCACTCATAGGTGGGAGTCAAACAATGAGAACACATGGACACAGGGAGGGGAACATCACATACCAGGATCTGTCGGGGAGGGGGGTTAGAAAAGGGGTAGCATTAGGAGAAATATTAACACAGATGATGGGTTTATGGGTGCAGCAGACCACCACGGCATATGTATACCTATGTAACTAAATCTGCACATTCTGCACATGTATCCCAGAATTTAAAGTACAATAATGATAAAACAGACATTAAAAATGCTTTCATCTACTGGTCAAACTCAGGAATACACTAATGTTCCCCTGCCTGAAATGGCTAGTTGACGGTGCAAAACAATCCAATGTGAGCGGAGCTTGGTCACAGAGCTCAGAAACTCAAAATAGTGGTTTTTTGCTGATGGTGAAGGTAGATTCCAATCAACAAGCAGGCTATTCAGAGAGATCAAAGGAGGAACGGGGGTAAGATTAGAACTCAGATTCCCTAAGGTTCTATTCTCCTATTCTCTCATGGCCTTGAACTGGTAAATGGAATGGCTCAAGTGGTCAATTGACCCTTTTCTTAAGGTCCCCTAGTTGGGTCAGTAGTCACTTTAATTCATTCCCGTGGGTGAAAATACGTAACTGTTTCCCTTTCTGACAGTCACAGTGGGTTGATTTGCCATGGTGAGCAGTTGCCAGATAGGACAATGGAATTTGTCTAATTCCTGTGATGACTTTAGATATGAAATGCCAGGCTGCTTGGCCTAGGGGAAGGTGCTATAAGTTGCAGGCACCGAAGCCAACTCTCCCAGCCCTGCCCCCCCGCCCGCTCCCCCACCCCTTGACAGTCTCCCTCCTGGGTTGTGATCTGGTTGAATTAATTCACAGCTGCCAGTTATGAGGACTTTATCTGCATTGTTAGCATTCCTTCTAACCTGCAGCCTCTGTTCATTTAATGATTATCTGATGGGGATTGATATTAAGCAAAGAGGAATGTTCAAATCATGCTGGCTTTGGCAAGTGGGAACTAAACAGAATTTCAGTTTAGGAGGAAAATATTTGCTCACTAACATGAAATTTTTGTTAGTAAGATTGTGGAATTGAAGGGAAAATTCCAGAAAAAATATTCTGGCAAAGGGGACTTCAACGAATGGTTCTCTATGTACTTTAGCCAAAAGATGAGAAAAAAGCAACAAGGGAGGCAAAGAATAGGTAATATAGGAATAAACTTCTCATAACCATTTTTGGCCATTTTAGGCAAATATTAACTACATCGTCATTATTAAACTCAGTTATATAATGTATTTGCATTAAACTAATAATAGCAAGAGATATTAAGAGTATTTAGAAGTCTCAGCGTTCAAAGAGGAATTTTCTTAAAGGACGTATTTTTAAAACAGATTTCTTGAATTCATAGCTTTCTCTTCAGAATCTCTGACAGATAAGAAAGCCTCTGAAAGAAGGAAAGGAACAAACCTCATAAAGATAATTTCTCAATCTAGCAAATGCAGTTATGACTGCAGCTGGCTTTCTTCAATATGACATACTGCATAAGCACACAGACTCCAATGCATCCTTTTTTGCTGAGGGTCTACAGCAGGCTCACAGGCAATAATACACAAGACAAAAAAGAAACTCAGAGGGGCCGATGAGATTTCCAAGGGCAAAACTCCTAAGCTTCCTTTGGAGAGAGAGGTCAATTTCACAATAACTCAAAATATATTTCTATCACACTAAGCTGACAGGCATTTGTACGTTATGGGCATCTAACTATGGAAAGGCTTAAGTCTCCCTGCCTTGACTACATTTCCAACATACTCGCAATATACTGCCCATGATAATCCATGCCCATTTTAAAATAAATCTAATCTATGTAACTAAAAAATTACAGTGGTTCTTTTAGTGCCTTATGAAAAATGTGAAAAGGACAAGGCTAAGTTAGTGTTTTTTCTTTGAAGGCAGATAGAACTTGAGAAGTCAATTACTACCAAGAAGAGTGAAAGCCTAGAGACGAATGAAAGAATTCAGTACCCAATAGCCTTCCTTGATGCTTCACTGAGCACTAGTGTGTTGGTGGGCTGGCCTGAGCCGTAAGTGTCACTTGAGCAAGAGAAAAATGCTAATAATTAGATAGTAAGAGCGGAAAACCTTGGCCATGGCTGCCAGTTTTACTACTGAGGACACCCCTCTTTTTCCCTGTGTTTCTGCCTGCCTGGGACCTCTCTGCATGTTTCTTCAATTGCTCTCCCTATTATGTTCTTTTTTGGTTCATGCCTTCTAACTTGTCAGAGTCATAATGACTTTCTGATGAAGACGTGCTCACTGATTGAGAAAAGTCATTCCCAGCTCTGCGGAACAGGGAGAACTGAGCCGCAGGGCAGGGCTGGCTGGCAACCCAGATGTCATAGAGGTGGGGCTGGAGAAGCTGAGCACTCCATCAGCAGCTGGAACCTTCGCTTTCTAACTACAGACTTTTAGATCAGAAACGTCTCTTAAAGGTGGTGTCAGACAAGTGAGAGGCCACGTCAGGGATGCCTTTGACAGTACCTTTAGATGAGGTTAGATTTGCTTATTTACCTATCTCAGAGCCCTCTGGATTGGGACCTCCTTTATGGCAGAGAAGCAGGGAACTTGTTCTGTTTGGTTTAAGGCCCCCATTTGCCAGGGAAGCAAGAAATCCAATATCTGTCCCAGTTCACAACTTGGCCCTTTATTCCCAGGGCTGCCTTGAAATTAGGGGCTTAAATAGTGCTCTGAAAACAGAGAAAGTGCTCCTAGCCCTCCAAACAAGATGATTGCCATGTAAACAGTCTTTGTCTAAACCACTTGCTCTATTTAGAGTGGGTATGTTCATTTGATGAGGTCTCATAGTGCACAGATTAAGAGGACAGCTTCTGTGGCCAAATGAACCAAGCATGAAATCGACACTTTCTAGCTGTGTGGGAAAATTCCCCAGCCTCTCAGTGCTGCAGTTTCCTCTTGTATAAAACAATACGCATCTCTCAGGGCTGTTGTGTAGATTAACAGTGTTAAAACATGCACAAAAATTAGAACAGTGTTCAGAACACTGTAAGAGCTCTGTCAGTGTCACTGCCTGCCTCTGGCTTTTTGAGCATCTTTAGTTGGGCTCTGAAAGCTGCTTCTCCTGGTGTTACCCTCCTGGCTTCCATGTGCCATTCCTTGGGAACCCCTGCCACTCCTCAAAGCACTGATATGTACACCATAGTTCTTAGGAATAGGAAAAATGTACCAATCATGGTACATGCTATAGCTGATGGCCACCTTCCTATTCACTCTCCTAAAGTACACAGCTCTCTCATATTCAACAAACACACATACTGGCACTTTTTCTTCTGGGAAGGCCAGTATTGCCTCTGTAGTCTCAGTAGCAGCCTCTGTCATTTGTCCTTTACTTGCCAAACAAAAGCCTATTCATTTATTTGTTGGAGGTGGGGGATCGTCTTCAGGAAACCTTGCATCACCGTATTTATTAATGATTACAGAGCCCAAATGCAAATAAAGCTTCTCAGAGTAGGAGAAAACACTGCTCTTCCTTCTAAGTCTTCCATGGTAGTGAAGGAAATTACAGATTAGGATGAGCATACTTTGTTCCACTATGTTTGTATTTATTATCTGTCTCTCCCAGTAGATTGTAAGCTCAGTAAAGTTGAAGAATTTAGCTGCAGAACTTCTTCTGCGTTCCACATTTATTAAGTAAACTTAAATGAATGAATGATTAAACAAATGTGAATAGGGATGAAGCCGACTTGATTGTGATGGATAAGCTTTTTCATGTGCTGTTGGATTCAGTTACTCAGTATTTCATTGAAGATTTTTGCATCAATGTTCATCATGGATACTGGCCTACAGTTTTACTTTTTAGTGGAGTCTCTCCTAGGTTTAAGTATCAGGATGATATTGGTCTCATAAAATGAGTTAGAGAGGATTCCCTCTTTTTGTATTGTTTGGAATAGTTTCAGAAGGAATGGTACCAACTCCTATTTATACCTCTGGTAGAATTCAGCTGTGAACTCCTCTGATCCTGGACTTTTTTGGTTAGTAGGCTATTAATTGCCACCCCAATTACAGAGCTTATTATTCATCTATTCAGGGATTCAACTTCTTCCTGGTTTAGTCTTAGGAGGGTGTAAGTGTCCAGGAATTCATCCATTTCATCTAAATTTACTGGTTTATTTGCATAGAGGTGTTTGTAGTCATCTCTGATGGTAGTTTATATTTCAGTGGGATCAGTAGTGATTTCCCCTTTATCAATTTTTATTGCATCTATTTTGTTCTTCTCTCTTTTCTATTAGTCTGGCTAGCTATTTATCTATTTTAATAATCTTTTGAAAAAACCAGCTCCTGGATGCAAGGCTGGTTCAACATATGCAAATCTATAAACATAATCCGTCACATAAACAGAAGCAAAGACAAAAACCACGTTATCTTAATAGGTGCAGAGAAGGCCTTTGACAAAATTCAACAGCCCTTTATGCTAAAAACTCTCAATACATTAAGTATTGTTGGAACATATCTCAAAATAATAAGAGCTACTTATGAGAAACCAATAGCTATTACTGAATGGCCAAAAACTGGAAGCATTCCCTTTGAAAACTGGCACAAGACAAGGATGCCCTCTCACACCACTCCTATTCAACATAGTATTGAAAATTCTGGTCAGGGCAATCAGGCAAGAAAAAGAAATAAAGGGTATTGAATTAGGAAAAGAGGAAGTCAAATTGTCTCTATTTGCAGATGACATGATTATATATTTAGAATACAGACACCATCGTCTCAGCCCCAAATCTCCTTAAGCTGATAAGCAACATCAGCAAAGTCTCAGGATACAAAATTAATGTGCAAAAATCACAAGCATTCCTATACACCAAAAACAGACAAACGGACAGCCAAATCATGAGTGAATTTCTATTCACAATTGCTACAAAGAGAATAAAATACCTAGGAATACAACTAACAAGGGATGTGAATGACCTCTTCAAGGAGAACTACAAACCACTACTCAATGAAATAAGAGCAGACACAAACAGATGGAAAAACATTCCATGCTTATGGTTAGGAAGAATCAACACCGTGAAAATTGCCATACTGCCCAAAGTAATTTATAGATTCAATGTTATTCCCATCAAGCTACCATTGACTTTCCTCACAGAAATGGAAAAAACTACCTTAAACTTCAAATGGAACCCAAAAGGAGCTTGAATAGCCAAGACAATCCTAAGCAAAAAAAAAAAAAAAAAAAAAAAAAAAAAAAAAAAAAAAAAAAGCCGGAGGCATCATGCTACCTGACTTCAAACTATACTACAAGCCTACAGAAACCAAAACAGTATGGTACTGGTAACAAAACAGAGATATAGACCAATGGAACAGAACAGAGGCCTCAAAAATAACGCCACACATCCACAACCATCTGATCTTTGACAAACCTGAGAAAAACAAGCAATGGGGAAAGGATTCCCTATTTAATAAATGGTGTTGGGAAAACTGTCTAGATATATGCAGAAAGCTGAAACTGGATCCCTTCCTTGCACCTTATTAAAAAAAAAAAAAACTCCAGATGGATTAAATATTTAAATATAAGACCTACCACCATAAAAACCCTAAAATAAAACAATGGCAATAGCATTCAGGACATAGGCATAGACAAGGACTTCATAACGAAAACACAAAAAGCAATGGCAACAAAAGCCAAAATAGACAAATGGGATAAGATGAAACTTACGAAGAGCCTCTGCACAGCAAACGAAACCATAATTAGTGTGAATTGGCAACCAACAGAATGGGAAAAATTTTTTGCACTCTACCCATCTGACAAAGGGCTAATATCCAGAATCTACAAAGAACTTAAACAAATTTACAAGAAATGAACAACCCCATCAAAAAGTGGACAAAGGATATGAACAGACACTTTTCAAAAGAAGACATTTATGTGGCCAAAAAACATATGAAAACATCCTCATCATCACTGGTCATTAGAGAAATGCTAATCAAAACCACAAAATTCCTGGAGATTTAAAATGGTGATCATTAAAAAAAAAAAAAATCAGGAGACCACAGATGCTGGAGAGGATGTGGAGAAATAGGAATGCTTTTATACTGTTGGTGGGAGTGTAAATTAGTTCCACCATTGTGGAAGACAGTGTGGCTATTCCTCAAGTTCTAGAAATTGACATACCATTTGACCCAGCAATCCCATTACTGGGTGTATACCCAAAGGATTATAAATTGTTCTGTTATAAAGACACATGAACATGTATGTTTGGTACGGCACTGTTTACAATAGCAAAGACTTGGAACCAACCCAAATGCCCATCAACAATAGGCTGGATAAAGAAAATGTGGCACATATACATCATGGAATACTATGCAGTCATAAAAAAGGATGAGTTCATGTCCTTTGCAGGGACATGGATGAAGCTGGAAACCATCATTCTCAGCAAACTGACACAACAACAGAAACCCCATACGTTCTCACTCATAAGTTTGAGCAATAAGAACTCATGGACACAGGGAGGGGAGCATCACACACTGGGGCCTGTTGGGGGATGGAGGGGGCTAGGGGAGGAATATCAGGGGTGGGGGGATTGGGAAAGGCTAACTTTAGGAGAAGTACCTAATGTAGATGACAGGGGGGGATGAATGTAGCAAACCACAATGGCACGTGTACACCTATGTAACAAATCTGCATGTTCTGCACATGTGCCCCAGAACTTAAAGTATAATTTTAAAAAATAAATAAATAAATATATATATATATATATATATATATATATAACAAATAGAAAATAAAAATAAATAAATTTCAATAGGGATTTTACTTACTAACCATGAAAGTTTATTCTTTTTATGTTCTCACCCTTTCCTTTGGAACACATACATAGTCAAAGGTTTGCTGGTCAATGTTTAATAATCAGCTCTTCATGGAGATGGGAAAGTCCTGATCTATAGAACTTGGCAATTTCTTTGGTGTAAATATTTCTGTTATAGGTGATTTCATATGAGTAGCTCACAAAATTCCTGGAGATTTAATATTTGGCTCTTACATGCAGTTACAGAATATCTCCAGAATACCACTAAGAATAGGCATTAAATTTATTTTATTTATTATAAGGAAGATGAAGCACTCTTTAAAATGAATTGAAACTATAATACAAATCTTATTCTTATTCCTAATTATATGACTAGATATACACACAAATAAATGAGTAGGTGTGCAGAAACAAGTAAATGTAGCAAGCCTGAGACTGGTATCTACAAAAAAAAAAAAAAAAAAAAAGCTTACAAGGTTGGTCCATGACTGGCTTCGGGGAACTTGCATTCTAGCAGGGCTCCCACTTGTCCCAAAACTCTACCTAGAATGTCTTCTCTATATTCTCACAGCATATCGATATGCTTTTATTACAGTATTTCCAGGTCCCCATTGTCTCCCCCAACTCCAGGACAATGAGCTTCCCAAGGGCAGGAGCCATTGTTGTTCTTTTGGTGACTTCAGTGGGAAATACAATGCCCAGCACTTACTAGGACATTGGGTTCTCTAAACAGATTGTATTGCATGGCGCAGAGACACCTTAGGTCAGGAGAGGGATTGATTATGGGGCGAAAAATAAAAGACTATTAGATGGAGGGCCAATTCTGAAGCTTTGTTGACAGTGAAGACAGAAACGTATATCCCTGTCCCTTCTCCTGCCTCTTATCCATACTGTGTTTTGGTGAATGGTTTATAGGACATCTATGTGCCCTCTCCTCATTGTGTACCCAGTGTCTACTGTGCAATGGATATCTCAAGAGCCTCCAATACGCTTGATCCCAGAGTACCCCCAGTGGCTGCTCAACTTTCCTAATTCCCATTGTATGCAAGGCAGCAGAGCAGAAAGGTTGAAGCAGAAGCAACACTAACGAAAGGTCACTGGAGAAAGGGTTCCTTCATTAGGAGATGACTTCAAATAATCAACAGGGAAGACACAAAGACTGTAATTCTATGAAATTCCAGACTTCCCCTTGTTGGTTTTTTGTTTTCCCGTATGTCATTAAAACTAGTTTCAACACTTCGGTAACCTCAAATTTGAAGGCTTGTCTTTCATTTTCAATCACTCAGGCATGCTTAGCATTTTACTAGCAGACTAAAGGAATGCAGGTCACCCAAAGAGGACAGATGGCTGGAACAATTTGAAATCATGCCAAGTCTTTTTCGTCCTCTCTCTTAGCTCATGTACAGAAACGTTGGAAGCTTACTCACTTCTGATAAGAATCCTTAAAAGCAAGGATGAGAGAAATGAAGCACTCAGAGAGATGATTAACATAAAATGGTATCAAAACAATGACTTACTCATTGCATTTTTTCATTTCTCAATGATGAAAAGCCATTTCCATTCCTCTAGCTTTGGAGTGGAGATAATATAAGCTCAATTGAATTCAGTGAGAGAAAGTTTTATGACCTTTATTTTTTTGGCTCAAGTTAACAGCAATGTCTGAAGACAATGCCAGGAAATTTCTGTTTAGACTAATCTACAGACGAAACTTCTAACCGGGAATGATAGCTTTGCATTTTCTTTATTGAATTCATCTCTTGGACATAAACATACTGTCTATTAACCTATTTACATGTTTAATTAAACACATTTTCTGTCAGATTAAAATGAGAACAGAAAACTACCTCTCTCTCTCTCTCTTTTTTTTGGGGGGGGATACAGAGTTTTGCTCTTGTTGCCCAGGCTGGAGTGCAGTGGCGTGATGATGTCTGCCCACTGCAGCCTTTGCCTCCCAGGTTCAAGTGATTCTCCTGCCTCAGCCTCCTGAGTAGCTGGGACTACAGTTGCGTGCCACCATGCCTGGCCAATTTTTTTGTATTTTTAGTAGAGACAGGGTTTCACCGTGTTAGCCAGGATGGTCTTGATCTCCTGACCTTGTGATCCACCCACCTTGGACCCCCAAACTGCTGGGATTACAGGCATGCACCTCCATGCCTGGCCTAAACTACCTATCAATGGATTATGTGGAGTGTCCACCATGTGCCAGAACCTGCACTAGAAACTCTGGGTACACAGTGGTTAACAGAACAGACATGGTCCTTGCCCTTGCGAAGCTTACAGTTTTGTGGGAGAGAGAAAATAAACAAGAAAACAATCAAATGAATATTTTCTCACTAATTATGATGTACAATGAAGGCAGTATGTGCCAGGAAGGTGAACTGATATTGGGTGATGAGAGAAGACCTCTCTGAAGAAGGTATATTTAATCTGAGGCCTTAAGAATAAGGAAGAATCAGCTAGGAATAGTAGGTGTCTATTTGTGGGAATAAACAAGGATGGAGTCGTGTTGACAGGCAGAGTGAACAGCATGTATGTGGGTTTTAGGCAAGAAAGATCTTGCAGAGATGTGGAACTGAAAGACTGTCAATACGGTTGGAGCATACTGAAGAAGGGGAGAATGGTATAGGGCATCCACTAGAGTAGCTAGCCTGGTTGCATCAGTACAGCAGGGTTCAATATATTTTTTTATGAAAATGAATAAAGTTCCTACAAAAAATTAAGGAAGTTACCTTGTGCCCCAAGTTATGATCTCATCCCCAGTCATTCTAACATCTCTTCCAAGAATAGAAACTTGGGGAGAGGGCACAAGATCTCCTGGGATAAACATAGACTAATGTGGACACTGAGTTTTATGCAACAGAAATAAAATACTGCCAGTGACTTGTGAATTTGCCTATTGGATTCAGAAGCTTAATTCAACGGAGTTCAATAGGACAGACTGGTTGGTGATAGTTGGTTAGCATGGAGTTAGAGTGTTTAGCCAAGAACTATAAAAATCTTAACATTCTTTTTGCTATGGCCTCATCAATATCTGTGTCCCTCAGCCTAAAGCTGAAGCAAATGGGGTGATGCGGTGGAAAAAAATTATTTTGCACTCTATCAATGTGGACCTAAATCACTGATATTTTCCTGCCATGTAAACTTTTAGACAGGAAAAATGAATCCAACTCATTATCACTGTCACCAGTGTATCCAGATTGTATTTCAGCCAGACACAAACTGAAGAATGGGTAGACTACCAAGAAAACAAGTAGCACAGAGTATAGTGCCACCATTCAGTTTCAAATGAAATTCATATTGAGGTAAAGGAAAATAACTGAGCCAAGTTCTGAACTTATTTCCAATTCTCCCAGACTGAAAGTACTCCAGTCAAGAATATATAACCAGCAAAAAAAAATTCATTAACAGATTCTTTACTGCCTTGAGCACGCTTTTATCATCCTGGAGATTTACTTGGATGGGTTGACTCAATATAAATTAGAAACATATGGATTAAATGTTTCAAAATCTTCAGATGTGGTGGAGATTTTGACAAACTAAAAGACCACTGAAAGGTATTTGGAAAGGTTTTCATAATCCAAGAACCACCAGGTTGGCCCATCTTTAAAAATGAAGCTATGACCTTGTGAACATTATAATAGTTCTCATAATTTTATGCTTCACAAAAGATGTCCTTTCATCACTGTTTATAATAGATAATTATTTAGGTGTAAGACTGAACATGCAGATGTAAAAATGGTGGAAGGGAGTCTGACAGAGGAATACTTTTCTAACAGAATACCCTAAGATTCCATGGATAATGGGAAATGTAGAAGTCAGTTAGTGTCATTCCTGACAGGGTTCTCATTAGCAAAACCAGCATTTACTCTAGTCAGTTTAAACAGAAAAGGACTTTGCCAAAGGAATTACGATGCTCACCAGTTTTCTTAGAGAGCCAGAGAACCAAAGTAGGGGATACACAGCTAGGAATGGCGCCCAAACCACACATCAAGGGCTGCTGCAGCCCAGACCTTCCAGATTGCGGTGAAAATCCTGGTTACTATAAGACACAAGACTTTTCATTCTTGGCATCAAAAGGCAAGCACTTCTTCTGCCTCATTTACTGAAAGACTCTGCATACTCTCTTTTCATATGAATCAATTGCAAAAGACTTTCATGAACGTATCTGATTGGCAGAACTCAATTTACCACATCCCTTGTGCCGCACCTAGAAGGGAATGTAGGGAAGAGAGCCTGGCTCTTCCTGGAGAGGAGGAATACACAAGGTGGAAATTTCTCCATTAATAACAATGTTTTTCCTAAGACGCTGGATAGCCACAACAAGGAGAATATTCTACAATTTACATTTTGTAATAATACAAGATTATAAATCATACTTCACAATCTTGTTTTGCTATGCAACTGATACAGTTATTTCATATATGCTTATAATTTTCTTCCTGTTTTTTTTTAAATCATATTAGACACTCTCACTTAACAGTCCAACACATTTCCTGTGTGAAACCCAGGTGAAAATCAGAAATTAAGCACTCCTAAAAATGGGAGTGATATGAAGGTAAGCATACCTGAAACAGCATGCATATTGTTTACATGAGTGTATTTTAGGCATTCTCCTCAGAACCCATTGATGCTTTTTCTTTTGAGAATTTATTCTGTGTCATTCTCCCTCACTAGGAGCATGTTTCAAGAATATTTAAACAACCATATACCTTTCACATAGATTAATCTCTCTTGCTTCAGAGTCCAGGCCAGTTGTTTTTTAGAATGTCCCACATTTTGAAATTATATGGTTTGTTTCATCATGACTAGATTTAGAATAAATACATTTGGAAGAAATGTTACTTAGATGATGATTTAGTCTCAGCCATTTCTAAAATAAGGCAAATAATGTCAGTTTGTGTAAAATAACCAGTGATATTAAGTTAAAACATTCGGTAAGTTGGTAGACTAGAAATTTCTTCCTGGGGTGGAGCCAAGATAGCTGAATAGAGGCAGCTCCACTCTGCAGCTCCCACAAAGAAGGACAAAAACTGACTGAACTCTGCATCTTCAGTTCAGGTACCAAAGTTATTTTATTGGGACTGTCTAGGTGGTTGGCATGACCCACCAAGAGAAAGCAAAAAAGGGGTGGAGCAAGATCCTACCTGGGGGCTGCATGCAGCAAAGGGAACTCCCTCCCCCAGCCAAGGGAGACAGACAGTTAGGGATTATGCTTCCCCTCCCTGAAAACCAGGGCTTTCCCAGGGAATCTTGCAACCTGTAGATTAGGAGGTCCCCTCCTGAGCCCTTGCTACCAGAGCCTTGGGTCCCAAGCACAAGGCTGTGGAGAATCGTGGTGGCTGCTCAGGTGGGCTGTTCTAGTGGGTGGCCACTTGGAGTAGGCACTGACACAGGAATATTTGCATATTCTAGCTCTGGGAATTCTCATGAGGCAGCAGATCATCCACTCTTGTGGGGAGGGGGCTGAAGCCAGGGAGACAACAGGCATCACTCCCATGGAACTCTACTACAGACCTGCTGGATTAGCATCACTGTCCGCCAGTGCAGTGGGCTAGAAACGGCGTAAGAAGACCAGGTTCCCAAGGAGATAGGCAGCTGCCATCACTGCCACTCCAGTCACCACTTTCCCTTGCCACCAGACCCAGCCAGAAGGGGCAGGACCTGGATCCACTCCTCCTCACTGAGTGGGGCCTCCCTGTGGGAATCTCAGCATCTCCAGCCAGGGGTTTATGGACAGAACACTTATCAGAGAAGGTCCTAGGAGGAGAAGTGGCTGCAGTATCCTGGATCAGTAATCTTAATCTTTTCTGCCTGCCAGCTCTGGATAGTTAGCGCAGCCCAGATGAGGGTAATTCCCCATAGCATAGTACACCTGCCCTCCCAAGGGGCAGACAGACTGGTTATTTAAGCAGGTCTCTGACCCTACTGCTCCTGACTGAGATCTCCCAACAGGAATCTTCAGATACCTCATACGGGAATATTCTAGCCAGCATCAGGCCAGTGTCCCTCTGGGACAGGGCTCCCAGAGGAAGGAGCAGGCTGCCATCTTTGCTGGTCTACAGCCTCAACTGGTGATATCTCCAGGAAGGGGAGAGACCCAAGTGAATAGGGGCAGGAGTGGACTCCAAGCAAACCACAGCAGTCCTACAGAAGAGGGTACTGACTGCTAAAAGAAAAGCACACAGAAAGCAACAGCATAAATGAAAAAGATGCCACAAAACCCCAACCAAAAGTCAGCATCCTCAAAGATCAATGGTAGATAAAAACCCATGAAGATGAGGAAGAAATAATGCAAAAACACAAGAATGCTGAAAACTCAGAAAGCAAGAGGGCCTCCTCTCCTTCAAAAAAAATCACCACACATCTCTAGCAAGGGCACAGAACTGGGCTGAGGCTGAGATGGACGAATTGACAGGAGTAGGCTTCAGAAGATGGGTAATAACGAACTTGGCTGAGCAAAATGGTTATGTACTAACTCACTACAAAGAAGCAAAGAACCATGATAAAACATTACAGGAGCTGTTAACTAAAATTATCAGTTTAGGGAGGAACATAACTGATCTATTGCAGCTGAAAAACACAACATGATAATTTTATAATACAAACCAAAGTATCAGTAGCCAAATAGAGCAAGTGGAAGAAGCGATATCAGAGCTTGAAGACAATCTTGCTGAAATAAGCAGGCAGACAAGATTAGAGAAAAAGAAATGAAAAGGAACAAACAAAACCTCCAAGAATTATGGGATTATGTTAAAAAACTGAACCTAACATTGATAGGGATACCTTAAAGAGATGGGGAGAACAGAATCAAATTGGAAAACATGCCTTAAGATATCATCCAGGATAACTTCCCCAACCTAGCAAGACAAGCCAACATTCAAATTCAGGAAATCCAGAGAACCCCAGTAACATACTCTATGAGAATATCAACTCCAAGAATATTATCATCAAATTCTCCAAGGTAAAAATAAAGGAAAAAATATTAAGGGAAGGCAGAGAGAAGGGTCAGGGCACCTATAAAGGGAAGCCCATCAGAGAAACAACTGATCTCTCAGCAGAAACCTTACAAGCCAGAAGAGATTGGGGGCCAATTTTCAACGGTCTTAAAGAAAACAATTTCCAACCTAGAATTTTATATCTGGCCAAACTAAAATTCATAAGTGAAAGAGAAATAAATTTGTTTTTCAGACAAGCAAATGCTGAGGGAATTTACCTCCACCAGGCCTGCCTTGTAAGAGCTCCTAAAGGAAGCGCTAAATATGGAAAGGAAAAACTGTTACCAGACACTGCAAAAAACACACTGAAATAGACAGACCAATGTCGCTATGCAGCAAATACATAAACAGGTCTACAAAATAACCAAATAGCATCATGATGTCAGGATCAAATTTATACATAACAATATTAACCTTAAACGTGAATGAGCTAAATGCCCCAATTAAAAGACATAGAGTGGCAAACTGGATAAAGAGTCAAAAATCTATCAGTGTGTTGTATTCAAGAGACACATATCACATGCAAAGACACACATAGACTCAAAAGGATGGAGGAAAATTTACTAAGTAAATGAAGAACAGAAGAAAGCAGGAGTTGCAAATCGAGTTTCTTACAAAATAGACTTTAAACCAACAAAGATCAAAAAAGACAAAGGCATTATATATTGGCTAAAGGGTCAATTCAACAAGAAGAGCTAACTAACCTTAATATATATGCACTCAAGACAGGAGCACCCAGATTCATAAAACAAGTCGTTAGAGACCTACAAAGAGATTTAGACTCCCACACAACAACATTGGGAGACTTTAATATCCCACTGTCAATATTACACAGATCACTGAGACACAAAATTAACAAAGATATTCAGGACTTGAACTCAGCTCTAGATCAAGTGGACTTAATAGATATCTACAGATCTTTCTACCCCAAAACAATAGAATATGCAATCTTGTTGGTGCCACAAGGCACTTACTGTAAACTTGATCACATAATTGGAAGTAAATCACTCCTCAGCAAATGGAAAAACAACTGAAATAATAACAGTGTCTGAGACCACAATGCAATCAAATTAGGACTCAAAAGTAAGACACTCACTCAAAACCACACAACTACATTTACGTACTAAATGACTCCTGAGTAATAATGAAATCAAAGCAAAAATCAAGAAGTTCTTTAAAACCGATGAAAACAAAGAGACAATGTACCAGAATCTCTGGGACACAGCTAAGGCAGTGTTAAGCAGGAATTTATACCACTGAATGTCCACATCAAAAAACTAGAAAGATCTCAAATTGACACACACAGTATCATGACGAAAAGAACCAGAGAACCAACAGCAAATAAACCCCAAAGCGAGCAGAAAACAAGAAATAACCAAGATCAGAGTGGAACTGAAGGAGACAGAGAAACAAAAACCCTTCAAAACATCAATGACAAAATTAATAAAAAAGACCACTAGCTAGACCAATAAAGAAGAAAAGAGAGAAGAATCAAATAGACACTATACAAAATGATAAGGGGAATATCACCACTGACCTCACAGAAATACAAACAACCATCAAAGAATAGCATGCAAATAAATTATAAAGTCTAGTAGAAAGAGATAAATTCCTGGACACATACACGCTCCAAAGACTGAACCAGGAAGAAGTTGAATCCCTAAATAGACCAATAACAAGTTCTGAAATTGAGGCAGTAATAGCCTACCAACCAAAGAAAAGCCCGGAACCAGATAGATTTATAGCTGAATTCTACCAGACATAGAAAGAGGGCTGATACCATTTCTTCTGAAACTATTCCAAACACCTGAAAAGGAGAAACTCCCTCCTAAACTCATTCTATGAGGCTGACATCATCCTGATACCAAAACCTGGCAGAGATACAACAAAAAATGACATCAGGTCCATATCACTTACAAATATCCATGTAAAAATTCTCAATAGAATACTGGCAAACTGAATTCAGCAGCACATCAAAAAGCTTATCCACCATGATTAAGTTGGCTTCATTTTCAGGATGCAAGACTGGTTCAACATATGCAAATCAATAAATGTAATTCATCACATAAAGCTAAAGACAAAAACCACATGATTTTCTTAATACATGTAGAAAAGGCCTTCAATAAAATTCAACATCCCTTCATGTTAAAAACTCTCAATAAACTAGGTATTGAAGGAACATACATCAAAATAGTAAGACCCATTTATGACAAACCCCCAGCCAATATTATACTGAATGGGCAGAGGCTGGAAGCATTCCCCTTGAAAACTGGCACAAGAAAAGTATACCCTCTGTCACAACTGCTGTATTTGAAGTTCTGGCCAGTATTGGAAGCTCTAGCCAGTATTGGAAGTTCTGGCCAGGGCAATTAGGCAAGAAAAAGAAATAAAGTGTATTCAAATAGGAAGGGAGGAAGTCAACTTTTTTTTTTCTTTTTTTTTTTTGCAGATGACATGATCCTATATCTAGAAATCCCCTTCATCTCACCCCAAAAGCTCCTTAAACTAATAAGGAACTTCAGCAAAGTCTCAGGATACGAAATCAATATGCAGAAGTAACAAGCATTTCTATACATTAATAACAGGCAAGCAGAGAGCCAAATCATGAATGAACTCCCATTCACAGTTGCTACACAGAGAATAAAATACCTAGGAATATAGCTAACAAGGGAAGTGACCAACCTGACCTCTTCAAGGAAAACTACAAACCACTGCTAGAAACCAGAGAGGACACAAACAAATGAAAAAATATTCCATGCTTATAAATAGGAAGGATTAATGTGAAAATAGCCATACTGCCCAAGTAATTTATAGATTCAATATTATTATTATTAAACTACCATTGACATTCTTCAGAGAATTAGAAAAAACTATTTTAAAACTCATGTGGAACCAAAAAAAAAAGCACATAAAGCCAAGACAATATTAAGCAAAAAGAAAAAAGCTGGAAGCATCACACTACCAGATTTTATGTTATAAGGGTACAATAACCAAACCAGCCATGGTACTGGTACAAAAACAGACACATAGACCAATGGGAAAGAATAGAGAACTCAAAAATAAGATTGCATATTTATAACCAACTGATGTTCAACAAGCCAGAGAAAAGCAATGGGGAAAGGATTCCTTGTTTAATAAATGGTACTGAAAGAACTGGCTATTCATTTGCAGAAAATTGAAACTGGGCCCCTTTCTCACACTTTCTACGCAAATTAACTCAAGATAGATTAAAGGCTCAAATGTAAAACTCAAAACTATAAAACAAAAAAACCTAGAAGAAAATCTAGGCAATACCATTCAGGACATTGGCACGGACAAAGATTTCATGATGTAATCACCAAAAGCAATTGCAACAAAAGCAAAAATTTACAAATGAGGTCTAGTTAAACTAAAGAGGTCTGCACAGAAAAAACAAAAACAAAAACAAAAAAAAAAACACCTATGATCAGAATGAAAAGGCAACCTACAGAGTGGGAGAAAATTTTTGCAATCTGTCCATCCGACAAAGGTCTAATATCCAGAATCTACAAGGAACTCAAACAAATTTACAAGTAAAAAAATCCCATTAAAAAGTGGGCAAAAGACATGAACAGATACTTCTCAAAAGAAGACATTCATGCAGCCAACAAACATATAAAAAAAGCTCAACTTCTCTGATCATTAGAGAAATGCAAATCAAAACCACAGTGAGATACCATCAGAATGACCATTATTAAAAAGTCAAGAAAAAACAGATGCTGGCAAGGTTGTGGGGAAATAGGAATGTTTTTACACTGTTGGTGGGACTGTGAATTAGTTCAATCACTGTGGAAGACACTGTGGTGCTTCCTCCAAGATCTAGAATGAGAAATACCATTTGACCCAGCAATCCCATTACTGGATACTTACCCAAAGGAATATAACTAATTTTGTTCCAAAGATAAATACACACATATGTTCACTGTAGCACTTTTCACAATAGCAAAAACATGGAAGCAATTCAAATGCCCATCAGCAATGCACTAGATAAAGAAAATGTGGTACATATATGACATGGTATACTATGCAGCCATAAAAAGGAATGACATCATGTCCTTTGCAGGGACATCAATGAAGTTGGAAGCCATTATCCTCAGCAAACAAATGCAGGAACAGAAAACCAAACACCACATCACTTATAAGTGGCAGCTCAATCATGAGAACACATGGTGACAGGGAGAGAAAAAAACACATACTGGGCCCTGTCAGGGGGCATGGTGAGGGGAGGGAGGGAAAGCATTAGAAAAAATTGCTAATGCCTGCTGAGATTAATATCTAGGTGATGGGTTGATAGGTGCAGCAAACCATCATGGCACATGTTTATGTATGTAACCTGCACATCCTGCACATATACCCTGGAACTAAAAATAAAAATTTTTAAAAATTATTTCTTTTGTTTTTTCTGTCCTCTTTATTTTCTATAAATTATTGGTTGGCTGTTGGTGCTTATTCAGGTTCAGGTTCTTTTTTAATAGCCTTGATTATTGAACAATTAGATCAAGTCATAAACACTATTATTGAAAAAATGCCCTCTATGCATTTAATCAACTCTATTATTGTAATTACTACCCAACAACTCATTAATAAACAGAAACATGGAAGAACTATCATCCACCCATTCTTCATACTATCAATTTGCCACTCTTGAACAATGCTCACATCGCTGAATCTGAGTAGTTATTTTTCATACCATCTTGAGTGATGGGATGACTAATTACTGATAATCTGAGACAGAGTGGATACCCTGTTTCTTGACAATATTTTAACCAATGAATTTAGCTTCCATTGATGATTCTTTGCATAATCAATTATGACTACAATAATTGGAAAATTAAGATTTTCATAATCTGTCATATCTTCCACATTATTAGTTGGCATTCTTCTATAAATCAGGGTTTGGAAATCATAACAAAGTCTCTCAGAACACAGTGCAATCAAATTAGAACTCAGAATTAAGAAACTCACTCAAAACCAACCAACTATATGGAAATGAAACAACCTACTCCTGAACGACTACTGGATAAATAATGAAATGGAGGCAGAAATAAAGATGTTCTTCAAAACCAATGAGAACAAAGACACAATGTACCAGAATCTCTGGGAGACATTTAAAGCAGGGTCTAGAGGTAAATTTACAGCACTAAATGCTCACATGAGAAACAAGAAAAGATCTAAAATCTACACCCTAACATCATGATTAAAAGAACTAGAGGAGCAAGATCAAACAAACTCAAAAGCTAGCAGAAGACAGAAAATAACTAAAATCAGAGCAGAACTGAAGGAGACAGAGACACACACAAAAAAAAAACCCTTCAAAAAATCAGTAAATCCAGGAGGTGGTTTTTTGAAAATATCAGCAAAATAGATAGACCCCTAGCCAGACTATTAAAAAAGAAGAGAGAAGAATGGAATAGATGCAATAAAAAAAATGATAAAGGGGATATCGCCACCAATCCCACAGAAATACAAACTACCATTGGAGATTACTACAAACAGCTCTATGCACATAAACCTGTAAATCTAGAAGAAATTCCTGGACACTTACACCCTCCCAAGACTAAACCAGGAAGAAGCTGAATCCCTGAATAGACCAAAACAAGGTCTGAAGCTGAGGAGGCAATTAATAGCCTACAAACCAAATGATCCGAAAAAAGTCAAGGGTGTTTATTCTCACTACTTTTGTTCATTATTATATTGGCAGGTCTGGCTAGCACAACAAGACAAGAAAAGAAGACTTAAAAATGCACATCTACTGAAAAATAAACAAAATGATTGTAATTTGCAGGCATCATGATTATTTCTGTAGGAAATACTTTGGAATCTATATAAATAGCTTCTAGAACTAACAATTGGGTTTAGGAAGTCAGCAAGATACAGATAAATCTATAGAAATACTTGTCTATACTATTCAAAATCATAAAATTTAATTTATTAACATGTCATTATTTACTCAAATTTTATGCACCTTTTTTTTCAACTCCTTTCAGCAAAAAATCTTGCATGTGTTGGTTGTTTGATACTGTACGACAGGTCACTGGCTATTTTTTTCTTCTTTCCCTTCCTGTGCTTCCATTTAGTTTCTATTGCTGTGTCTCCATTTTTACTGATCTTTTCTTCTGCAGTATCAATAATCCAATTAAGAAAAATTTTATTTCAGATATTTTATTTTTATCTCTGAAATTATTCTTATTGTCGATTTCTTTATTATTATAATTGTCTTGTCCTTTAGGAAATATTGATCACATTTATAATAGTTGATTTTAAATTATTCTTTTTTCATAATACTTTAAGTTCTGGGGTACATGTGCAGAATGTGCAGGTTTGTTACAAAGGTGTACACGTGCCATGATGGTTTGCTGCATCCATCACCTGTCATCCACATTAGGTATTTCTCCTAATGCTATTAATTCCATTATTTCTGTCACTTCTGATTCTGGTTATTTTCTTCTATTTTTCGGCAATAACATGGTGTTTCTTCGCTTGTCTAGTGAATTTTTATTGGATATTACATTATGAATGTTACAACAGTGGATGTTTCTTACTATTTTTCTCCAAGAAGGGCTTACTTTGTCTTGTTTGGCAATTAAGTTACTTGCAAATCATATTAATGGATTCAAAACTTGTTTTTAAGCTTTGTTAGGGTTGTCCAAAATAGCCCGAACTCTAGATCTAATTAAGTTAAACTAGAAACGCATGATTCTCTAGGTTCTTTAACAACTCCCGTAAAGCTCAACAGGGTTCCTCTGCTCTGGTTGGAAGGGATTTGAGTATCTCTTAACCTTGCTCAAGCTCTGGGAGTTGTTCAGGTTATAGTTCCCTATAGTATTTTTCATCAGCGGTTACTCTTTGTGCAGTTCCGTGGGATTTTGTTGTATCCATGCATAGTTAGGGTGGCCTTTATGCATATTTCTCTACAGAAATTATTACTCTCTATTGCCCTGCAAATTCTGGCTGCCTCAGCCTCCCACAAATTAAATATTTGTCTTTCCAGCTTAGCAACATTTCTTTTGGGATCTTCCTCCCTTTGCCATCTTCCAGAAATTATCTACAGGCAGAAAACAAGGGCAAGAGTCACCTTCACCTCTGTTTCCGTTTTCTCAGTGATCACAGTCCCACTCTGCCTTTCTCTCAATATCCGAAAGATTTGTTTTATATATTTTGCCTACTTTTCTAGTTATTTGTGCTAAGCAGGCTGGTTTTATACCAGAAGCAGAAATCAACTGAAGATTAATTTTAAGGAAGAGTTCTGGAATATGCCTCAATGGCCAGAACCGAAGCAACCTTTATCTACAAAGGAGACTAGAAATGCAGCTTCTTCTGGGAAAACAAAACAAGGGAGAGCAGATTTTGCAGAGAGTGAGCTTTATATGCCGTCATCGGATGGTTGTTAGCTCACTTACCAGTTTAGGAGCGCCTTGAGTGGAGGATCAAAGCTTTCCTCATTTCAGTAGCTCATGAAGAGCCTGGTGCTCATGAAGTTCTCAGGAAAAATAACAAGAACATGATCCTGAGCACTGAACTCATAATTATCCAAACTACCAAAGAGAAAATTAGGCATGAAGAAAGGAGACAATGTATGGTGGGGTGAAAATGGCAGACAGCGTTGGAGACAAGGTTGGAAATTATCTTGGAGCTCCAAATGCACTGGCTCACAGGTTATTTAAAACTCCATCAGGGAATTTGGGACTACAAAGCCCTGCTGTTCCCCCTCATCTCCAATGTTCTTTTCCAGTCACCCACGTCACATTTTTTAAAGCTCAAATCATACATCATAAGAGAGCTACTAGATGGAGCCTTTTCTGATGACCCACTTGTGGCGCAGTTCTTTCTACATCATGGTTTGAGTTTTTTTTTTTTGAGGGACTGAGTCTAGCTCTGTCTCAAGGCTGGAGTGCAGTGGCGTAATCTTGGCTCACCACAACTTCTGCCTCCTGGGTTCAAGAGATTCTCCTGCCTCAGCCTCCCAAGTAGCTGGGATTACAGGTGCGCACCGCTACACCCGGCTAATTTTGTATTTTTAGTAGAGAAGGGGTTTCTTCATGTTGGTCAGGCTAGTCTTGAACTCCCAACCTCAAGTGATCTATCTGCCTCGGCCTCCCACAGTGCTGGGATTACAGGCGTGAGCCACTGTACCTGGCCTTCTGTTAAGTTTTTAAGGCATATAATGATTCATACTGCTGATTTCTACCCTCAAGAGAGTGGAGTCTATTTGGAGTTTCAAGATAAAAATGAAGCTATCTTTTATTTCTGTTACTTTTTTACTTCCCTCACAATACCTGCCACTGTGAACACAGAGCATATTAAATAAGATCATTGTTCCCTGATCTGGTGTCAAGCAGCTGTTTGGAAGCTGCTTGTATATTGGCTGAGACCTAGAAACAGAACAAGCATCCTGGCATCACTTGTCCTCTGACCACCAGTAGTGATAGGGCTTGCTTTCTCAGTGAAGCAATCATTTTTTTTAATTGCATTTTAGGTTTTGGGGTACATGTGAAGAACATGCAAGATTGTTGCACAGATACACACATGGCAATGTGGTTTGCTGCCTTCCTCCTCATCACCTATATCTGGCATTCCTCCCCACATTATCCTCCCCACCTCATGCTGTCCCTCCCATAGTTCTCCCCAACAGACCCCAGTGTGTGATGCTCCCCTCCCTGTGTCCATGTGTTCTCATTGTTCAACACCCGCCTATGAGTGAGAACACGTGGTGTTTGACTCTCTGTTCTTGTGTCAGTTTGCTGAGAATGATGGTTTCCAGGTTCATCCAGGTCCCTCCAAAGGACACAAACTCATCATTTTTTATGGCTGCATAGTATTCCATGGTATATATGTGACACATTTTCCCTGTCCAGTCTATCATCGATGGGCATTTGGGTTGGTTCCAGGTCTTTGCTATTGTAAACAGTGCCTCAATGAACATACATGTGCATGTGTCCTTATAACAGAATGATTTATAATCCTTTGGATATATACCTAGTAATTAGATTGCTAGGTCAAATGTAATTTCTATTTCTAGGTCCTTGAGGAATTGCCACACTGTCTTCCACAATGGTTGAACTAATTTACACTCACACCAACAGTGTAAAAGTGTTCCTATTTTTCCACATCCTCTCTAGCATCTGTTGTCTCCAGATTTTTAAGGAGGCAATCTTCACTTGATCTACATAGGCCAACACAACAGCCATTCTCCCTTTTTAAAAAAATTTTTTTCCTTAACCTATCACCGTGAAATATAAATATATTGATACTATAAGTATTTCTCTGTCTGTCTCTCCTGCCATTTAAATAAGGGCTGAGATTTTTGTTCTGTTTCTTCACTGCTATATTCCTAGCACATAAACATTTGCCAAGTGAAAGAATAGGAGATGAAAACAAAGGAAGTTAAATGAGAGGGACACGAAGGAAGAAACTGAGATGGGGTCTGAAAGTGTGGGGACACTGGCTACCTCTGAAATCGCAAAGGGTCTTGTACTTGATAATGAAAAGATTCAGGTAGCCTTCTAAGGGCCACATGAAAGAAAGGGCTAAATATGAAAGAGTGAGTGAAGGAGAGTTTTTTCCCTATTCCACTTGTACAATTCAGCCAATTCATACTCTGAGTTTGCAGGAGAATCTTTCTCTAGTCAAAATAGAAAATGACCAAAACACAGAAAATGTTATGAAGACCAGAATGAATTTGTAATTAAAAATTAAAACAAGGAAACAGAAATGCATGCTGTAATTTTTATGTGGTTTCCAATCAATGAGTATACTTCTCTTATATATATAAAGTGGACTTTTAGTTGCCACGAGTCCTGTAAAAACAATATATTTAATGACCAGTTCCTGCCCCTGTTTTTTCCTGTCTTATGATTTGAAAATGGGTGTTTTATTTTCTTCTTTTCACATTTAGTCTGGAATCCCTTCTTCATTCCAAGGGGCTTATTATTGCAAAGTTAAGAAGCCATAAGCAAGGGAAGTTTGTGAGGCCAACCGTGGCAGAGGCACAGCTCTCATCTTACCATCGTAACCACTCTGAATTGCTGGGTGGCACCAGAAAGCTCACTGGCACCTTGGCATATGGCAGTGGGAACCTGGTAATTTGGGCAGATTAAAAGTGGATATGGAATTGCCATTAAGCTATCATCCAGGTCGTATGTGTATGTTTATGGTGTGCAGCGGGCAGGAAGGGGGAAGGAAATACAAGGAGAGAAGAGGGAAAGAGAGCACTAAGCAAATCCTAGACTCTGCTACCTTTGTGTTTTGATCATGAATGTGTGGAGGTCAGTGCTCCAACTCCATGAACTTTATCTTTCCACAGATCTCAGTATGTTGTCAGTAGGTCTTTCGCTGGAGTCCACCAAGCTGACTGTTTAACTGGCTTTGCCTACCCTACTTCTTTATCAAAGGTATACTCCATCAGAAATTGTGGGATTCAAGTTCCACAATATGTGCTGCTTTTAAATAATCATATACAAGTAAAATAATAAGCAAATGAGAAATGGAGGTTGGAGTTGGGAAGCTTTCTCCCAACTATCCTCAGATGTAGGTTCACAGATATTAGGTACCAACTCTTGCAGCCAGGTCTCAGGGCAAGTGAACTCATTTACCCATCCAAATGCTGTCTGTGAATTCAAAAGCTGGAATTTATAGAGCCTAGTGAGCTGAAAATTATAGGGCACTGTGCCACATAGGAAACCTACTTTCATGTTTATTTTGAGATTTGGGGTTTCAAATTTAGTTAAGAATAAAAGATTCTTTATGAGGATGTAGTGACTTGTTCCTCCCAAACCCTTGATAACAAACTTTTGGTTGGTCAACCCACCAATCTTTTAAGACTTAGATATAGAAACCCATGAACCAGGCAGATGGGGTGTTAGCAACAACATCCATTCAAGAAGTGAGGCAGGAACATCTCCTCTTTGTAAGGCATACATCAGCTCCCAAAGCAAAGAACTACTGAAATGAGGAAAGCTTTGACCCTCACTCAAGGAGGTGCTAAACTGCTAAGTAAGCTAAAGCTCCAACTCAGTGGCCCTCATTTTACATGCCTCATGTCTCTGGAATAGGGCAGAAAAGGAGGACTCTTTCCTTGTCCCTTCTGACCTTAGCTGTGGAAACCTCTGCTGTCTTTTCCTGACATTCTTCTTCTTCCATCTATATCCCTTAGTGCATTTTTACACTGCAGCTCAGTGGCTCCATTGTGCCTACAATAACACATCCACTTCTTTCAACTGCTTGTCGTGCATTGGAACTGAGGAAAAGGCTCCATCTAATCTGGGTTAGATTATAAAAACATTTTAGCACTTAAAATAAATTGTCTAAATGTGCTGGGAGACATTCCACTTCATAGTTAAATGCTGAGGCTTGCATGATGTGGATGTGAAATATGCTTGCCCAGGTAGGTTAAGAAAATAACCTCAAAGGACAGGGACACATGAGAGAGGATGGTGATGGCTGACATACATGGGTCTGTGGGTCTGTGTGACACCTGCTATACTATGCCATCAATGAGCAGCTCCATGACAAAGGAGATGCTTCAGCCAGTGTGTAAATCATGCTCTCTGGATGCAACAGGACATTTCGTTTGTATTAATAAACCCAACCCTCAGTATCCATCCCCATTTGCAAAATGAGAATGTTTATCCTTTCCTTTCTCCTCTTCCTCTACTGCTCTTCTGCTTTTTGTCAGAGCTATTTCTGCACCGTTCGCTTCATGAGTTACTGAGCAGATCAAGAACTGATAGTGATGATGATAATAGTAGCAATCACTGTCATTTATTGTGTGACTTCCATGTGCTAAACGCTAATATTCCCACTTCAATCCTCAACCAACCTTAGGATAAGAGAGCATTTTTGTCTCCTTTTTTGCATAAGGAAACTGAGAATGAGAAAGGTTAAGAAACAACCAAGGATATAAAGCTAGCTAGCAGCGGTGGGCGTCTCTGAAGGCCCTTCCTTCTGTCAATTACGTTGTCTTTTAATCTGAAAGCATAGTAGGTTTGGTAATGGTTACAGTTAGTAAAGACTTCTGCAGCTATCATCTTGCAGCTGTAAATTCTCTTTGATGTCCTAAGAAATATGTGCCAGAATATTTGTTAGATGTATGTAATGCCTCCCATGACCAGATAATAGGTGCCTTTGACAGGGATCTGTGAATTTCTTCGTTTGGCTCACTTGACTTCCAAATTCACAGTGAGATTGAAGCAGAAAAGAGGGTCCTAAATAATTATTGTCAATTCTCCTATATTAACATTTTCTAATCATGACATCTCTCTGATGGCAACTGTTTTGCTCAAATAGTAGTATATAAAGTTTATATATACAACACTTTACAGTTTACAAAGATATTTCATATAAATGTCTTCATTTCAATATCTGTCCAAGTTGTAAGATAAATATTATTCTTCTCATTCTGCAAATAAGAAAACTAATGTTCTGGGGCAATAAATTGTATCCCAAAAGTCTGTAAATGTTTCCCAATTAGAAAGATCTCCCATAATTAGAGTGGCGCATTATTATAATTAGGGTGTCCCAGTTTGGTTGGTTGTACCTGTGTAATTCACTCTCAAAAATGTCCTAGTTTGAGGGACAAATTATATGTTCAGCCTACCCAAAAGCACAGAATTAAATGCAAAATTTCACTTATAACATGGTGAGTTACACAATGGGCCAACAAGGACACGGCTGTGCCTGTCTTGCATAAGAGTCATTCCTTAAGTGAGGTACATATCTGGACATCAATAAATTTTTTCACCCTCTCCACCTGGATAAATGAAAGCTTCTCTCTTGTTCAACTACAGTGTTTGATCCCTAGCATATTAGAATTACCTGGTGAGCCTTTTAAACTCAGCCTTCTTCTGTCCCATTAATCTAGAATTTCAGTTAAACTAGAATTTCTGGGGATGGATGGTGAGAAAGATATTTTTCAAAAGCTCTCCAGACATAGCTTTGGACAGTGCAGCCATAAGTGATGACTGGCAGCATATAAATAAATACTAGATGATAATAGGACAGTATATTAGACCCATGGAAAGAGCACTGCAAAGGAGAGATCATTTGGTGTGGGGAATGTTGCCAAAGAGGTTGGTGTATTTTGAGATGGCTCAGGGACACTATGATGGCCCCACAGAGTGGAGAGGAAATTTATTGGTGGCTACGTGCTCTAAATTTTGAAACAGCTGTGTTTATCTTGACTTAATGAAAAGTGCTGTTGTTTAAAATATACTGTGTTATGTTGAACTGATATTGAGTCGGGTCTCCCATTACAATCTCTGTAACTTTATTTGGATCTGTTGCAACTTCTTGCTGTGTGTGTGTGTGTGTGTGTGTGTGTGTGTGTGTGTGTGAAAGAGTTACAATGAGGGTATACTCGCTAAGAATTGTTCGCTAAAAAGGTTGTATATAAAAATAAAATGTATCTGTAAGCATCATGCTTTCTAATAGATAAAACCTTTTATTATGTTACTTGTTTCCAAATGTGATTTCTGAGAAAGGAGAAAAGAAGTGTCTCATTTTGCAGGGAAAGACATGAAGTCCCACAGATGTGAGGTGGTCAGGTGAGGGCCATGCCATGAATCAACCCAGCCCCTGAATTAGTGGTGGAAATTTCCAATCATTGATACAATGCTCTGTGAAAATTCAGGCATGGTGAAAAAGAAGTTTCACGGTTTTTTCAATTTATGAAAGTACTTTAGAGTATCATTAAATCTACTTTATGGTTATTTATTGCAATAAATGTTTATTTTCCTTTGAAATGCACTTAATCATACCCTAATCTCTTTGCTATAATTTTTCCATGGAAAGAAAATAACTTTTCAGTTAATGTAATTTCAGTATGCTGGGATCTCAGTCTCCTGTTTCAGGGGCCTTGGGATGCAGGAGACCAGGCCAGGGACCTGTTCCTTCCTCATACAGATCACTGCAGTTTACAATCACTGAATTCTTTGCTGTTGCTGAAAACTCCAAGTAACTCAAATTCTTTCCCTTAGTTTTTTTTTTTTTTCCCTGGACAAATGCTTTTTAGTCAATCCTAGGATTCTATTCTAAGAGGTCATTTCTCAAATTTCCTTAAGCTGTAACCCTCTCCAAGCTCCAATTTTAACTCTAATTCTTCACTCTCTCATCCATCCTCCCTGATAATTTACCATCTTTTTCTCTGGGGAGAGGACACACAAACAGAAATCAGCAAAGAGCTTTAAATACTAGATGCTCAAGAGATGCTTAGCCTCCTGTTCCAGTCACTGGAGCTGAGGGATGGAGGCATGTGACATCATAGGCAGGAGCCCTCACTTATCTTAAAGCAGACCCCTACGGTAAGGGTGGAGGAAGGAGGTAGGGAAGAAGGCTCCTGAGTACCTTCATTTCATGGCACTGATTATACAGGTACAGGTGGAGCAGTAAATTCAAAGACATTCCTTAGACCTAGAGTCTAGCCTTTTCATCTATCTAAAATAATACTATATACTATTATTTCAAGCAGAGGTAGGAAAATAACAATTAGGATTTAGTTCCCCGAGACTGGTACACCAGCAGAAATAAAAATTAATTCCAAACAAAGGCCTTAACTACGACAACTCTGCCCATGTTTCCCTCCAGGGATCTTCGGTGGTCTCAGGCTGAATGGAGGAAGAAGAGCTTTTCTAGTAGACGCCTGTCACACAGATCTGACTAGGTCAATTAAATGAGTCCCCAGAAGCTTGATAGCATTTAGAAGTCCTTGAAAATCCTGAATTGTATGAGAAGGTTGAAAAACTAGTCAAGATGCTGATATCTTCAAGAAGCTAACTATAACCTAAAAAAATCATTTGTCACAGAATAAGGTCAGTTTAAAAATTGGAGAGTAGAGTGGAGATTCAAGCTTAGAAAGGAAGACTGAAAAAGAAGAAAATAATTGTGAAGTCGGCAGTAAAATGTTTCCTATGTCTCACCTGGTAAACCCACACGGGCTTCCTGGAAGGGGAAGGCTAGACAGTTACTTTGAGTTGACTTTCAAATGATAAGGAGGGTCCTTGAGTGAACAGGAAATGAAAGACTCTATACTTGAGAGTAGCCAAGAAAGGATGCAGAATTGAAAAGGTGAGGGGAGCCATCAGCACCCCAGATTTCATTTGATGGAGAATTTTCTGTTTGTTTATGTGTGTGCCTGTCTTTATTAGAATGTTTGCCTTTCAAGGGCTGGGACTGTGCCTCATTCACCTTCATATTCTAATATAATGCAAGCTTCAGAAGTTAGTGTTTAAATACATGCATTTAGACATAAATGGATGAGAATAAGAATGAATGTGTAAGTGGAGGTGTTTAACAGCAGCCTTGGCTGTGAGCTTAAGACTGTTTTTTGGGATCTGTCATCTTCCTCTGCCCAACACAGCTCACGATGACGTTCCAGAGCATTTTGCCACCAGAAAATGAGGCTTGCTTTTGGTCTTTTGAAGGAAGACTGCAGTGAACAGTTAAATTGACTTTAAATTTAGCAGCATTGGGCAAGAATAGAAATGTTCTAATCCTGTTTCCTCCTACGGAATGTGAATTGTGGTCAAAGTAATATGTTTTTGCCTTCTGTGATTTAGATCAAATTTCATAGGCCAGACAGGGCGTAGGGAGCCAGGCTGCACAGCCACTCTCCCTGGTAAACACGGTCACACCTCCCTTGGACAGCCCAGGGTACCATGTGTGCCCTGGCATTAGAGACACCTCACCAGGGCTCGTCTGTTCTCCCTGCCTTGTTTCTCAGCCTAGTTTCATGTGGAGCTTGGCTTCCTCTTCTTAGAACTGGGAAAGGCAATGCTGTGCAGGTGTGAGAGGTACATACACATGTGCCCAGAGGATGCTGCCCCAGAAAAACATACCCAGGGCCTGTATTTGACTCAGAGTTTAAGATCTTACTTTGCATTAGAAAATAAGATCACCAGCTCTAAAACTTCCACTGGGGAAGACTGGGTTGGCTTGGCAGTGCAGTGCTATCTGATGGGCAGCTGTCGTCTATAAAGTAGATGAGGGAAGATGACGGAATGGCATGTCTGTGGGCAGAAAACAGAAGGGAAATCAGCCTCCCTTCATAGGCCACTAAGGAAATAGTTATCCAGCGGCCTGCTAGATTTGAAATGATCTGCCTGCCACCTCTGGGCTCAGCAACTTTGCTTTGACATATATGGGTCATTCTACCCACTGAGTTTCAGCGATTCCCTATTACACAGGCTTACTGGCACAGAATCTTAAGTTCAATCAGGGAGCTGAGAGATTTTACTTTGGAAGGAAATATTATGGATTCTTCAGTCATTCAGAGGCCTCACCTCCTAAGTTATGTGTGCTACCAATGTAAAGGTATAACTGGCTAATTAAATGCTTTGGGGATATAGGAATGAGGATACATATTTAGAAAAGTGGGCTTCAGAATAAGAAAAGAGGATAATGAAAACAAGAAGCTTAAGAAAGAGCAAAAATAAAATTTAACTGATATGTATCAATTGTGATAAACTGGAATTCTGCATTACATGGAACAAGTCTACACAGATAAGAATTCACTAATTTTCTCTCTGTTTATCTGTGTCATAATCCATATTAGGAAAGGAACAACCTCTACTTTCTAAAAGTCACAGATATTAAGCTTATAAAACTATCAATATCTTATCAAAGTTCAGCTCAAATTTATACAGGAAAACAAAGGTTCATTCCAGCCCATCTAGCTTCTCTTAATGGTATATTAAGTAGTATTTAAGCAAACCGATTCTTATATTATATGCCTCTGTATTATGAAATAATGCTTACTGAGAATATTCATCAGATGTCCAGATCAATTTGGACAGTGAAGAAGTTAATATATGAACTCTATATGCAATCTTAAAAAGGAGCAATATGCTGGTTTTCTCTTTTGGGTCCATTCTTCAAATCCTTTGATTACTATTAGGTTAGGCTCATCCTTTATTAATTGCCTTTATTTGTTAAGATTTCTTAGTTTGCAAAAATTATTGAATTTGTATTGGTTTAACTAAATGAGCATTTGAAAACTCTCTCTTATGGTTGATCTTCAGTACTGAATTATTCCTCCTCTTTTTCTTTGAGTTTTTCTTTACTACATATTTTTCCACAACCAGGTATTTTTGTTATGATCCTTCTTAAAAATTCTTTGAGGCTTATTTTTATAATATTTTATAAATCTGGCTTTCTCTAAGAATGGCAAACTATGATTGATGCATTTAATATTTGCTAACATATTTCTGTTCCGACTACTTGCCTTGATCAAGAATTAGCCACAATTTGGAACTCTCAGAAAGCAGTTTATTCCAGAACAAAGCATTTGGTTTGTACTACTAGCAAAATATTCTAAGTGGCTAGTTACATTGTTGAAAAGCTAACATATCCCTTTTGTTCAGGCCTTCAGAATTTTAACATCATACAAAATTAATAAAGCTCTTAAATGTTAATCTATGAAGATGAGACATACTGATTTCTTGGCTACTGTTTACTGAGGTGATTTTTAAAAAGCCTTGCAGCCCAAACAGAATTTTATTTTCTCTGTTGATGAGAACAATATACTTCCATGGATAAGTGTATCATCTATGGAACCATTGCAAACATTTGTGTTGCAGATGCAGAAGGTGTCTCCTGGGATTTCCCTGCACCACATCACATACTAGACTTTCTATTGTAAGAAAATACAGCTGGGTCAAGTATAGGAGTTGTCCTTGGAATCAATTCCAAGTGCCACAGAAACTTAACATCTATAGGGCTGATTTAAAGTAGTCTATAATTGTCCCATGCTGTTTTTTAAAATGGGGCTGATATAGATACTCCTAGAAAAAGGTCACACAATTAGAATTACTCAATTATTTAATTGACAGGGAAATCTTGGATTCAAAGTAGCTGGGAGATGCTTTCACTGAAAGACGTTGCTTAAGGCCATTCTAGTTAGCGTCATAATGGTTTGTAAAATCACCATCAGCTACACTGTCATTTGAAAACAGATTTAAGAAATACATGTATACTCAAAGCACTCCACTAAAGGAAAACAGTCCAAGACTAGTAATATTAATCCACTGTCATCCAGTTGGCTGGCCTACCTGCTACAGAAGCTGAGGCTGAGCTGGTCTGCCAACAGGCTTGGGCCCGTGGGGATCTGTGACTGTACCATGACTCACTGACCCTGCAGAAGCCAAACTGGCTCCTTCGTCTTTGTCCAGAGTCCTCATTTCAAGGCCTTGACCTCTCTGGCCTCTTTACCAAGGTAAAAGGCAGCAGTAAGTATGAGGAGTCAGATTGAAAAAAAAAACACCAAGCTATAAGCATCCGTTTAATATTATCATCAAAATTAAACAGACTCATTAAAAATTTCAGTATTTAAGCAATTTGGGGAAAAATTGGCAGGAGAAAGTACATGAGCAAAGAAAGGTGTTTTCAAACGGAAGTTATAGAGCTTATTTTAAGATGACCTCAATCATCTTCAGATAACAGGAAATTGTATTCTAATTAGTTTAATTGAGCTCCATTTTTTGGCAGTTTCTCAAAATTGAGAGTTAATGAGCAAGAAGAATAAAGTCTGCTCAAGTCTTTGGAACTTAGGCAATTCTTTTTTTTTTTTTTTTTTTTTTCAGACTAGAGGGAAAGACCAGTAGCGGTCTGTGGCCTGTTAAAAATGGAGCTGCACAGCAGCAGTGAGTAGCAGGGCAGGCATGTGAGCTAAGCTTCATCTGTATTTACAGCCACCCCACTTCACTTACATTACTGCCTGAGCTCTGCCTCTTGTCAGATCGGTGGCAGCATGAGAGTTTCATAGAAGCACGAACCCTGTTGTGAACCGTGCATGTGAGGGATCTAGGTTTCACACTCTCTGAGAGTCTAATGCCTGATAATCTGTCACCATCTACCATCACCCTTAGATGGGACCATCTAGTTGCAGGAAAACAAGCCCTGGGCTCCCTCCCACTGATTCTACATTATGGTAAGTTGTATAATTATTTCATTATATATTACAATGTAATAATAATAGAAGTAAAGTGCACAGTAAATGTATTGTGTTTGAACCATCCTGAAACCTTCCCTGCTGCCCTGGTCTGTGGGAAAAAGTGCCTTCTGTGAAACTGGTCTCTAGTGCCAAAAAGGTTGGGGACCACTGCTTTATAAGACGTTTTGCTTACAATAAGAGCCTGGTGAGATTCTTTTTTGTGGACATTGAAAAGTTTAATTTGTAGAAAATACCATCTTTGTGTGAAACATAGGGAGAAATCTCTATTCTCTCAAGAGCTTATTGGGGAAATACACATGTGTAGTAATAAGGGAGTGAAGGAAGCATTGTCAATATTAGCGGGGGTCAGAGAAGGAGTGGAAAGGAGGGTTCTATATGAGTTTGTCCAGAACCAACTTGCAGAATGATCCGCTTTCCAAACGACCATTTTAAAAGTAAATAGAACTTACTTTTCTTCTAACTTTTATAGTTAGTTTTATTTTCCCTTCTTAACTGCCATTTTAGGAATGTTTTATTTCTCTTTCCCAACTTTCTGCTGTAGCTGAATAATGAAGGGGAGAGAGAGATAACATTAAAGGGCATATGAGTGTAAAGTTTTGAATATAAGTAATCGACATTAATGTTTTCTTAAGTTGTTCATATTTTTAGAAGCTGTTATTTCCAAGAGTTTTCATGTTCAAGAACATGTTCTGCAAATACATTCTTAGTGAATATGTCTTCTGTATACCTGCCAAATAAAGATAGATCACAGGGGCCATGCTCCAAATTAAGTCAATCAGAGTTCTTCTCTGGGAACAATGCACAGACAGCTGCTGAGCCGAGAGACTATAAATCTGGGATTGACAAAACCCATTTCTCTTTTCTATCTATAGACTAAAGCCAAACAGGAATAGACAGAAATGGGTAAGGTATGGAAAGAGAGAGAGTCCTTCAGGAAATGATTTTGAGACCCTGGATCTAGTAGTTAGTATTTATTTTGATCCTTTGAGTTGACAAGATCTCGGAAGGGTCTGAGATTTTACTTTGCTTGCCAGCTAACAAGTGAACTTGCCACAGTTTCATGGATGCTAGTTGAAGACATGAAACTTGTTCAGAGACAAAGGCTGTTATTACTCACAACAATAGCAGTAACCAAGGTGCCAGTACCTCCAGTCCCATTTCCTACATGATGATGTGAAGTGGACCAAGACACACTTGCACTCACAGTGATTCGCGTTACCGATGAGGAACCCTGGGTTTAGGAAATCCAGGTTTTTATAATGGGCAATAAGCCTGCTTTCTTTTTGCTCGAATAACTGTTCACTGTACAAACATCCTTTTAAAAAGTCAGTCATTGCCTCTACTTACAAATAATTCAGAAACCTAAGAGAACCACAGAGCACTGTCTCCCATCAGAGCTATGGCTATATTATTTTCAGCTTGGCACGTAGATCTCCCTTAAGGTGGCTGAGTGTGTATATGTCACTTCCATCAAGAATCCTAACCAACACATGGTGTGGCATTAGGTCTTCCCTGTGGAGTGGTCCCTCCTGACCTTATTATGAAAGCAAAGTCATATGGGTTCATTGTAGAATTTTTTGGGGGGGAAAAGTATATGAAAAGTAATGACTTTTAAATTATGTGGGAGAAAGTACCTGCATCTGTTTCAGATCTGTTCTTGCTTCACTGCAGCTGATGACACTGCTCATATTCCTTTTCTGATGGAATGACATTACACATATTTTGGGTTATATATTGTAAGAGGTATCAGCTGTTGTTCTCAGCTGACCAGTTTTTATAGACAGAACATGAAGAAGGTGCTGATGGTGTTAGCTAGGATCCCCTGCCTTCAACTTCCAATTGACTTCCTTTCCTTCTCACAAGTTTCTACTCATAAGATCTTGCCCTAAGTTTACTGCTAAATAATATCAATAATATATCATCTGTCATCACAATTTAAGACAAATATCCTGCCATAGCGTTTATACTAATATAAAATGCTGTAAGAAATTCACAAAGCTTTTAGGAAGGAATCACAAAAAGTACTCATGATGGAACTTGAGACATCATCAGTGCCAGGGAGATATTTAAGAATTAGAGAAAACTGCTAAGCATCATCTATATCATACCATATCAGGTAGTTGCTTTAAAGCCATCAGAAATGGTTTATTCCCTAGGGAAAAGAGGTCCTACTGCTATTCCTAGTGACTATACCATGTTCTCTAGAGTCTCTGATCCATATCTATATTTCATGTGTCTAACACGGTAGCTGACGCACAGAGTGTTCTCAGTAACCAAGTGTTTAATCAGTGGAAGTAAGACTCTACAAACTTCCTAAAATAAAGTGGCGGTCAGCTTATTAGGGTCATGTGATCACTCACCCAATTTCTCAGGAAACTGCGCAAATCGATATGGGCAACGACTCACAAATAAAATAATCAGGTTTGAATTATTGTTCATGCAAATTGTCATTTAAAAGAAAAATGGCTTAAAAAGAATTTGCTTACAGGGAGAATTTTCTCACTTCCAATAGGATTTCCTAGCAACAAACAGGGGTCCTTTTCCCTTCGTTTGTGTGTGGTGGTGCATGTTGTGTTTGCAGTGATGGGGAGAAGTTGGGGAGGCGGGGGACTGGAAAGAGTGGTTCATCCTCTCTCTACAGGCAGCTGCTTTCTCCATTAGCGGCTGGTGGCAGACTTCTTCATATCCCTCTGCAGTGGAAGGGCGAGCAGCTGGAATGTCAAGCCCAGACTTAGTCTGAGAAAATAAACTCCCATCTAAGGACAGATGTGAGGTTACTAGTCCTTAACTGCCCTGGAAACATCATTTCACTCTGTGTTTGCCTTTGTGTTTGAAAATGTGGAGGCATGTATATGTCAACTGTTGTTTGCCATGGGCATTTTTCTCCCTCTTCTCTACTGAAACCAAGTATAGCCAGGTCAGGGAGAGAAAGATACCAGTGAATTGTATATATAATTCTTTAAAAGTGATTTTAGCTATATAGTGGATAATAACAGTCAGGTTTTTCACTGTTGGAAAAGGAAATTAAACTTAGGAAAGGAGTAAGGCTAGAATAAATTCTATGGCATTGGATTGGACTTGAAGGTCTCAGTATGAACTCTTTTTTTATATACAGATATATATAGTTATTGATACAATTATATAGAATCTATGTACTTTTTCTAGATATGTATATTAAGAGAGCCTAACAGCAAAAATCAGTATACCTAATGCCCAAATTTTTGTTTCTATACACAATTCCTCAATTAAAAGACCCAGAAGTCCTTGGAGAAATGTTTGATTCCAGGGTTGTGGCATGGAAAGTATAGTATGAGCCTGGAACAATGTATTGTGTGAGAAAGAATGAAGAACTCAAAGAATGTTGGGGAAATGTCAGAAGAACCTAGGAGCCAGTTTGCAGGGGCTCTCACTGGCCAAATCTAGGACAATTTGAGCAATAAAATGACAGAGACACAGACAGAGAAATAATCTGAAGATTAGGGAGAAAGAAAGAAAGAAGAGAGAAAATATTAAAACAAATGTGGCAAAAATGTTAACGTAGGAAATCTGGTTAAAGGGTGTATGGAAATTTTTGGCATTATTTTTGCAATCTTTTTCGGTATGAAATTATTTCAAAATAAGAAGTTAAACAGATGTAAAAACAGTGGTGGGGAAAGGGACGTAAGTGAAACAAGGTGAACAATATATTGATAATTAGGATGTTGGGTGTTTGGGAGTTTATTCTATATTGTCTATTGTGTATGACTGACTCATTTCTAATAAAAAGTAAAAGTAAGTTTTTTAAATACTCATGCAATTTTAGTTTAAGAATGTCTCTTATTTCTAGCCATATGGTATAACCAGCCTTTGTGCATGATTCATGGCAGTCAACCTGTTTTCTCTGCTTCTTACATCGTCCTCCACTGCAGTCTAACCCATCATTACCAAAAAGAAAAGTAGTACCTTTCTCCTTAAAAAGGATATATAAGACATATACCTTTTCATATTTTATCCCTCATTTAGCTCATAAATCTTTTATTCACTTCCCATGCCAAGAGGAGAAACTCTAAGCTTTCATATCTAAGCTTTAAAGGTTCTCTATTATTAAGTCCTGACCTACTTTTGCAACTTCATCTCCAAATTTTTGACATGAATATTCTTCTTCATTAAACAGTTCTTTCCTTGTCCTGTCCCAAAAGTTATTTGGGCATTCTCACCTCTATGTTAGCTGGTCTGAAAATATGTCTCTAACCCTCCTTTAAAATAAAAAGTTTACTATCCTTTTTGATGGCTGGTAGGAATGATGGGGTTAGGGGTTGTTTCAAAGTGTTGGGCTATGATCATTCCCCCACTGGAACTGGCTGTGTCTTTTGTGGAATTTCAGCCTGGTAATGGGCTCTTGAGGCTGCTGGAGTTCCTGGTAGGAAGTGGGCTAGATTGGCTGGTGGCTGTATGTATTTATTTTCTCATCACTAATTTGTGTGTGTGCGTGTGCACACATGTGTGTGTCTAAGTAATGCCCTATTCTGCAGTGAGTTTTCAGAAATTTCACTAACTTGAAAACATCTCATGTATTATTTATCTATTCCCTTAATCTTTACTAAACATTTGTCTGGTTCTCCCAGTTCTCTTCTAAGAGTCTTAGACATATTATATCATTGGTTAGATTGCACATTGCTAGCATTTAAATTTGTGGGGAGGAACCCCTCCTTTATCTAATATCCTATGATGCATTCTTTATATCTTCAGCAATAATCTGAATAATATAGAAGTTTATGTTTGATACTAAAAATGATCTATTGTAGTGATTTTCACGTCTCAGAGCAACTGTTTATGCAAATAGGTGTTCAAATACTTACTGATCAGCAGAAATGAGATTGTTTATTCATAAATGCTCTGATCACATTGACATAATGCAAGAGAACTTGGACAACTTGAAAACAATTAAGTAAAAGGAAAAAGACAGAAACCTGGTTAGAAACTCACTTGTTTATCTCTTTCCACATTTTTGAACAATTTCCAAATACCTGAGCACCATGCTTTTTTCATGACCTCAATACTTACTTTCTGTGCTAATTCCAGTCACCTTTATATTTCAGATACTGTTGAACCATGTCCAAAGTATGTGGATTCTACAGGCAAGTTTCAGCAACTTTAAACTCCTCCACCTCCCATTCCATAATACATTTGGTAGGTAAGCTTACCCAACTGCCCAACAGTCAATCTATTTGCATCCTTAAACTGTCACCCATGGTCACCTTTTAACAGCTTCATGGAAGTCTTCTAAATTCTGATCATCATTTGTTTTGAATTCTTAAGGAACACTTACTCTCTCATAAGGACAATGGCCTTTCTTGGTCTATTCCAGTCTCTTATGCTACATTATCTTAGAATGCCATAGTGATAATAACCAATATTTATATATGCTTGCTACGTGCCAGAGCCTATTCCAAATGCTTTACTTGAATCAACACATTTAAGTCCATTTTCATTTTCTTAGTGTTTCATCTGTCTAGCCTCTGAGATAAACCTCCTCAGAAATATTTTGGGCAGTCCTGTGACACTCATTTGCCAGAGAGCACAAGCTAGAATTGGAAATATAATGAGCCAAGTCCGTGGTTTGGTATGGCAGTCACTGGCGATTAAAAAAAGAAAAAAATTAAAGAAATGCTATTTCTATCATAAAAAACAATCTTTTCTAAAGTTCTAAAGAGAAAAACAATTATGACACTCCCAAATACTTTGGTGGTTGGAAAGCAAAAAGTAGAAAATGGCTTTTAAAAAATGGGCAAAATACATCTTGCAGCCATATTACCAGTGGCTTTAAATGGAAAGAATGACAGGCCAACCTGGGTACAGGGCTAGCATTTCATCTCAAAACCTTTTTCAATTCTGTGGTCACAAAACAGTTCCAGAAAAAGCATCCTCAGAACCTGGTCTAATGCTAAAAAAATACTTCACATTTTATGGTTTCAGATCTAGGGCCCGGGAAACACAAGATTAAGCAATGGCAGAAATCTTGTGGGCTGGGAGCTCTGGATTCATTAACTGCACATGCCAGGCCACAGCTCCCAGTGCCCGCCATTAAAAGACTTGATTAATGGTAGGTAGACTCTTCTTAGGCCTGTTCTCTGTGGCCTCTCAAGACTCTTGTTTTTCCCAATCACTGAGGCCTTTGTCTTTATTTTCTCCCTATAGCTCCTGGCATGTATCTACTTGCTCCACTTCCTTCATATCCTAAAGAGCTGGGATTGAGTCCTCTGTTTTCTTAACAAATATACAAATTCCACACAAGTTTGGAACCTTCACTGATAATTTCTATTAACCCTCCTATGCAAATGTCGTTCAAATCATCATTCCAACCCCAAATTCCCTCACAGCTCTAGTCCTACAGAAATTGGACCTTTTCTTTTGAATTGCATGAAATTACCCTAAATCATGAAAACAGTGGGTACCATTTCTTCTACCATGAAGCAGGAATTATACTAATAAGCACTTGCTTTTCTTCTTTTCATTACTGCTTTTATTTCATTAATGGATGTTTTCACTACAAGTACATAGTTTACTTTTAAATGTGGGAAAGTTATATGAAAGAAAAAACAAATGTTTATTTGAAAATTTGCTCTGTTCCACAAACTATTTTGATATTAAAAAGTCTTTATACACACTAATCATAGACACCTGACATGATTATTAACTCACTTGCCTGTTGTCAGTGCTGTGAATTATCTGAGCCCTCGTGACAGTCCAGCTGTTGTTGTCTCTCAGAGACTGGGGTTTCTGGAAGTTGTAAAATGAAAACAAGAAGTTTCTCTCCAAAAGTCTGGAAGCAAAAGGGGTAGCATGTTGGAAAACTAGAACTTTCTAGGGGTAGTAGTAATGGTACTGTGGGGAATGGGAGATTTTTTGTTGTCTTCACTAGGAATCATCCGTCAGGATGAGGTGGTCTTGGCTGGCAGTATTTGTTACCTTGAAAGCAGCCAGTGATAGCAGAAGCATTGGCCTCTTCAGGATTGTGTTTGGTACTCATGACATGAATTTCTGCCCTGTCGCAAAGGAGACTCGCTTAGCTTGGCCAGCTGTCTGCCTGCCTCAGAAAAATATGAAATCCATGGTCTTTGCTGGTCTCATCTGCCAGAGTCTGCTGTCTCTTACCTAAACAAAAGAACCCAGGAAAGCCACGCCCCTGTTCATTCAGTATGTCATGTCTCTTTATTTTCTTTTCCACCCAAAGAGGCATCCTCAGCCCACATGGCTAGATTATCAGCACTGTTTCTGAGCTAGTCTTCCTCAGCCTCCTCTCCATTCTAAATCACTTTATATGCCAGAGTCAGATTACTTTCCTTTCTTCATTCCAGTTCACCTCCTAAAATTTTTCAAAGGCTTCTCATTCAGATAAAGCACAAATTCTTAATCTGGCATAATTTTTAATCTTCTTCAAACCGCTCTCTTTAATTTAAACCATTATTTTCCTACCTTTGTTTTAGCCACAGTGGTGAATTCATTGCTTCTGGATATACAATGTCCTCACTGCCTCCCCCACTGCTTACTCCAGGTGCTAGTGAGAATGAAAGAATGTGCATGAAAACACCTAGCATGTTCTGTCATACTGAGCCCTGTTAAATGGGTATTTGACTGGAACTTCATATCCCATGCCATGAAAGTGAGGCTCAGTTACTCAACAAGCTTTTAGAGCAGGGCCTGGTAACATGCACCATAGTCCTGGCTGCTCAGGAGACTGAAGCAGATTGCTTGAGACCAGGAGTTTGAGGCAGCCTGGGTGACACAGCAAGACGCCATCTCAAAAAACAAAAATAACAAAAATTGCATAGGCCTTCAACATAGCCATTTTCTCTGCATAACCATGTTGAGTCTCCCCACTGCTACACTGGGGAAAGATGAGAGCTGATTAAGCTGCTTGCCAAGCTTCTTCTTTGCCATTTCAGCTGGTCCATTCTGTGGCCAAATGTACATGATCTATAACATCAGATTCTCAGAGATGTACACATCACATGTAAGGATGCAATTTTATCCTTCGGACTTAAGTTTTCCTACCAGGCATCAGGGATGGTGCAAAGTTTGGTTGCTTTTATTTAGTATTAAAAGTTCTCCTTTGCACTTATGCTTTGCAGGACCTTTTGGTGCAGACCCAGTGGCTCATGGGCATGCTAATCATGGGCTGTTTCTAGTCTCTGTTCCTGTATCCTTGGGCACGCAGATATAGAGCCAGTCCCATCCTAAATCCTGGCTGTTCAGTAATGGCCTCTTCACTATCTTCATTAAATGGATTTTGATCCAAATATGCTGCCAGAGCAGTTATTTTCCTTAAATTGCAAAGTGGATACAGGGGCCAAACGAGGAGAACAGATCACTATAAATCTTGCTCATTACATTGAGCTTCTCCCTCCTGTGGTTCATGATGAATTCCAAGACCCAACTAGTTGATAGAGTTTCAAGAAAAAGCATGCACTTGTATTTTTATTCATGGAAAATAGACACCCCAGGCTGGTCTGGAATTGTAAAGTCCTTTGTCTGAAGCTATGCTAGATTTGAGTAAAGGGACCGGTGGTCTGCCACTCCAGGCCCAATTTGCTCCCACCTCTAGCCTTGTAGGAATGGCCTTCAGCGTCTCTCAAGACCACTGTTTAGAGAGTAAGAATTGTAAGCAAGGCTGTGGTTTCATAGCATATTAGAATTGAAATGAATTATAAAATTTACCTTACCATGTATGGTACTTTTCCGCTCTATATTCCAATTGTGATAATTAATATGACACAGGTGGGAAATGGGGGCTCAGGTTGCCAATTCTGAGCAGTTACTGTGTTCTAGAGACATCTGCATTCATTCTCTCCTTAGAGTTTAATTATCCTGTGATGATCGGAGATGGGGAAAGTAAGAGATTAGGTAACATTTCCCAGAGGTTACAGCTCTTATATGGGATGGCACCCAGATTTGCATCTGTTCTCTTTTCTAACCACTCCTTGAAAGCGGTGGTGCTAATGGGTTGCAGGTCTGGGCCTCTCACACTGGTCTTCTCCTTCCAAGTCCAGGGCTTGCTCCACTGAAGAAGTCAACCACATCTGTTATTCCGAACTTCAAAACATACCGAAAGAGTGACACATATGTAAATGTATGAGGCACTTTCCACCGTCTTCTGACACCTTTCTGGTCTCTTCATCTAAAAATATTTAGTAGGTTAAACTGCCAAATCCTTGTTACACAGTGGCAGGCTGTAGGCTGTTTATTCTGTCACAAATTCATGCCTAATTTACTAAAGGCCTGTATATTGCCGAGGTTACTCGGGAGCACGCTAAGAAAGAGAGCCTCTTGCTTGATGTTGCTATTTTCACATAATGAGTCTTCCCCCTTAGAAGAAACTTACTTGGATCAGGCAGGAGAAAGTAAAGGAAATAAAAGCCCTGCAGGGTGGAAAACCCCACCAGGCTCTGGGGTAAGACTGTAAAAGAGCCAAGAGTTGTTTTCAGCTTCTTTAGCTATTTATTTAATCAGATATCAACCTACTTCTCACACTCTTCAAGTCAGAAGTGCTGCTAATTCCTCTCCAAATCAATATAAAACTATAAATAACTGATAACAGCTTTATGTGTATTTCTCCTATATATCATGGACTCCATCCAGAGGCAGAGAATTTGTAGTTCAAAATCCTTAGTCCACCATTTATTGAGTGTTTTCAAGATTCAGAAACTTCATTCTAGAAGGGGGGATAGTATCTGCCTAAACAGAGGTGAGAATTAAATGAGTAGCAAGTACAAATTCCAACAGGTTTAGAATATATGCTGGCACAAAGTAAACATTCAAATGTCAGTTCCCTCCATTCCCCCACTTTTCTTCCTGTCCCAGAGATATTTACATAGGACAGACAATCTCTAACTTATCATGGCTTAACTTAGGACTTTTCAACTTAACCATAGTGCAAAAGCCATAGCCATTCAATATCCTTCTTGATTTACAATGGGGTTACCTCTAGATAGACTTACTATAAATTGAAAATATCATAATGGTTTTATAGGACATAACCCCACTGTAAATCAAGGAATGCCTGTAATCATGATCTTAAGTAACACACGTAGAGCTCTGATGGTTGTTTTCAGTAGTGATTTATGTGGGGAGCCTCAATATTCCTGCAATCCTACAGCACAGATGTTTACTTCTTCCATGCACAGGTAAGACCAGCCACGCTGTCACTCTTTGCACTGCACCAGGCATTTCACAGCTTATTCCTCTTTTTCATGGGTGGGTTGCCCTATGCTTACCTGAGAATGAGATAGTGAGAAGAAAGAGAGTCAGACTAGCCTCTCTCTTTAGATCCATGTAGAGGCAAAAGCATCATATAGGACCCCAATGCTCCAGACAACCAAGAGAAGGTCATCTTTTGGTTCCCTGCCCAGTATGCTTGTCTCTCTGGATGACCATGTAAAAAATGTGCAGGCCTCTTTTAACCAGGCAAAGATCATGTGCAGAAACAGAAGCAAGCAGTCAGTACTCACAGTACATTGCAGGGCACATTTAACATGTTTCTGCTTTTCGTTTTTAAAAACTAGGGGGAAAAGGAACTTTTACTTCTTTCAGTTACATTACAATAATTACTTTGCTTACATAGTTTTTGAAGTTTCATTTGAAGTTCGGAGCACTTACTCAATGATGAGAATCCAGATATATTATGCTTGGTTTTCTAAAATTCACCCAGAATAGGATTAGTAGGTCATGAATACCTCTAAGGTGATGCTGTGGTTAAAAAAGAAAAAAAAACTTGGGAAGGGAAACAGGTGCCACCATCACAGGTAAAGTTTTTTATGCTTTAAGTATCACAAACTTTCACTAAACTTGAGCCCACAGGGGGGTTTAAAGTAAAATATTCCAAACAAACAATAGAAAAAGAGGAAATCCTCCCTAAAGCATTTTATGAGGCCAGCATCATCCTGATACCAAAACCTGGCAGAGACACACACAGAAAAAATAAAATTTCAGGCCAATACCCCTGATGAACACTGATGTAAAAATCCTCAATAAAATACTGTCAAACTGAATCCAGCAGCACAACAAAAAGCTTATCCACCACAATCAAGTTGGCTTCATCCCTGGGATGCAAGGCAGGTTCAACATATGCAAATCAATAAATAGAATTCATCACGTAAACCAAACTAATGACAAAAACCACATGATTATCTCAATAGATGCAGAAAAGGCCTTCAACAAAATTCCACAGCCCTTCATGCTAAAAACATGCAGTAAACTAGATATTGATGAAAGGTATCTCAAAATAATAAGAGCTATTTATGACAAACTCACAGCCAATATCATATTGAGTGGACAGAAATTGGAAGCATTCCCTTTGAAGACTGGCACAAGACAAGAATGCCCTCTCTCACTACTCTTATTCAACATAGTACTGGAAGTTCTGGCTAGGGCAATCAAGCAAGAGAAAGAAATACAGCATATTCAAATAGGAAAAGAGGAAGTCAAATTTTCTTTGTTTGCAGATGACATGATTGTATATTTAGAAAATACTATTGTCTCAACCCAACATCTCCTTAAGCTGATAAGCAACTTCAGCAGAGTTTCAGAATACAAAATCAATGTACAAAAAACACAAAAATTCCTATATACCAATAATAGACAAACAGAGCCAAATCATGAGTGTACCCCCCCTTCACAATTGCTACAAACGGATAAAATACCTAGGAATACAACATATAAGGGATGTGAAGGACCTCTTCCAGGGAAACGACTGCTCAAGGAAACAAGAGAGGACACACACAAATGGAAATATACTCCATGCCCATAGAAAGAAGAATCAATATTGTGCAAATGGCCACACTGCCCAAAGTAATGAAAAACTCAATGCTATCCCTATCAAGCTACCATTGACTTTCTTCAAAGAACTGGAGAAAACCACCTTAAACTTCATATGAAACCAAAAAAAGAGCCCACACAGCCAAGAAAATCCTAAGGGGGAAAAGAAAAAAAAAACCTGGACTTCGAACTACCTGACTTCATACTATACTACAAGGCTACAGTAACAAAAACAGCATAATACTGGTACCAAAACAGAAATATAGACCAATGGTACAGAACAGAGGCCTCGCAAATAATGCCACACATCTACAACCATCTGATCTTTGGCAAACCTGACAAAAACAAACAATTGGGAAAGGATATTTTATTTAATAAAAAGTGTTGGGAAAACTGGCTAGCCATATGCAGAAAGCTGAAACTGGATCCCTTCCTTATACTTCATAAAAAATTAACTCAAGATGGATTAAAGACTTAAACCTAAGACCTAAAACCATAAAAATCCTAGAGGAAAACTTAGGCAATGCCATTCAGGACATTGGCATTGGCAAAGACTTCAGGACTAACACACCAAAAGCAATGACAACAAAAGCCAAAATATACAAATATGATCTAATTAAACTAAAGAGCTTCTGTGCAGCAAAACAAACTATCATCAGAGTGAACAAGCAACCTACAGAATGGGAGGAAAATTTTTGCAACGTATCCATCTGACAAAGGGCTAATATCCAGAATCTGCAAAGAACTTTCACAAATTTACAAGAAAAAAGCAAACAACCTCATCAAAAAGTAGGTGAAGGATATGAACTGACACTTCTCAAAAGGAGACATTTATGTAGCCAACAACCATATGAAAAAAAGCTCATCATCACTGGTCATTAAAGAAACACATATCAAAATGACAATGAGATACCATCTCACACCAGTTAGAATGGTGATCTTTACAGTCAGGAAACAACAGATACTGGAGAGGATGTGGAGAAATAGGAATGCTTTTAAGCTGTTGGTGGGAGTATAAATTAGTTCAACCATTGTGAAAGACAGTGTGGCGATTCCTCAAGGATTTAGAACTAGAAATACCATTTGACCCAGCAATCCCATTACTGGGTATATATCCAAAGGATTATAAATCATTGTAGTATAAAGACACATGCACACATGTTTATTGCAGCACTGTTCACAATAGCAAAGACTTGGAACCAACCCAAATGCCCATCAATGATAGATTGGATAAAGAAAATGTGGCATATATATGCCATGTAATACTATGCAGCCATAAAAAAAAGATGAGTTCATGTCCTTTGCAGGGACATGAATGAAACTGGAAACCATTATTCTCAGCAAACTTACACAAGAACAGAAAACCAAACACTGCATATTATCACTCATAAGTGGGAGTTGAACAGTGACAACACATGGACACAGGGAGGGGAACATCACACACCAGGGCTTGTCAGAAGGTGGGGGTTACTGGAGGGATAGCATTAGGAGAAATACCTAATGTAGATGACAAGTTGATAGGTGCAACAAATCCACCATGACACATCTATACTCACGTAACAAACCTGCACATTCTGCACATGTACCCCAGAACATAAAGTATCATTTAAAAAAAAAAGAAAAGAATGACAGATTTGCCTAAAATGTAGATATGATGACATAAACAAACTAAGCAATAACGCTATATAAGCAGATTTTAGTCTCAAACTGAAAACATAATTTCAGGTGGGATGCAGTGGCTCATGCCTGTCATCCCAACAATTGAGGAGGTCGAGGAGGGTGGATCACTTGAGGCCAGGAGTTCAAGATCAGCCTGGACAGCATGGAAAAACCCCATCTCCACAAAAAAATACAAAAATTAGCTGGGTATGGTGGCACATGCTTGTGGTCCCAACTGCTCAGGAGGCTGAGACACAAGAATCAATTGAACCTTGGAAACAAAGGTTGCAATGAGCAGAGACTGCACCACCGCACTACAGCCTGGGCAGTAGAGTGAGACTCTGTCTCAACAACAACAACAACAAAAACAAAAAATCCATAATTTCAATAGTTTATCAAAGAGATAATAGCTCCTATTTTTAAAAAGCTTAAAAATAAATAGAACACAAACATGACAATAGGGAAAATTTGTAAAGGCGGAAAAGGGTGGAGGAGGGAATTTATGGAATAAATTAGAGAGCTATGAAATCTACAAAATCTATAGCCAATTAATAGTAATGGTAATATGAATAAGTAACATATAAAAAAAGTACAAAAAACACATCAGGACACATCAAAGTAAAAATGATGCCAATGAGTAGTAAGATTATGTATAATTTTTATGTTTTACTGTCACATTTTTTCTGTAAAGAACATAAATTCTCTTATAATAAGAATAAAATGCTGTACTTCTTTTTAGATTAATTTTATCACATTCTGAAAGTTTTTTTTCTATTTTTCTAAGTTGCTTCTTTTTAATTTTTGAAATAGAGATGATTTCATTAGAAGTTTAATATCTTAGAATGTTTCTCTTTTATTTCTCAATTTTAAACTAGACTACATTATAACAACTTGATTATATATAAAATTAATTTAAAAAGAAAGTGAGGAGCTATCCCTTTGCCATATAATATTCAAATAGATTTATGAGCGTAATAGTTGCCTTCTTCCTATAATTATTACTCTGAGTTGGAGCAATAATAGAATAATAGATACAGAGTCCAACTAATTTAAAAGTAACATTTAGAAATATTACAGGTTCTAAAGGGCATAAACAATTTTCATAATGCTGGACCTTCTAAGTCATTTTGGAAATGATTTTCTAAAGCTTTTGGCTTTGGCTGCATTACGGGCAAAATGACCAAAGTAGCACATTGCAGACTGTCTTGATAGTCTGTAATGTAACTTTCCATCTACCTTTGAGTTTATCTACCGATGCAACAAACAGTGCTAAGCAATATGATGACTTTACACCTCAGACACCTACTTTGTCCCGTGGGCTTTCCCAGGCATTGTCCAAATTTGCTTACCTCAAAGTGATAAAGGCATTAGAAGTGTTGGGTGTTTACTTATCCCATAGGCAGTCCCAAGTCAATGAGGGATACAATTTGTGGATGAATATATCATATTTTTCAGTGTTTTGATTGGACAATTTAGGACACATACTACACACCTCTTCAAAGAGACCCCAAGAGGTATCAGACTCATTTCAGTTTATTAATACTCCTACATTTGTTTTCACATTTCTGTTTCTCGATATCCACATTTCCTTAGTTGTGTTTCCAGAAATCATCTTTTAAAGTATATTACCTATAACCAAGTTCTTGTCTCAAATCTGGCTTGAGGGAAATTCAAGTTAAGAATCAGTATAATGAAACCAGCCCATGAATATAAGAGGGGGTGTCTACTTTGTCTAATGCACAGATAACACCACAAACAGTTAAGGAAAGTGAAGAAAAGATGTTCTAAAGAAAGGAACAGGATAAATCTTCAGAACTGACCTTACCAGAATGGAGTTATATGATTTACTGACAGTTAATTCACACTAGCTGTTATAAAAGTACTTATTGCAGTAAAGAGAACAATGCATTAACAAATTGAGAATTTCAATAAAGGCAGAGAATATACTTTTTAAAAATATTGAACAGAAATTAGGGAGATAAAGAACACAGTAGCTTCACTGAAAAAATTTACTAGAGGAATTTAACAGAATACTAGGTCAAGAAGAATAAAGGCTCATCAAATGTAAAGGCTGATCACTGAAAGTAATTTAGTCAGAAGATTTAAAAAAAATTTTTTTTTTAAAAACTGAAAAAAGCTTAGGGGATTGATGGGATACCACCAAGCAGAATAATATATATAGTATGGAAGTTTTAGAAGAAGAGAAAGAGAAGAAATAGTTTATTCATAGAAACAAAAGTTTAAAACCCCCAAATCTGGATTAAAACAGCAGATATTTAAGAGGTAGAGGCTGAAATATCACCCCAAAATTTATGCTGAGACACATTATACAAATTGTCAAAAGTCAAAGACAAAGAGAGAATTTTTAAAGCAGTAAGAGAAAGCAATTCATTATGTATATGGGATTCTACACAAACTATCAGTGGATTTTTCAGCAGAAGCCTACCAAGACAGAAGGGAAAGAGACAAATGTTGAAAGAAAGAAACAACAAACAAAAAACCCTGACAACCAAGAATGTTATACCCAACAAGGCTAGCCTTCAGAAATGAAGGACAGATAGACTTTCCTAAATAAACAAAAACTGAGAATATTTATCACCATTAAACAGGCTTTACAATAAATACTAAAGGGAGTTCTTCAAGTTTAACAAAAGGAAGCTAAAGAGTAACATAGTAGCATAAAAATGAAACATGTTGATAAAGGTAAATATGCAAACAACTCCATAATACTGCATTGCTATAGCGGTGGTATTACTTTTAATTCAAATATAAAATTTAGAAGATAAAAGTATTAAAAATAACTTTAAAAATATGTTTAAAGATATACAATTTGAATCATGTAAATTGTGACAACAATAACATAAAATCAGGAGAGAAGAGTTCATGTTGAGTTTTTGTACGTGACTGAGCTTACATTGTTATCAACTTAAAACAGATGGTTGTAACTATAAGACATCTTATGTAAGCCATAGGTAACCACATAAAAAGCCTTACTGAATTTATGAAAAAGAAAACAGATAGGAATCAAAGTAAATCAATATACACAAAAAAATTTTGAAAACACAAAGGAAGACAGCACAAGAGGAAAAAGGCAAAGGACTCACAAGATTACCATGAAACAACTAACAAAATGGCAATAATAAATCCTTCTCTAACAATTATGTAAACTGATTAAGTTTCTCAAAATATATGAAGTATCTATATGGATTTTGTTAAATGACCCAACTATATGCTGCCTATAATACTCACTTTACATTTAAGGGCACATATAAGCTGAAAATAAAGAAATGAAAAAGCTATTTCATGCAAATACCAGTCAAATGAGATCCGGGATGACTGTACTTACCAGATAAAATAGTCTATATAAGTAAAAACCATCACAAGAGTGAAATAATGATACCACATGACAAAATAATTACTTTAAATGTAATCTAATTAAATCTCCCAATAAAAATATATTAAGTAGCTACATGGAATTTTTTTTAATGACCTAACTATATGCTACCTATAAGAAACTCACTTGAAATTTAAGGATACTCATAAGCTGAAAATAAAAGAATGAAAAAAGATATTCCATGCAAGTAGCAACCAAATGAGAGCAGGGATGACTATACTTAGCAGATAAAATATAAGTAAAAACCATCACAAGAGAGAAATAATAATACCATATAATGACAAAAGGGTCAATTTTCTAGAAAGATTTAACAATTGTAAATACATATGAACCCAACATCAGAACACTTAAATATATAAAACAAACACTGACAAACCTGAAGGGAGAAATAGAAATACAGTAACGGTAATAATAATAACAGTAACACTTTTAATACTGAATAGAACATCCAGACAGAATATTGGTAAGTTAACAGAAGACTTGAACAACACCACAGACCAAGTGGCTCTAACATACATGTACAAAACATTCCACCCAACAATAGCAGAATGTACATTTTTCTCAAGTGCCATGGATTTTACCTCAGGATAGATCACGTTTTAGATATAATCCTAACAAATTTAAGTGGAAAGAAATCATACCAAATATTTCTTCTGATTGCAATGGAATGGATTTCTAGAAATCAATAGCAAAAGGAAAACTGGAAACCTCACAGAAAGAGGGAAATTAAACAACACATCTTTGAATAACCATTGAGTCAAGAAGAAATAAAAAAGAAAATTAGAAAATATCTTGAGATAATGAAAATACAACATAAAATATGCTATTCAGCAGAAGCAGCACTAAGATGGATCCTAGGAATACACACATTAAAAGGAAGAGAGATCTCAAATAAGCAACCAAACTTTATACCTCTAGCAATCAGAAAATAAAAAACAAATAAGCTCAAAGTTAGCAGAAGGAAGGCAATAACAAAGATTAGAGCAGAAATAAATGGAACAGAAAAACATCAACAAAATTAAGAGTTGGTTTTTTGAAAAGATAAACAATTTACAAACGTTTAGTTAAAGTAAGGAAAAAAGATTCAAATAAATAAAATTATAAAGGAATGAGATATTTTAAGTGATGCTGCAGAAATAAAAATTATATGAAATTTTTATGAATAATTATGTACTAAAAACTAGATAACCTAAAGGAAATGGACAAATTCCTGAAAACATACAAACTGCCAAAACTAAATCATAAATAATTAGCCTGAACAGGCCTATAACTAGTATGGAGATTGAATCAGGAATCAAATACCTCCCAACAAAGAAAACCCCAGTACCAGATCACCTCCCAAGTAAATTCTACCACACAGTTTAAGAATTAATGCCAATTCTTCTAAAATTCTTCCAAAAAACTGAAAATGAGGAGGGAATACTTCCAAACTCATATATGAGGCCAGCATTATCCTTACACCAAAGCCAGACTAAGACACTGCAAGAAAATATAACTACCTGCTAATATCCCTGATTAATATAGATGCAAAAATCCTCAACAAAATACTAACAAACTGAATCTAGCTGCACCTGAAAAGGATCATATGGTCACAAGTAGTATTTTGTAAACATGTCTTAATGATTCTATGTAGCCAGAGCTGAGCAACATTGCTGCAAGAGGCCCCACTGCTTGAGGGAGTTGGGATTTAAATCACATAGTCACTACACTGCTTCTTTTGACCACTTTTTTTCTCTTGTCTCCCAATGACATCACTTATAGACAGATACTCTCTTTGAAGATCTTCTGTTTGCTTCTGAATGAGATGCCAGTAGCCATGTTGTGCTTTACTAGGCATAAAGGTCTTTAAAAATCATGGAAAATTACAGGTATCCAATAAAACATTTTCTCCTAATAATTACCTTATTTCTAGGGTTAACAAATTCAACTTTCCAAGATGGCTGTTTCAGCAGGACACATTCTTTAGACTACCCTAATAATATTATTAGTAAAGAATTCAATTAAAGCAATGCTTTTTCAAGCCCCCTGTTACTAGTTACGCATTCATATCAGACAAATCAATTCTGGCAATTAAGGGCAAGGCAGATGGTGCAGGCAGATGGACTCCAGGCCATGCCAAAGGAGAGAGGAATACGTGAAAGGGAAACTGAATAGATGCTATATTCACCTCTCTCACTACTTGGGAGACTTTCAGCTTTCCAGAAGAGCCAGAAGATTCTGCCTAAAGTACCTCCAGCACACATTTATGTTATTAGAGAAATACTAGCATCACTACATTGTGGACAGTGCCCCAGCTTTAATGTTTACATTAACACTGGGTTGGAAAAATTCAAGTAATGCAGGGTTGTATTCCTTTGATATTTGGCAGACTCTGATTAAACCTGTTCTCATGATCAAATATCTTGGCTCTTCTATTTTCTATCTAATTTGGTATGTCAATTGTGGACTTTTTAAAGAAAATCTCTTAAAAAGAAACAGCTTCAGATAAGACGTGACCAGTGTTGTGCCCAAATGTTGGTTGGAGAGAGGGAAGAAGTTAGCTGACTTTTTTGTTGTTGCTGCTGCAATTTTTAAGTAAATTCCTGAGGCGAGGGGACTGGGTGGAAAGTGTCTTTTGAGTAGTTTTGGTATGTTTCTTGCTGTTTAATATTAATTAGCACAATATAAATTATTGAAGGGACAACCTCTGGATCTTCTCCAGCTACCTTTTCAAGCCAAGGTCTGTTCTAAGGGGACAAATGAATAAAAGGAGTCATGGGATATGTTGTCATACATCCCCGGGAAAGGTCAAAGGGCTTGCATCACCCAGGTTTCTGTATGCCATTCATTACAGGGGCTGGGGAAAGGCAACTAATGAATATTGCCCAAAACTACACAAAAAAGCAAGAAGACTCCCAAATGGGTGAGAAATCCCTAACCCCCAATCAAATTTAGAGGTTTGTTTTGGTGAGTTCTTTATGGTGAAATGATCAATGAAACCTTATTTGCATTTGAATTCTGAAAAGAATTTACCTTAGAGTCAGAATGGGAAGATGAAACTATTTCTAATAAAAATTTTATGGAGAATAAAGCAAATTAAAATCACTCTGAGAAAAAAAAATGATAAAGCCAAATTCACAGTCAAGACAACCAGGTCGATACTCTAGAGACTTGAGATGCTATGTCTCAGCCCTGCTATTTACTAAATACCTGACCATGAGCAAGTTATTTAGCCTCCCTGATCCTAAATTTTCTTGCTGGGAGGCAAGGGTGTGAACCTAGTGTTGATGTAACTGGGTTGGGAGCCTAGGCAAGTATCCTTCTCTGTCTCTAAAGAGAAAGCGTAATATCCCTGGAAGCAAGTGGACTTCTTCATGTTAACAATGCAGCCTGTTAGGACTGTCAGCTCCCTCATGTTTAAGAGGAAGAGTTGAACCATACAACTTCTAAGTTTCCACTAAGATTTTCCACTGACTTTATGATTCAAATTATTTAATTTCTTCAAGCCTCAATATCTTTAGGTATAAAATGGGAGTAATAATCACCTATTTCATAGAGTTGTTGAAAGGATGAGTTTGTATGTGTAAAATGGAAGAAAACATAGCTACCATAACCAGTACAATGCCCTTTTGTATTACTATGAGTATTGTTACTTTTATCATTAAATATTTCAGATTTATAATGACTTCAGTCCTACATTATATTTTCAAGTATGAGTTTCAAAACTATGTTCAAAAACTTACTATTTTCATTTGAAAGAAAATTCTTTCTCATTTAAATGAGAGAGAGAAGGATGTGGTTTGCTTTGAGTCTGAAACAGCTGGGCCCATATCTTCAGTTTTGTACCTAAAACCGGGCTGTTAGCCAAGTTCTTCCAGGAGAGAAGGCACAGAGCTGGGAAAGGAGCTGGGTGGTATTTATGTGATATCAAAACAAAAGGTGAGTTCAGCCAGTTTTATCAAACCGCTGGTCAATGCTGTGAAATAATGGTCCAACTGGAGGATCATCTTTGGCGGAGCCAAGCCACCTGGAAAGCCAACACAAACAGCCACTCAAAGAGAAGCTGCACATCCCACTTAGAGAGCTGGTCATCAGGTTATAACTCATCTGAAGTTTATGAACGATTTTGATCTTGACTGTGTCCATCTCATAATAAAACCAGTTGAGATCTCAGCCTTAGATTGGTGAAGAAATTCCAGACATAAAGGCCACCAAAAAAAAAAAAAAAAAGGCTGTTCAAATGAAGCTTCACACTAGATCATTATTTTCTTTCCCACAGCCCACCCAGCGTGATGTTACTGATTTCTCTTTTCTTCAGATCCAGCCTTTTTCTCAAACAGGGTGTGGGAACTTTAGGCCCTTTTCTGTCATTATTTCTGAATATGCCTTTCAGTTATTTGGAGGAGCAGAGGAGGAAAATGGGGATAGTTAATTATGTCTAGATGGCACAGGGCTAAGACCAGTATGGCTTTGATGAAACTTTCTGGCTTTTCTTCAGAAAGGAGCCACACCCTGTAATCTCTGTGGATGACCAGTCAGATCCTTTAAAAAACAACAGCAACATTTTAATGGAACTCTGCTAAGAGAAAGAATATTAGAGATCTTTGCCTACACCATCATAAACACTTTTATGCCTTGCCTATATTTTAAAGTCTCAGATTAAGAATTAATTACCAGTCCTGTTGTAACAACTGATTTCTTTAAATGTGCCTTTAAAATGAAAGATTTTAGCCATACAGAAAATGAACATCCCTATATCCACCATTTACATTTAATATGTTATCATTTTGCCCCTGCTTTTATTTTGTAAATTGTGGAGTGGTTCAAATGTAAAGAAAAAGAAAAGGAAAATATTTCACAAATAACTTTGCAAATAAATTGTATAAAGTGCTTGGAGCAGTGCCTAGACTACAGACAACAGTTATTGTGTTTTGCTATTCCCACCTCATGTTTCATTAGCTTTTAACATTTTGCCATGATTGCCTCAGATTTTTTAAAGAAATCGAAATATCAAGACACTTTTGAAGCCCCTGTTTGTCCCTCCTTGATCTTTCCTCCTCTTCCTTTTCTCCCTCCTCTCACTGCTCCAACTTGTCCCTTGCTTTCTCATTTTCTCATTTTTACCTTCTGCTGAGAAAACTACTGCCTTGATTTGTATTGTTGTAGCGTCTATATTTCTGCATCATATTGTTCTAGCTTATAGAATTCCCAACAAATATTTAATGGAGTTTTCCTTATTTATAAGTATGTATATGTATCATTGTATAATTTTCTTTTTATGCCATGTTTTTGAGATTCATGCATTTTTTCTTTCCGTAACTGCAGTTTATTAATTTTAGCTGCTCTATAGTATACACTGCATAAATATGTATAATCTATTCTTTTTGATGAACATTGGGGTTTTTCTAGTTGTTTATTATTATAGATCTTCTGCCTTCTACAGGTTTTCTTGTGTACATATGTAAAAGTTTTTAAGACAGTGACTTAACATACATGTGTCCTCATGCACATACACACATTTAGACATATATTGAAACCAAACATTTATAAAACAACTTCTTAATGTTTTTATATTTTTATTTTCTATTCATTTCCTATTTTCATTTGGTTCTTGCTCATTCCTTTTCATTCTATCTATTCTAAAAGGATGTATGTTGTGACTCATCAAACTAATTTCCCATTTCACTAATTAAACCCATAGTTTGAGTTATATTGCTTTAGGTTTCATACTCAAAGATGAATTCCTAAATAGTGTATGAATCTTCACCTTTACTTCTGTCACTTCCCCAAATATCCCTAGAAAAGACAATGAAAACACTACCCCCAAAGAGAAGACAGAAACAAAAACTACTGTTGATAAACAAATCCCAGTTTACTAGGCCCATTGCAATAAGAAAGAACATGATTATGGCCAGGCCTTAATAGTGTCGCAAGACAGCGAATTTAGAATAAGTTATTTATAGAGTTTTATAATCTGGGTTAGGTAATTGTAAGATAGAACTTTCATGACAGGGGAATGGTTTGGATTAAGTAGCATTTATGACATAAAAGCTTTGGATTGGTGGGCACAGTGAGTCGAGGCTCTTGAGGCAAGCCTTGATGAGCAAGCTATTAGCATTGATAAGTAAGTTATTTTTGTAGCCTCACTATCTTATCTTCTAGGAGCAAATATCTCCTATAGCAGGTAGCTAAGTATTGTTTCACAAAGAGGCAGAAAAGTATGTCTGATCTCAGACTTGTCTAACACAAGGATGGAAAAAAGGGAATCATGTTGGATTTGCTTCTCACTATACAATGCCAAATATTCTCCAAAGCGGTTGTGCCCATTTAAAAATCCCACCATAATTACCTCTGTCCTCAAGATTTAGTACTGTCTTTTTAAAAATTTTGCCATTCTTAAAGTATAAAATAATATCATAATATTTCATCATTTTATTTCATATTTCCTTTACTACCAGGTGTATTTTTCCATGTGATTATCAGTCATTTGAGTTTTTTCTTTCGTAAATGGCCTGTTTATATCCTTTGACTATTTTTCTAGTTTGTTTAGTTATCGTTTGTTTAGCTTTAGTTTAAAATTTGTCTAGCTCTCTTTTTCTTATTGTGTTAGTTCTATATATTCTGCCTAATATTTTGGTAAACGTAAGCAAACATTTCAATCTAGACTTCATAATTTATCTTAATATTTGATGTCTTTTATTAAAGTTTTAAAAATAAATGTAGAAAAATTAATCATTTTTATGATTTGTGCTTTTGGTCTACTTCAGAAATTCTTAAAATTTTTTCTTTTTTTATATATTTAAAATTTTGTATTCCATATTTACATTTTTAAACTGTCTAACTTCTGCACAACAACAGAAATAATCATCAGAGTAAACAGACAACCCAGACAGCGGGAGAAAATACTAGCAAATTACATCTGACAAAGGACTAATATCCAGAATCTACAAGAAATGCAGACAAATCAGGAAGAAAAAAAACCTTATCAAAAAATAGGCAAAGGACATGAATAGACAATTCTCAAAAGAAGATATACAAATGGCCAACAAACATATGAAAATATACTTAATATCACTAATTATCAGGGAAATGCAAGTTAAAACCACAATGAGATACACCCTTGCCCCTGCAAGAATGGCCATAATTAAAAAATTAAAAAGTAATAGATGTTGGCATGGATGTGCTAAAAAGGGAACACTTACACACTGCTGGTAGGAATGTAAACTTGTACAACCACTATGGAAAACAGTATGGAGATTCCTTTAAAAAACTAGAAGTAGAACTATCATTCGATCCAGCAATCCCATTACTGGGTATCTACCCTAAGGAAAAGAAGTCATTATATGAAAAAGACGCTTGCACACATGTTTATAGCAGCACAATTTGCAATTGCAAAACTATGGAACCAACCTGAATGCCCATCAACCAATGAGTGGATAAAGAAAACGTGGTATCTATACACCACTGAATACTACTCAGCATAAAAGGGAATGAAATAATGGCATTAGCAGCAATCTAGATGGAGTTGGAGACCATCATTCTAAGTGAAGTAACTCAGGAATGGAAAGCCAAGTATTAGATGTTTTTACTCATAAGTGGGAGCTAAGTTATGAGGATGCAAATGCATAAGAATGATATAATAGACTTTGGGTACTCAGGTGGAAGGGTGAAGAGGGTTGAGGAATAAAAGACTACACATTGGTTATAGTGTATACTGCTTGGGTGACAGGTGCACCAACATCTTAGAAATCACCGCTAAAGAACTTATCCATGTAACCAAACACTGTTCCCCAAAAACTGTTGAAATATAAATAAATAAACAGTCTAGCATTATTTTTTCTGGGTAGGAAGCATAAAGTCTTTTAATGAAGTATTTCCACATTAATACTGCTTAGGACAATCCACAACAGCAGTGGGTTGCAACAAAAAATAATTATATTTTAAACACCTTTGGTTTGACCAGAGTTTGGCTGATGTTGGCTGTGCTTAGCTGAGTTTGGATCCAGACTGTGTGTGAAGTTGGCTTCACACATCTGCCATAATTGTGGCTGCAGTAGGCTATGCAGGACAAAGGCACAAATGAAGGAGAGCAAGTCCTAACTCATTAGAACACTTCAAGTCCTGATTACCTGACATCTGCTGACATTCTAGTGGTCAAAATAGGATGCATAGCCAAACTCAGAATCAGTAGAATGGTGAAATATGTTCTGCCTGTAGTAGGAAGAACGCAGTGTGTTATTAGCAAGGGATGTGGTTGCAGGGAGGAGTGAAAAATTGGGAGCAATAATAAAATTCACCACAGGCGACGCTCTCATTTACAATTACATTTTATACAAAGTTCACTCAATTCATTTCTATTATACCCCTAAAAGACTCATTCAAAGCATTAGGCTCTAAAGCAAGGACCTAATTATCGATGTAGGGTCTGGATACAACTCCAGAACTAAAAAGACAAGTTACCTGCCTTCCACACACCCAGGAATAATGAAACATGGGAAAAATAACTGCAATCAACTCTCCCATTCACAAAAAGAAAACAATACATAGCAGTCACTGCTTCATAGCGATTTTGAATACCACTGAACAAATATGGCCAAGTACTTTTTTTTTTTTTTTTAAGGCTAGAAAACATATCTTCATTAGGCTCCAGTTTGAAACTGGAATGGCTCTCCAGCCCATTTTTTCCCTGTGGTGATTGATTTAGCCCTCTCCTTTTTCCATCTTTTTAAATCACTTCTGAAGAAGGCACTGAGTGTATTTCATTCTCAGCAACTTAGCAGTTTTATCAGCCTACTTCCTGCCTGCATAAAGTTAAGGTCTAGGAGTATTTTTTTTTTTTTTTTTTTACATCTTAGTTACTATCAGTCTCCTTTAACTTAGGTGGATGATAATACTTTTGCCAGGATAAATCTCTCATAATATTTTCTTTCATTATCTTCAATCCCATGTGCTAAAAGCTATATCCACAATACTCTTTAGACTTGCACTTTCTCTTGAAACCTAATTACAGAGTTTGGGTGTATCAAGCTTCTGTGGGACATACCCTTAATCTTTCTAGAAACACTTTGGCAAAGAAGAACTTTTTTCAGAAGTCTTAACAAGGGATTTTAGTGGCCGAAATCTTACTACGTCCTGGACCTTGAGGCCATGTCTTACTGACAGTGTCCTGGATTTGGTCTTTTCCTTGCGTCTGTATCACAATGGTCACACCATTGACTTGAACATTGTTTCCCATTCCAACCCTTCAAGTGCTTTTTCGAGTCTCCCAATCTTTCATAAATTAAGTTTCCACCTCAGCCAAATAATTTTCAACTCTCTTATAACATCTCATTAAAGGCAGCTAGCAGCAGTCAGCTTACCACTGCAATATTCTGCCATAAAACCTTGAAGTTCATTATATTAATAGCAAACGATTCTTTCATTAAATATTTTCCACTCTGTAACACAGGTTGCCATTTATCAGCATCATATAGCAGTTTTCTAACTACCAGTTCCCAGTGCTTCTGCCCTACCTCTTTTACCAATTTTTTGGCTTAGTCAACCATTCCCACAATAATCATAACAAACCCTTCAGCTCCTGAAATAGGTCTGGAGCTGTAATGGTGACAGGAGCATCTTTTGTTACTCATAACAAGTTCCTTTCAACCACATCTGAGTTTATATTAGTGAGGTAACTTTTGGAAAGCTCCTAAGGATAAGGGGCTGGTTGACAGTGTAACAGCAACCATGTGATCACAGGACTGCAACTTTCAGCCCCATCCCCGGATGCCCAGGGAAGAGAGAGGCTGGAGGCTGAGTTAATCACCATTGGCCAATGATTTAACAAATCATCCCCATGTTATCAAGCCTACCGTAAAAACCCTAATGGAAGGGGTTCCATGTTACTGGAAGGGTGGTACCCCAGAGCAGGCATGGTACCCCTTTGCCAATACTTTGCCCTAGGCATCTCTTCCATCTGTCTGTTCTTGAGTTTTATCTTTTTTAATAAATGCATAAACACAAGTAAAGTAACTTCACTGAGTTTTGTGAGGCAATCTAGCAAACTGCCAAACCCAAAGAGGGGGTTGTGGGAAGCTCTGATTTACATCCGGTTGGTCAGAAATACAGGTTACAACATGGGACTTAAAACTGGCATCTGAAGTCGGGGCAGCTGTGTGGGATTGAGCTTTCTAACTTGTGATGGATCTGATGCTAACTCTAGGTGGATGGTGTTAGAATTGAACTGAGTTCTATTGTAGGACACCCAGTTGGTGTGACAGAGAAGTGAAGAATTGCTCAATGGGAGAGGAACACCCAGACACTTGGTGTCAGATGTGAAGTGTTGAGAACAGAAAAACAGGGTGCTTCCCTTTCCTCTATTTCTGAGGCATCTGGTAGGCTACATTTCCTAATAGCCTCCTTTTTTACTTAGGGCTCTTAAGTGTGAGTTCTAGCCAATGGAATGTGACCAAGAGTAATGCATGCCACTTCCAGGCCTGCACACAAAAATATTCCCATGCTCAGTTCTCCATTCTTTCTTTCCTACAGACTCAGTGAACCAAAACAAAATGGAATTGGGAGTAATGTATTGACGATGAAAAAGACTCAAGATAAAAAGCTTAGGTTCCTGAATCACCATTGGAAGAAGTGCTGCCATTGATGAAACACTCACTGTGGGCTGTCCATGAGACCACGCTTTTATTTATTTATGTATTTATTTTGCTCTATGTTGTTTTGTAAACAGAATATAACTGGAAATTCAATCTGATTTTTTTTCTTATAACACTGAGATTTACTCACTTTTATTTATAAGATTTTTAATATATTTGCAATTATTTATGCCATATTATACTTTGTTTAGATGCCTTTTTAATTTCCCTCTTTTGTCTCCATTTTGCATGTTGTTCTCTTAATAACATTTTATATATTTCTAATCACTAAAATAATAGGTAAAAATTCCATTGCCTCCAAATTAGCATAAGGTGAAAAGAAGCAGCATTTTTTCATTACGATTTGAAATTGTTTTCTACTACTTTAGTAGTTACTTTTAAATATTTAAACAGATTTGCTTCAATATAAATTTGTATAACAACGCCTACATTTAATCAGCCTTTGTCTCTACTAATCACAATCGAGCTTTACACACTAAAACTACATGTTTAAAACTAAGTGTCCCTTAATGCAACAACATATTTTAACTTTTTTCATAATACAAAAATTTACTTTTTAGAAATAGTATATTGTTAATTAGAATTGCTCACTTATTTTATCAATTTCTGCCTGTTGTTTAATAGTTCTTTTAGTGAGGGCTATGGATGGTAAACTCTTGGGTTTGTATACATAGTATGTTTTTATTTTATGTCATTATTTAGCTTTTGCTCTTTAACAACAGTTCATTTGTATATACAATTCTACATTGCCAGTTACTTTTCTTCTGCACTTTGGAGCTATTACCTTACGTATTCTGGCATCTATCATTGCCAATAAAAAGTCTGTTTTAAGTGTGAATGTTATTCCTTTATTAGTCATCTGTCTTTTCCTGTCTGACAACTTTTAAGGACTTCTCTATGCCACTGCTTTTCTATAGTTTCACAAGAATGTACCTTGATGTGGATTCATTTTTATTCATATTGGTAAAGCGTACTTTTGCTATGAAGATTAATATTTTTAAATTATCTTTAATTCTGGAAAAATTAAAGCTATTATCTCTTCAGGTGTTTCTTCTCTCTCATTTATTTTATTATTTTCTTCTGGAATTCCTATTAGATATATGCTGTAGCCTCTTAATCCACCCTCGTTGCCTCTTTATTCCTTATTCATGTATTTCGTCTTTCTATTTCCTCATCTTGATTCTTAGCGATGTCTTCAGTACTACCTTACTCTATGTATGCAACCTAGGGTTTAACCAACATATCAAGTACTTTTAACTCAAGAACTACATACTATTTCATCTCAAGGTTTCTAATTAGATCTTCCCATATTAATCTCTTTTTAGATTTCTTTTTGATTCAAAAACTTTTGTGCATCTTAGAATATTTCTCTCACTTAATTCCCAGAGTATTCTGTGTACTTATTTTAAACTCTTTGTCAAACTCTTACACAAAATTAATTTCACCCTAAATGAATTCATATTCTTATGGTTACATTTGTTCATTTTTTTTCCTTAACATTAGATGTTTTAATTTTGGAATTTTGCTATTTGTGTAATTTGGGGAGGACATTTTGTATATGTCTTTTTACTTTCTATCTTCTACTTAAACTCTAGAAGAGATAAAGACAATAAGTTAGTATTGAGGGCATCACTATCCTCATTAAGATATTCTGCATTTACTTCCTCTCATCCTGTGGGTTTGCCACAGTGGCATCTGGGGGCCCTCTGTGGAACTATCTCCAATGTGTGGACTGCGATGATATCTCATATCCAGTCACTACGCAGTGGGATTAGGTGTCCGACTCACTAATCACTGTCTGGATTGTCATGCTCTGCCCGTGTCTTCCAGCAATGATAGGCCTGTAGCCTGCTCAAAGCTGGAGACTCAGGTTGGTCAAGTATTTCTTTCATCTTCTTTTATGAGTACAGAATGACTTCAAGCACCCTCAAGGGTCAGTGTTTCCCTGACCAGCATGAAACAATTTTAATCCTCTGTGTCCTGCAGGAGCTAAGGTCCTACTGTCACCACTTGCTGCAACTCAGAGCCCAGCACATCTGAGACTTCAGCCTTACATATGGTTTTTAGCTTACAGTTCTGTTTCTGGCCCTCAGAGTCCTCTCTTTTTTCTGCATTTATTGATATCATGTTTGCTTGCTATTTATATGTCATTGTGTGTTTGGAGTGGAGGAGATGCATTTTGTTTCTAACTTACTGCAGAAAATTTAGCCACAAGTTCATAATGTTTAGGTTTTCTTAAAAAATTCTAACATTTCATTAATTACTTTATTTGCCTGTCTTCCTTAAAGGCTACAAACTACCTTTCTCAGCTATCTAAATATTGTTTCAAGAAAATTAAAAAGAATAACTAGGAAAAGGGAAACAACAGCCAACAGGAAACAAGTAGAGCAGTAAGTATGAAGCTGGCCATAAAAGTGATCTGATAACTTACATATTTAATATTTCTCTCTAGGACACTGAGTTCCATTTGTACATACACTCTGGGAGACGCTATTATCTCTGGAGCCTGCCAATTGGAACATTAACATGATAATGTAATATTTACTGCTTGTCCCTAACTGCATGTCTTTAAGGGAACTGGAACACTGCATAGGAACATCACTGTTTATTCCTCTAGCATACAGATGGGATGGGTTAACTTGTTCTTTCTAAGAACTCTCTGGTGAAGGTGCACACCCTCCAGCTGTGTCTCTCAGGTCCTACTCATTAGCTGGGGAAGTATGCATGCCAGGGGTAGGGTCTCGGTCAGCAAAGCACTTCCCTTGAACAGTTTTCTATTCCCTGGGCTGATTTTTAGGCCCTGAGAAAGACCACATATTTTTTCCTCAAATCGTTGTTAGACACAAGTAGGACAATACCTTGAATTTAATATATTTATCAAACTTTGGCTACATCAAGGTCCTTTGCTCCATAAAAATCTTATTCTTATTCTTTCTTCTCTTTCATCATTGTCCTCCCACTTTCTTTGATTAGACTTTGATCATTTGACTATCTACTGATTGTAGAGAAAAACCATTATTTCTCCCGTGAACTACAAAATCCCCAGAGATAGTCTGCCTACTTAAGTCAATTTATTTTCTCAAATATTTTTTAATTTTTTTAAAAAAATTCAAAAACTATGTTTAAACTCAGTGACACATGCAGATGATTAAAAATGAAACAGCACTGAAAGATATACAATGAAAGGCAGTATTCCCAAGCCTCACAGCACTTCTCTTCAAGACTTCTCTACAGAAACAATTTCTATTTTGAATGCTACTGGTTGTTATTTAAATGACACTAATTATAGTGCTTTATAAAAACATAATTCAACTGAGCATGATTATTTTACTCTTGACATCCTTGCCTCGATTGATGGTTGAACCACCTTCCTGTCTCCTCTTCCCTCATTCTAGTTACTTCACTAATCTCACTTCCACCAAACCGCATTCTTCAATCCTTGCATCTTTGTCTGTTCACTGCAGGCCAGCACTGTCCAGTAGAACTCTCTGTAATAATGGAAATGTACATATCTCCTCCTTTCGATATGGCAGCCACTACCTCCAGGTGAATAGTTAGCACTTGGAATATGGCTAGTGTGACTTAAGAACAACAGAATTTGAAACTGTATTTAACTTTAATTAATTTAAATTCAACTAGCTACATGTGGCTAATAGTAGCTGCATTGGGCAGTAGCTACAAATGTCTCTTAACCCTGGTTTTGTTGGATAAGAAGATTAGCCATCTTCATTTCTTCTCATCTCCCCTCCCCATTTCATCTTACGACCTTCATTATCTGTACCTTTACATGTATACTGCCCAAATCAGAACTACTAGTGTGCTGTCCGTAAGTAAAGTTAAATCTTCCATGGCATGTCGAAGATTAGTCTAATGCAGAATATTTAGAAACTATATTTATATTATTATGAATTTAGTTTATTTCACAGCTTTCTTCACAATTTTCAATTTTTCATCGATTTGTCTCTCTCACTGAATTATATATCTAATGAAAGTGAGCATGTTGTCCGCCTTGTTCGATGCTATGCCTTCAGAGCCTGACAGAATGACGATCCCAAAAATAGATGTTTTGTGAATGTTGAATGGTTGATCATGTTTTATTTTTCTTGTTCATATATTTTAGTGCACCCTAATAGAATCAGCCAATGCTCCCCCAAAACCTAAAATGCAATAAAATAAATAAATGGGAAAAAAGAATATGAAACATTGTCATTTAGGGCAATCATTACTCCATAAAATGTTTTAATTTTTTCTTTTATATTTAATCTATGATGTTATTTCCAAATGATCTGACTTGGAAGTTCCTCTACTACTAATACATATATAATAATGAAAATAATCTAAAGAATTTAAAAAATTAGTTTGTTATTTTTGTGTGGTACGTAATGTAATTTTAAGTGAACATTTTATTTTTAAAGTTAGGAAACTATTATAAATCTCATTTAATAACTGTTTTAATAAGTAATAAATATTCTTTAAATGACTTTTGTAATATAAAATGTGATTTGATATTGTATGTTTTTTAAAATGACATACAATAGTTTATTTGAATTTGGGGTAAAAGTACATGTAAATATACATTGAAAGTTAACAATGTGTTAAAGCTTCAAAAATAGAGGGAAATAATTTCATGTTTCTTCTTTAAACTGTTTGCTTTTTACACTTTGAATATCCAATTTGTATATATATATGTATATATATGTGTGCGTTTATATATGCACATAATTTTCCTTTCAAATGTTATGAAAACATATAAACACAAACACACATACATACATACATATAATTCTCTTTTCAAATATTAAGATAAAGGCCTTTTAAGATTTCAAGATGACATTTGTAGGTAATTCTTAGTAACTAATTGGTACAGAAACAGCCTTTATTACTAATAATGTGAAATCAATTTTTTTATTATTGCCATAATATATTTTTCTATCCAGCATTTTATTATGAAATTTCAGATGTGCTATATAGCGATTTTTTTGTCAGAGAAATAAAAACTACAGTCTTGGTGAATAGCAATGTGTAAAGATTTTCATAGTTATCATTTTTCCACTTTATGCATTAACTATATTTGAACATCATAATTCTATTTGCTTTCCTGTATTTACTTATGCTTTAGACTAACAGTCATAATGTTTGAAACAATCGAGGGCTAATAAGCTGAGAAAAGCAATAAACAGTTTGAGCTGTGAAAGCATTGTAAAGCTCTCTTTCCTGATCACCACGGACTATTGCCAATACACAATACACAGTCAGGCCTCCTAAGCTACAATATTATAAACAAATGCTAAAATAATTATATTACTTATTGATATAAAAACCAAACACTGCATTTTCTCATTCGTAAGTGGGTGTTGAACAATGAGAACACATCAACACAGGGAGGGGAACATCACACACCGGGGCCTATTGAGGGGTGAGGGAGCTAGCAGAGGGATAGCAGGGGATGGGGGCATTGGGGAGGGATAACATTAGGAGAAATACCTAATGTAGATGATGGAGAGATGGATGCAGCAAACCACCATGGCACGTGTATACCTATGTAACAATCCTGTACGATCTGCACATGTACCCCAGAACTTAAAGTAAAATTTAAAAAATCAAAAGTGGTGCCATTATTAAAAATACAAATCTCCTGGAATATCTTTGTAAATGGTTGGGGGTTTCTGAATCATAAGTGGGAATTATCATGTCATGGTGTTCTGTGATTAATTTAAAAACTAACTCCTTTATCCATTATATACAAATTTCATCATAAAAGAGACAATTCCATAGCATGAGATGGATGTTAGGATCTCACTTGGCATTCACAGTTAAATCATGCACCTTCAGGAACTGGGAGCATTTGGATACAGAGTCACAATCATTCCTTTCTTATCTTCATCCCTGTGGTGTGTGTATTCTGAAGTTTAACTGAAAAATGGCAGCTGGTACCAGATATAATATTTTAAACATTATTAGCTATTTTTGAACTGTTGGTTTGCACCAAGCAGATCCCTCAGAGGTTCAGGGACACTGTCACATTATGCTAACACATTGCCCACACAATTAGGCAAACAACTCATTGTTTTATGAACAGACTTCTCAGCAACCAGAAGCTCATCAGCAAGTTTGACTGAAGATTTGTTTCAGTGGCAGGCACAACAATCCACCTTCTTCTCGTGGGTCCTTCTTGTCTCAGGCCCTTGTCTTGTACATGGAACCACACTGTGCAGCACCCTGGCCATTTCTGCGTCGCACAAAGAGTGCCTAACTTTGGATTTCTTTCCTTTCAGAATTATCTAAACTTTATTACCCTGGGTAACTCATCCCTTGGGTCTCTGTGTGTTCTCAACCAGCAGTACTGATATGAGTCAAATCTTGCTAGAAAAATAATGGGTAATAGCATCTGATGGTGCCACTGTATCTAAAACACTGCATTCCTGGTACAGAATTTTATTCTGGTGGCAGGTAATGGAAATGAAGGTTTGGATCACAGTGTCTTCCCTAGTGCTGACAACACTGTTGTGAACGCTCTATTTGCCATATGAATAGGCCAGTCAATCTTACATAAGTTCCTATAGTAGAAATGGGAAATTTAATGTGCCAGCTCTGGCTTTCTGTGGCTGTTACCATAAGTATTCTGAGCCCATGTCATGCTCTTTAAAGAAAGTGTTGTCAGCAGTATGTGAGTGTGAGAAGGGAGAGATCACTTGCCAAGCTTTGAAATCTCTTTTCTAAAAAGTGTAGTTAAATACGTGTCATAATTTTGTTCATATAGTGCAGTCTACATTTGCTAAAGCTGTGGGATACTGTTGCCTTCGAAACTGACATGTAATGATTCCCTCTGGGAATTTAATAGCTAAATTCAATTTTATTTGGCCCATAATGAACTTTTCCACTCTACTTATAATAAACAACATCAATGTCATTTTTTTTTCAAGAGGAGGATGGGATGGAAAGGATAAATAATATTGATGATGATCCTTTGTCAAGTAAACTCTCTTTAGATAAAACATCGTGAAAAACTTTGCAACAGTACCATCTAGTCAAAGCTGTCTTTAAGGTCCAGCCCAGACATGGGCAATAGCCATGAAATTCATGTTCGCTCACATACTTTGGTCACCACTGCTCTTTGCCCATCTAATGAAGAGCAGATGCAGAGAAAGCATGGCTTGATTTCAATAATTGTTTAGGATCCATTCTACTGATGCAATTTACTGTTGCCTTTAATTGGATAGTGGCAAATGATCTGGTAAAGAAAGATTCTCTCAGTCTGAATTTTATCTAAGTAGGAAAAATCTGTCACTTTTCTCTTTTGCTAAAATGTAACTGTTCAGTTTCTTATCTTTTCTTCCAATATGTGCTACAAACCAAATCCTGAGATATTACATAACTAAAGAACATAGGCAGCTCTAAAGCCTTCACTCTTTCACTTGGGATTGGTTATGCATGTTTTACCTATGTACTAAGGGAGTTGTCTTGTATGAGTTACCAGTTCAGAGACCAGTCAGTGCATCATTGATTGTATAGGCAGTTATACAATTCGACCTTACTTTAATATTACCAGGAAATAACTTCTGTGTTTTGGCTGAATTAGTGACAGATATACAGCTATAATAATTAGAAGGCAAACCACAAAGCAACTTACTTTTAAAGGATAATCTAAATACCAAATCTCAGAAGAAATCATTTGGGAATCTGAACACTGTGATCCCAACTCAAAAACCATACAATTCTCTTCACTCTGTCTTGCTATATCAGTCTGCAAGGGCCAGAGTCTGATTTGCCTTCTTGGGCCTACTTCCATAGTGTGGGAGGCCTTAGCAACCTATTAGGACAATTGTTCAATATATATTCAGTGCTGTACAGAAAGGGGGAGCATCTACATGTGTCCCAGGGAGTAAAATGGTAAAGGAGATGTTTTGACTCTACTTTTTCTCTCCTTTAAAACCCCTGCCCACCTCAATAAATTCATTCTCTTTTTGATAGGTCTGAGAAATTCCCAGAGAACTGTCATGATTTCTGATGAGGTTGAAGATCTTAGAGGTCTGTGAAGGTCATAAGATATAATCCTTAACCATCAAAGAGGGTTGAATAGTATCCCCCGCACAAGATTCATGTCCACCTGGAAACTCAGAATGTGACCGTATTTGGAAATAAGGTCTTTGTAGAGGTAATCAATTAAGGATGAGGATGAGATCATACTGGAATTAAGGTAGACCCTAAAACCAAAGGGTCTACCTTAGTTGCTATCTTTGTTAAAAAAAAAAAAAAACTGTAGAGCCCATGTACAGAATAAGGCCATGTAAAAACAGTGACAAAGACTGGAGAGATGCAGCTGTAAGAAACACCAAGTGCTCCTGGGGGCCAAAGCTGGGAAAAGGCAAGGAAGGAGTCTTTCCTGGAGCCTGTCTAGGGAGGATGGCCCTGCCCATAACTTGATTTTGGACTTCTAGTCTCCAGAATTCTGAGAGAATAAATTTCTGTGGTTTTAAGTTTGTGATAACTTATGGCAGCCCTGGGAAACTAATGTAATAATCTGGCCGGAGTATCCCTCCTCTGGATTTTGGGACCCTGCTTTCAACCAACTTCCCATCTACCTTTCCAGCCACCCCTCATTTTCTTCTGCCATTCCTTTTCCTCTACCCACAACTTACATTATGGCACTCCTCAGAAATCTGTCCTTGGATTTTCTCACTGTACATTCCCTACGTAATCGTATCCAATCTCATAGTTTTAACTCCACTTCTAGGCTCACACACGTTAAGCTACAATCAGACCTTTCTCTTGAGAGTAACTTAATGCCTTATTAGATATCAAAAACTAATGTCAAAAATACATTCTCAAAACTAAAACTAAATTCATTTTTAAACTCCCTTTCTATTCTTTCTTATTCTCCTTTACCTCTCCTTCCACCCCTCATCCTTTCTTATTTATTTGCATGCATCATTTTTGATCCAGTGACAAACTACGAAAGTCAAAAACATGAGTCACCACTTCCTGCTTGTTGCCAATGTTTTAGAAACCCCAGTTTATCAGTTTAAACTCCCCTGAATCAACTATTTTCCTAGATCATCAGGTCCTTAGCAATTTTGTCTTAACTGCTTGGGGTAGTTTTCTATGAAACTAACTACTCTTTAAACCATACCATAATGCTGCAGTTGTCACCATATTTCTAAGATCTGACTATGATGGAATACTTCCCTGCTTAGAATCATTCAAGTGTTCTCAATTACCCAAAGGTTCAAACTCCTTAGAATGGCTTGGCCATCTTCACATCCCACTATTTCCCCATCTTTTAATTAGACTGTGGTCGCATCAAACAATCTTCCATTCTCTGAATGTGCACTGGACTTTCAAGCATCCCCAGGCCCTTGTTAGTTCTGTTCTGTCTTTTGAAATGCCCTTCGTCCTTCCCATCTTTATGTGGCTTCCTCCTATTTCTTCTATACTCTTGATACTTCCCAGAAGGCTTCATTTCACCATTCTGTTGTGAATAACCCTCTCCTGGGTTACCACATCTCCCTACACAAGCACTTACCTCCCTTCCTTGCTGTTGGTTGTTTCTGACCTACAAGTCTCACCAGACTATGAGGTCCATGAGATACAGACAATGATCAATTAATAGTGACTGAATATTTTAGAAATCATGAGAAATAGGGAACATATATTAAAATATTTAACAAATACACAGTAGCCTATGTGTCAGTGTAAAAATATACTAAGTTTAAGTGAAACAGCTAACATCAAAGGTTGCTGTGACTGGAATAAAGACTAGGAGAAGGTGAGGCTTGAGGTGAGATTTGAAGAAACAGTAGGACTTAAATAAGTAGCCCATGATATTCTGGATAAAATAAGTAGTAAGAGTGAATTTGGCATTAGAATTCCGTAAGCTGATGAATTTCAAATGCAATTGGCAGATAGTTTCTTTACCTTGACACCGGTGACTTTGAAGTGACAGGCTGGCATGACCTTATGTAGCTGTTAAGCCCATGAATGAAAGCGTTGTTCTTGCAGTGCTTCTGGTTACAAAATATGTCTGAAAAAGGTAAAATAGGAAAAGAAAAGAGAAATAAAACAATCTTCCCAGTGAGGCAATGTTCAGAAGAGCCAGGATCTTAGCTCATGGTTTCAAATGCAACATGGATTTGCACAGGACATTTAAGTTACTCCTTAGCATTAAATTGCTTCCTCTATGAACCATGGAAAATGAAAACCAATTAGTATCTGTTGGGAAAGGGACTTGGGGTGGGAAAGGGACTTGGGAATTTCCTCTCGTGGTTTAACTTGGGTCTCAAAATAGCATGACTACAGGTTTGAGCATCCAGCTTCATACTTTATCTTCTATATTAAGCATCAAATGGAGCAAAATTTTAATTCATTTGGACAAAACTGACAAAACAGCTGGGTCTTTGCCCTTGCTCCTCCAGTAAAAAAGCTGCACTAGGGAGCAAACATGTCGAAAGGGCTCTTACGGATGGTCTACCGCATGCCGTTCAAAGATGGGCATTGTGAAAAATGTGAAATTGTTTCAAATTCCTCTTGAGTAACCATATAATTTAATCATACTTAGTCTCACCTAATACAAAGTCCTTTTGCTGAATAAAATTATAGCAAGGCTCTAACGATGTATGATATAAAAAAAATGAAAGTACTTATCATAAAATTCACATTATATACATGGTAGAATCAGATAACTAAATAAGAAGAAAAATAGTAACTTATTTCAATCCCACCAACTTCTCTTAAGTTTGGTTCCCAACAAACATACTTTACAAGGATTTCCATGAATGGGCCAAGGAATATCAGATGACATAACTTTTAACAAGTTGACTGAACGCAGGCTAAGGGTGAAGCAAAAATGTTTTTTCTTTGTATCTCTTTTCTTTGTATTTCTTTGTATTTCTTTTCTTCCTAGAAAACAGCTAGCCCTTCTATTTTTGTTAAGACAGCATGCAGATTATCTGTATATGAATTCAGTAGTTCTCATTCTTATTATAAACAATAGACTTTACAAAGATTTCACCTTGCCCATTAGTCAACTTTGTAAGTCATCTTTGTCTTTGATTTTCCTATAAGAATGTATTAAAAATCAATTCAGCAGCCCTCAAAGAATATATCTAATATGGCCTTTGATCTAATGGAATTTGGGGAGAAATGTTTGATACGTTCCAAGGAAACCAGCAGAGGCAGAGTTAATTTCACCATCCCAAATATAAAATGTTTCTCACTAGGTATAAAATGTTTCTCCCAGATATAAAACGTTTCTCACCAAAACAACAATTTTGCCCCTGGTGAAAGAATCTGTTGGAAGTTAAGTTCAACACTTCTGCATCTGTGGGTGATCATTATTTAATGATTTTAGAATGTTTTTCCCTAACATGTCAGTGTCACATCTTACCACTCTTCAGGGATACTCAGGCACCACCCACTCCTTGAAACCTTGTGGCTACTATTATGTCAGCCCCTGATCATTCTTCCATAGTACTGATTAACTCCACCACATATTTTAGCATAATCTGGGATGCCCAGTGGTCGAACCACCTAGGTCATTGTAGTACATGAATTATTATTCCTATTTTACAAACAAAGAAAATGATCTTAAACATCTCTCAAATCTAAGTTAGAAAATCAAATGCTGTAGAAGCATTAGGACTTTCGGTGGTCACATTATTGAATATTTTCTTTCATTTTAATAAAATTTCCAAATTATTTAAATCTCCATAAAAAAAAAAAACAAAGCAGAACTCATAATAACACTTGTGCTGAATTAGAGTCTTTTGTTTTCATGCAGAAAATTTCTTTTTCACTGGATCATGTGAGACAAAGGTCACTATCTAGCAAAGTCCAAGTTGTTGGCAATATCTTGATTTCTGATTTTTTTTAAACTACGGGAGTGGGTGGAGGAGACTTCATATTAGTACTGGATCAATCGTGACTGATGAGACTACAAATGCTTCATGATGGTTACTGTTTTAATTAAAAGTCTGAAGACATTACGTGGTGCAAAGAAACAGGAACTTTTAGAAAAGGGAGCACAGAAAATCAACTCCATATATTTATTAATGCTTTATCAATATATAAAGCTTTGATTTCTGGGTTTTTTCCTTCTCTGGAAACATAAGGACCATTTAATAAATGACTGCTAAGATGATTCATACAAACAACTGCCTACAGACCAATTAATACCTTCTACAATGACATCTCCTCATTGCTTTATAATATCAAAAAAGGATGTGTATCCATTGGACAAATACAAATATTAGTGTGGTGAAGATGTGAAGGAGAGCTTCAGACATATTAACAATTTTTTTTTCCTTTTTGGCATAAATTGACACTTAGAGTTCTTATAAATGTATAAGCTTTGGGGGGACAAAAATCATATTTTTACTTTTCGGAGTGGAAGACAGAAATAAATATAAGAAAGAAAAATTGGGAGAAGCCTTGAAAAACAGAAATTGATTATATTATCACCTAATATAGGTAAAACCATTTTTGTTGGTTGATGCTAACAAAAGCATTACTCAGTTTATTCATAAAACGATCATGCTCTGGAAGGGACACAATAATATTTGGAAAGTTTATCTGTGGAAAGAATTTTTGACCCACTCAGAACAAAAGATTGCACTGGAGGACAAGTTTATGCTCTGCCAGGAAATGAAGCAAACAAGTGAGATACTGGGTGAGTTCAGGTAGGAAGATTAACTGCTTTAGTTATGTTCTTTTTAAATACTGAAGTGCTATTCTGGTGGAGTTTATTTTTTTCATCTTGAGTGATAACACCAAGGTTTGGTGAATGTACATAAAGATATAAATACACACATAAATATATATTTGTGTGAATATATATGACAAAGCTTTTTATAGGATTCAGCTACCAGCTATGGCATGCTATAGAGTGGAGCTATGCATACGATGAGGAAATCCCCACAAGAGGGTGCTAAGGGGGAATATATATATATATATATATATATATATATATATACACACATACATATACACACACACAGAAGGTGGTTAAAGGTGCTGGAAGATATTCATGGTCTCATGGTGACCCAGTTCCTGTTAGGTACCTAGGGGAACATGAGGTGTCTGGAAGCCACGTCTAGAAGGACAGAGGAAAAAGAATCCCTAACACTGCTGACCATTTTGATCCTAGGTTCCGAAAAGTTGGCTAGTCCCTATCTTTCCCATTTTATAAATGGAAAGGCATGAAGACTTCAATGTCTGTGGTTTCCCAACATTTCTCCCTTTCTGAAGAAGGAGCCAGACCTGCCAGGAAGTTACTGAGTTGGTCCAATGACCTATTAAAATGCAATCATTTTTTAGAGCCTTTTAAAAGGTGACAGAGAAATCAAGGTTACCAAAAGCACAGATTATAAATGCCACAAATGGAATCACTCTCCTGATCTCATGAAAGGCAGAGCCTATAAAGTGGGGGTGCCAAGATGCCAGAATCCAGGTGTGAACTGATTTCCTAAGAGCACTGGGGAGTACATTAGGGAAGAATTCTGTCTGGATTTAGAGTCGTTGAGACTAGAACTACAAATTTGTCTAGATCCTTTAGAGACTTCAGGGATTTACATGCTACAAAATGTAACTTCCTGTTTCTACAGGAAAGAAATTCTTTTAACAGGGCTAATAAAGTGAGCTCCTAATGAGGCCTCTTCAGACATCAAACAGGCAAAGTGAAAACACACTTTGATGACGTAAGTGTAAGGGGATCAGAAACATCTCCTTCCCCGACCAAAAAAAGTTTCGTTTCAAAGCCAAGAGAGCTGAAAATTTAAGAGCAAACCACACTTTGCGAAAGCCAAGGTATCTGGAACAAGTCTTTGAAGATATGAAAAGATGAAGGAAAGTTTCATTAGGAACCTGCCAGAAGCCGCCCAGCCTTTGTGCCTTCCCCAACTGCTTCCCAGAGACACTATAGTTTCAGCATCAACCACCACCATACCCTGCTTTCTTCAGTAGTCTCACTTTTTCAAAAAACTGTTCCAGAAACACTTCTCCAATAGGAGACGGATGATGAGCAAATTCCTAACCCTTAAAATTTTGTGGAGTCACATAGCCCTTTGTGACTCTTCCCATAATGTGCATAAACTGATCATTGCACCTTCAGAAGGCATAATTTCAAGTTAGGAGTTATGAGTTTAACACAGGTTAAGATTTCATAGTCAAAAAAGATTTCACTTCAAAATTAAGAATTTCTAGCAACCAGAGTTATTTTTAGTGGGGTAGAAGGCAAGTTATTTCAGAAGGCAGTGAGTATTCCAGCCCTGGAACTGAGGCTGATGGACAACCTAAACAAAACAAAACAAAACAAAACAAAAAAACAGGTCCTATGTTATTTTATAGTATACATTATATTATATTCAAATGAATTGGCAGGTGAATTTAACAACCTCTGCAATTCCTTCCTACACTGATATTCTATCATGAATAAATGAAGAAAAGCAGTCTACTTTTAATGTTTAATAACAAGTGTTTCACTCCTCAGGAAGGCATTTAGGTGTTACAGCTGTCTTTGTACAACAGTCAACATGGGAATGAGTTTCTATCTATGCAGATTTACCACCTGGTCTACCCCTTTAAACAATAGATAAACTTTGTTCTAAGTAAATATTCTCCCTTGAGAAGATCTGAAACTCCATTTTACAGTTTCAATTGAAACTTGAAGTCTTTCTGATCCCTGTAGTCTTTTTTTTTTTAAGTGCAGATACCCCTTAGAGACATTAGAGATGTTTCCTTTAGCCATTCCTAGGTAAGGAAGGAACCAGGAGACATTTAGGTAAACCTGTAGAACAAGGTTTCTCAACCTGAGCATTACTGATATTTTGTTGTAGGGACTGTCTTGTGCATGTAGGATGTTTAGCAGAACCCCTGGCCTCTACCCACTAGATGCTAATGGCACCTCACCTAGTCAGGGCAAGCAGAAATGCCTCTAGGAAATACCAAATGTCCCCAAGGTGGCAATCTGCCCTCAGTTGAAAACCATTGCGGCTACAAAGGGTTATAGGGTAGAGGCAGGTAGAAAGATGGTAGAGGAGGACCTGCAGTCTGAGAGGTGAGGACATCAAATGGAAGTATGATCAATTTCATAATACTGTTAGAGGATTAGACCTGCTTACAGAGAGTGCTTTTTTACCACTTATGCTTCATACATCTTCCTGTACCAGGAAAATAAGTCCTTTTAGATGTCTCAGAAATGCCTTAGAAACCAGTAGGACATCTGTATATACATATATAACTCACATAAATTTATAGCAAGGAAGGGGCTTTTCCATTGATGTAATTGGCTAAATCCACAGAGCAGGCAGTCCGAAGAGCAGCTGAAACTCTTTAACAGAAGCTGAGGCTGCAGCCCAGAGGCAGGAGTTCCTCCTCAGAGAAACCTCAGCTATGTTAAGGCCTGGCAACTAATGGGATCAGGCTCACCAGGTTCTTTAGGATAATCTTTAATTCTCTCTGAAATGATTTTTCAAGTGAATCACATGTATGAAATACCTTCACAGTCACGCCTTAGTGTTTCATTGAATCACTGGCGCATCTTAGTCCATTTGAGCAGCTATAACAAAAAACTATAAGCTATGTAGGCCACAAATCACAGAAATTTATTTTTCAAAGTTCTACAAACTGGGAAATTCAAGATCAAGTCAGATTCAGTGTCTGGTGAGGGCCCCTTTCCAAGATGGCCATCTTTCCAATACAACCTCGCATGATGAAAGGGGTGAAGGGTGTCTCTGCGGCTTGTTTTACAAGGGCACTCATTTCTTATGACATATGTCAAAGCCCTTATGACCTAGTCACCTCCCAAAGTCCCCACTCCTAATACCATCACCTTGGGAATGAAGATTTTAACATATGAATTTGAGGGGCCCATAAACATTCCGATCACAGTGTGGGGATTACAGCCTAGCCAAGGTGACACCTAAAACTGACCATTGCAGTGTTCCAGAAGTTACTCCTCCGATTCTGGAGTCTAGCCCAGGACATTCTTCTGCTCATCTCATTTCAGCCTTGCCATGGGCCTTGATCTTGAACTCCCCAGCTTTCAGAACCATGAGAAATAAATTCTGGATCCTGCCCATGGCATCTGTTGCCTGACGCTTCCCTATCATGGTGAAGCATAAGGCCTAGCTCCCTCGGAAGCATTTTCATGAATTTAAGAGCGCCTTTGGGAGGTTCTGAATGGACATTTTTCCAACATACAAATGACCAATAAGTATAAGGATGCCTAGCATCATTGGCCATTAGGGAAATGCAGACAAAAACCACAGTAAGATACCACTTCATACCAGGTAGAATGTCTCTAAGTCAAGAGCCAGCTAGTAACAAATGTTAGTGATGACATGAAAAATTTCTAACTCTCATTGACTGTTGGTAGATATGTAAAGTGGTACAGCTGCTTTGGAAAACAGTCTGACAATTCTTCAAAAGATTAAACACAAAGTTACCATATCACCTAGCAATTCCACTCCTAGGTATACAGCCAAGAGAAATGAAAGCATATGCCCACATCAAAACTCATACACAAATGTTCATAGCCACATTGTTCATAATATCCAAAAAGTGGAAACAATCTCAATGTCTTGTCAACTGATGAATAGATAAAATGTGCCATATTCATAAATGAAATTATTCAGTCATAAAAAAAGAATCAAAATACTGATACATGCAACAACATGGGTAAACCATGAAGACAAGCTGATGGAAGAAGCAAGTCCTGAAGGGGCACAGATTACATGATTCCATGGGATAAAATGTCCAGAAGAGTCATCCCCATAAGGACAGAAAGCAGATTAGTGGTTGCCAAGGGCTGAAAGTATTTCGAAGAAATGGAAGTGACTGCTTAACGGGTCTGGGGTTTCTTTCTGGGGTGATAGAATGTTCTAAAATTGATTATAGTAATGGCGGTACAACTTCGTGAATACACCAAAAAACACTGAACTGCAAATGAGTGAATTTTATGGTATGTGAATTATTCTTCAAAAAAGCTGTTGTATACATATATTTTTAAAGTGTCTTTGGAAAACCTGGCAGCAGAAGAGTTTAACAAGCCAGTTGGGGGGCAGGACTGCATAATCGGATTGATGATTAGCCAATGCCCATAGCATCGGCTGGCCTAACCCCCATGTCAGGAAGCAGGCTGTCAGAGGAATGGAGACAGCAAGATGTTTCTCTGTTGCTAGGATTCACCATTCATCCCAGTCAAGCTGGTAGAAGGAAGCTCTTCCCCCAGCACAGGGATCCCTTCCAGGATCTCCCTTCAATGTGCCAGTCTCAGCCGACAGTTGTGTAGTCTGCCACCTAAAGCAGGCAGATGAGGGTGGAATCCATCCAAGAAAAAACTAAATGCTTGCCTAGACAGAGTATTAGCTCAGAAACTGCTCTTTTACCTCAGCGGCTTAAGAATTTTAATTCATTCTGTAACAGTTTATCTTCGATGATGCACCAATGTATGACTCAGTTTGGTGGCCATCAGCACCTCTGTGCTGGGAATTTACTAAAGCCCATTTTGCTTATTCTGCAGACAGCCCTGGACTTCTGCCCAAGCTTCCTCCTCCTTCCTGGCTCTCATATATGGGAATTTCTTATACGTTAGCCTCTCAGGGGAAGTGTGGAGACACAGCCCTTTCACTGTTATTTATAGCTCTAGTGATCTGAGGACTTTTCTGTCTTTTGAATCTTCTATTCAAGAACAAATATTAATGATCAATTGAGACCTTACCTAGGATTTTCAAGGATGCAAAATAAGTTAAAAAAAATACAGATAACTTGATTTTTCTTCAAATTTGACCTTGCTGAGATCAGAGTGAGGGCAATAGATTTTTTAAGCAGTAGCTTGCCCAGTAATGGACAGACACCATGTTAGGGCCTGGTCCTCTGCATTGCTGGTCCAGAGTTTCACACATCCTAAATGCCTCTGGCCTGTGGGCACAGACATATCAAAGTCAGCAGGCTTGTTGCCTTCATGTATATCACAGGAGGACCTTGGCCACTTGAGGAGTCTCCTCCAGGTACTTCAGAGCTCCACACACGTGTTCCATGGAGTCTCGACTCATGCTCTTCTGACTTACCTGAGCAATGGCTGCATCCAGTGAGCCCTTGGGACGGGCTCCATCTCCACACCCTTTGAAGAATGCTGCCACTCCTTGGGACCTTTTACCACTGCTCAAAGTAACAGCAGAGGCCTGTATTCCTTTCAGCAGTTGCTCTCGATGGGTGCTTAAAAACCAGTCACAGGACGCTATGTGGTTCCAGGATAACCCTTTCCCCCATTCTCTCTCCCTTGCCTCCCACATCTGTGCACAGACCTTCTTGTGGATGCTTTAGCCAAAATAAATCAAAACCCAATTCAGATCCGATAATCCCATGTCCTAATTAGACATATCACAATACTCTTACATATATCTTCATATTTCAATTTGATTTTTCAGATCTCTATCATTTATGATTTATAAACCAGGAAAGTGGATCTCATCCTTTATATCTGATTAACTTTCACTAATTTCAGTTGCAAATAAATCCTTACATAGCTCTCCACCCTCTTAATTCATGGCCACTCCTAGGGTTCGGGTTTGGAATAGAAAACAGTTTAGAATTTATCTAAGTTCTTTGATAATCCCTTATTAACTAGAACTAGTCAGACTTTGTAATAAGACTTTATGGAAGTTGTCATTTTTGCCTATATTCTGGTAATAGGAGGTTAAAATAGAATTCTTGGTTTTGGAGCTTTTCGGATGATACATAGGCCAATAATGACAAAAGAAGTGTGTGCCAAGTACCACCCTCACCTCCCTGGTCTTACCTGGAGACACAATGTAGAGGACCAGGCCCTATTTACATATACTACCTAATTACATATAAGTAGAATTTCTTATATGTTAGCCTCTCAGGGGGAAGTGTGGAGACACAGCCCTTTCACTGTTATTTATAGCTCTACTGGAGCAATTCCACTGGAGCAATGTGGAGGACCAGCCCCTAATGTAGTGTGGTGCTGGGCTACCCATGTAGAGCAAGCTGAAAGATTATAAAATCAGTTCTGTAAACATTACCCCTTCACCTACGTCTTAGCTACATGAGAGAGGATGAAGAGATCAGTGGAGAAGAATGTCATGGACACCTTCTATGATGTCAACTCTCTCAGGAAGGATGAGGAAAGGGGTTATTCCCCTCACCTCAAGTCAACTGAAGAGAAGCTTGAAGTGAAACACGTGTAGAGCTTGACATGCATCCCTTGGAGTTTGAGAACATAGTACCTGCATCCAACTCCAACTTGGGGAAGTGTAAAAACCAGAGGCTGGGCCTGTGGCTATTCTCACATGGTAGTAGACGTGGCTGTCATGGGAATAGACTGACCTTCTAGTTTGATATTCTCTGTGTACCAGATATGGATTCCAAGAAAGGGAGCAAAACTAGGTCATGTTAAGAGTGAGCCCAAGAAGTTTGCCTGCATGCTGATGTGACCCCAGGAGAGGAAGACATGGTCAGGAACCAGTAATGAACAGCAGGTTATAAGTATACTTTAGAGGAGGCATTGCTTAAATAAATCAGACTTCCAGCTAGACAGCCCCAGTGATGAGGCAGGGCCTCTATAAAATCCACGAATACATTCAGTGAGAGTCAGCCTTGGACATTTGCTAAAACAAGAGTAACCAGAAAATCCAGGGAACTTGTCCAAGTTTTATCTGGAGAGAGGACGACAAGAAAGTTCAGAGGGTAGCTTCCATCAGCAATAATGAGAAATAATAGCAATTATTATTTAGTTAGTCAATACAGTGTTTACTATGTTCAAGAAAATTTACATATTAATTCATAAAATTGCCTTCTGTTTGTTCCCTACCAAGCCTAATATGTACAATAATCTAGTTATGTTTATCTTTCCTATCATTTCCCTTTCTAACAAATATATATTAAGCATTACTATGTGTCACTTAATGCTCAAAATATACTGGTCAGTGAGATAGATAATTTAATGAGAGACAATATCCAAGAAGAAAAACAAGATTAAAACAAATCTTGGTAAGTGTTCTAAAGCAATAAACATGGTGCTGCAATATAGTAATTAGCAAAAGACAATTTAAGCCATTATCCAAAGAAACTTGTGAACATCAATGTATGATTCAACTTGAATTACCTCACTGAGTTAGCCAGTGTTTAATCACAGGAAGGGAATTATCAAATAGCTCGCTGGGGCCAAAAGATTCTGTCATTGTACATATTAACATCACCTAAAAGCCCATCTTCCACCCTAGCCAGCACTGGCCAACCACATTGGTGGAAACTGTTCTCTCATGTTGTGTTTTTGTGTTTTTGCTGGGACTGAATCTAGGTATGAACCTCAACTTTATGCTCTTGTTATCAATCAGACTACTCTGAGAATTAACAGCTTTGAATTACTTTGGATAATGAGAGGCTAGGCTAGACATAGAAACTTAGGATTCTCAAATATCCCAAATGTGTTTTGAAAATATAAGTCTCAGAGTCTTGCTAAGAAGTAAAAGAGACTTAGTAAAGTTTCCCTTCTTCATGTTTGTTGAGTTGTTTATTTCAAAAAATCCACTTGAAGGAGCCTCAAGGCCACAGCCATTGAGAAGACTCTGGAGACCCGATATTATCCCTTCTGTTAGTTCTCAGGCCTGTGTGTCCCGTGTCTCTGCATATTCATCCTCCTTTCTGAACCAGCTGGCTTCCTCTCTTTACTCATAACTTCTCACTCACTTCTTCGGCTTGTGCTCCATGGTGTTCTTGACTACCCCAAGGAACTTCTCCTATTCTGCAGGCTTCAGTTCCCTCTGTCATTCAAATATGTCACTGATTACATAATGTACCATCATTTTAATAAAACCTAGTAGGGGGAGAATAATGCAGTCTCACCAAATGCCTATGTAGCTTATGTGACATCTTGATTTCAGGCATATAATTACCACAAGGGAAATGTGCACCTTAGAATAAAATAAGCAGAATGATTCCTAATTTGAGAATTCCTAATTCCTCATCTTCAGAAGATGCCAGCCAGCCTAGTCCAATTAGATCTCATGGTATTCGGAGACTGAACAATACTAAACACAGTGGCCTGGGCTGGAACCTCCAGCAGGGTTGTGACTCAGCAGCTCCCCTAAAAGATTCTAAGAACAGGTAAGAATCAACTTGCCAAATGTCATTAAGAAAAAAAAGTGGTAGGCTGGGCATGGTGGCTCACACTTATAATCCCAGCACGTTGGGAGGTTGAGGTGGGCGGATCACCTCAAGTCAGAAATTTGAGACTAGCCTGGCTAACAGAGCAAGACCTTATCTCTACTAAAAATAAAAAAATTAGCCAGGAATGGTGGCATATGCCTGAAATCCCAGCTACCTGGGAGGCTGAGGCAGGAGATTTGCTTGAACCTGAAAGGCAGAGGCTGTAATGAGCCAAGATCACACCACTGCACTCCAGACTGGGTGACAGAGTAACATTCTGTCTCGAAAAGAAAAATAATAATTAAATAATTAATCTTAAAAAAGAAATAAGGATGGTCAACCCCCACTGTCTTGCACTTTACTATTTTTTTTCCTACCTTAACAACCTTATTTTGCAATATGATAAACTTCTGCAATATGGTGGTGATTCCAGACTAGGAAATTATGATCAGATTACTGCAGGGGAAATCATGCCACATTTGGTCAGCTTTTGTCCCTTAGGTCATTTGTTTAGCTTACTGTCTTCAAAGCTTGAGCTAGTATGAAAAAAAATGCCTGAATAATCCACACCAGCTTGATTTAAGTTTCTGAGGAATATTTAACTCTCTTTGAATTGTGAAGTCGAGTAACACTGATGTTATTTTCCAAGCATGGCCTTGGCCTAGACCTGAGGGTGTCAAAGTGGGAAAACTTTAAGAAGAGTGTTTCCCTGCTGCCATCTGATGAGCAATTCTCATTTTCCTTTAGAAAACTCATTCCTCAGACTGCCAAGAGGCTGCTGGCAAATGTAGTTTATATTAAACAGATGGTTGGTCTGCAATTAAATGCTTATCCATGGCTGGGCCCAGTGCATTCTGAATCCTGTGGGAGGACATGCCAGTAGTTGATGAGTGTGGCCCACTTCCAGGATGTGGGTCAGAGAAGAGAAAGTGTTATGTGTGCTTTCACATGACATCATTAGAGAGGTGAATAGAATCTGACCTATCAATTGTTAACAAACCCAATGGAAAGGACAGCTGAATTACTCAAACACTGGTGGGTTGAGAAATGGGGAAGTTGTCTTTTTTTTTTTTTTTCCACAGATTACCAGGAGATATAAATGCTCACTGTGTGAATTCAAGTTCATACACAGAACGCACACTTTGAAATGCAGTAATACCTTGTCTACATACACATACTAATATGAAAGAACTAATTTTTGAAAGTAAATTTAGAAGAGCAGGAGTGTGGGTTTCTTATCACTTATATGCAACAGACAGATAGTATGAACAACTAAATATTTTCTTTTTCAGATGAAAGTTTAGGAACATTTAGAAACAGCTCCTGATTTAGAGCAATCCACATGTAGCACAGACTTACATTTTGTTACTAAGTTAGCTAAGGCACTATGAAGAAAAGAGACCCTCTCAGTTTACATTTATAAGAGGACATGAGAAAAATCCAGGGCATATGACTTAGCTCCAGTCCCCTGATAAATTATGGTATAATGGCTGTTCCTTCCCTAGCATTTTAGAAATTAGGGTGCAAGTCTGCATGTAGAATATATAAATATTGAATGCAAAAGCAGCTACGTTTGCACTTAAGAGGCCTGAAATTGACATATGGCCAATTAAATATGTTCCCATATGTCTAAAATAAGAAATCAAAGGTGGGACCAGATATCAGATCTATCCAAAGTGATATGATTAGACTTCAGAGACCCAGCTATAAGTTGACTTTCAACTGGGCCAAATGAGCAAAAGCTCTGCTTCTCTCTAATGGCCAGCAGGACAACTGTGAGTGGGCCTTCATGGCCCTGCCTCCACGTGGCCCATCCCCTGGCTAGAGATCGCCTGCCTCCTGCCTGTCCATTGATGTGCAGACAGCAGCCTGTGTGACCTGGAGCAGCCCTTTGCCTGGAAAACATGCCTCATTGCCTGTCCTTCATAGCATCTCTTTCTCAATAAGTTGGGCTATATTAAGCTACCACTAAAAAGTTTGCATCTAAGGAAAAGCAGAAGTGATGTGGAACTAAATGTTACTATTAGTGATATTTGTTCTAACCCTTTTCTTCAGTCGAGTGAACAAAGGTCTTGGAGACAAAAACTCAGGGAAGTTTGGAATAGTATCTGTTTGGAAGGGAAAGGCAAGACAGACACTGATAGCCCCAGCTATTAGACAAGGTGCTTGACCATTGAAAAACCAAAGAGGGGAAAATCTCCAAGCTAACTACATCTTGTTACTCTCTTCTTCATCTTTTTCTACTGTTTACACCAAATCAAAACGTCAAATCAGGAGCTGCTGGCAAGATGGCCGAATAGGAACAACTCCGATCTGCAGCTCCCAGCGAGATCAATGCAGAAGGTGGGTGATTTCTGCATTTCCAACTGAGGTACCCAGTTCATCTTATTGGGACTATTGGACAATGGGTACAGCCCAAAGAGAGTGAGCTGAAGCAGGGCAGGACATCATCTCTCCCAGGAAGAGCAAGGGGTGAAGGGATTTCTCTCTCCTAGCCAAGGGAAGCCATGAGAGACATACTGGGAAGAATGGTGAATTCCAACCCAGATACTGTGATTTTCTCACAGTCTTTGCAACCAGCAGACCAGAAGATTCCCTCTGGTGACTGTGCTACCAGGCCCCTGGGTTTCAAGCACAAAACTGGGCAGTCGTTTGGGCAGACACCGAACTAGTGGCAGAATTTGTTTTTGTTTTTGTTTTCATACCTGTGTGGCACCTAGAATGCCAGTGAGACAGAACCCTTCACTCCCCTGGAAGTGGGGCTGAAGCCAGGGAGCCAAGTGGTCTGGCTCGCAGCTCAAGCCCTCATGGGGCACAGCAAGCTAAGATCCACTGGCTTGAAATTCTCACTCAGACTGGGGAGAGGGACATCCACCATTGCTGAGGCTTGAGTAGGCAGATTTTCCCTCACGGTGTAAACAAAGCCACTGGAAAGTTTGAACTGGAGCCCAGCGCTGCTCAGCCAGGCCTCTGTAGCCAGACTGTCTGTCTACATTCCTCCACTCGGGGCAGGGCATCTCTGAAAAAAAGGCAACAGCCCCAGTCATGGACTTATAGATAAAACCCCCATCATCCTTGGACAGAGCACCTGGGGAAAGGAGTAGCTGTAGGCACAGATTTAGCAGACTTAAGAGTCCCTGCCTGACAGCTTTGAAGAGAGCTCCTAGCACAGTGCTTAAGCTCTGATAAGTGACAGACTGCCTCCTCAAGTGGGCCCCTGACCCCCGGGAATTCTGACTGGGAGACAGCCCCCAGTAGGGGTCAACAGACACCTCATACAGGAGAGCTCTGGCTGGCATCTGGCAGGTGCCCCTCTGGGACAAAGCTTCCAGAGAAAGAAACCAGCAGCAATCTTGGCTGTGTGCAGCCTCTGCTGGTGATACGCAAGCAAACAGTGTCTGGAGTGGACCTCCAGCAAACTCTAGCAGACCTGCAGTAGAGGGGCCTGACTGTTAGAAGGAAAATTAACAAACAGAACAAAATAGTATCTACACCAACAAAATGGTCATCCACCCAGAGACTCCATCCAAAGGTCAGCAACATCAAAGATGAAATATAGATTAAATTCACAAAGATGGGGAGAAACCAGTGCAAAAAGTCAGAAAATTCCAAAAAATAGAAAATGTCTTCTCCTCCAAAGGATTGCAACTCCTTGCCAGCAAGAGAACAAAATTGGATGGAGAATGAATTTGTTGAATTGACAGAAGTAGACTTCAGAAGGTGGGTAATAACAAACTCTTCCAAGCTAAAGGAGTATGTTCTAATCCAATGCAAGGAAGCTAAGAGCATTGAAAAAAAGTTAGACAAATTGCTAACTATAATAACCACTTTAGAAAAGAACATAAATGACCTGATGGAGCTGAAAAACAGCACGAGAACTTAGTGAAGCATACACAAGTATCAATAGCCAAATCAATCAAGCGGAAGAAAGGATATCAGAGACTGAAGATCAACTCAATGAAATAAAGCGAGAAGAGAAGATTAGAACAAAAAGAGTGAAAAGAAATGAATAAACCTCCAAGAAATATGGGACTACATGAACAGACCAAATCTACATTTGACTGCTGCACCTGAAAAAAAGTGAGGGGGAGAATGGAACCAAGTTGAAAAACACTCTTTAGGATATTATCCAGGAGAATTTCCCCAACCTAGCAAGGCAGGCCACATTCAAATTCAGGAAATAGAGAAAACACCACAAAGATACCCCTTGAGAAGAGCAACTCCAAGACACATAATTGTCAGATTCACCAAGGTTGAAATAAAAAAAAAAAATGTTAGGAGCATATCAGACTCACAGCAGATCTCTCGGCAGAAATCCTACAAGCCAGAAGAGAGTGGCGGCCAATATTCAACATTTTTAAAGAAAAGAATTTTCAATCCAGAATATCATATCCATCAAAACTAAGCTTCTATCTAGTAAATATAGCTGTATGCAGTAAAAAACTTGTATTACATAATCAGTAGGATATTTTAATATTTAGATGATCAAAAATTTCTTATTTCAGAGCTTTTCTCTTCATTATCATGATATTCTTCTCCAGGCCTGTGTTTCTGAGGCCACTGTTCTATTCCACTGGTCTATGTATCTGTTTGGTACCAGTACCATGCTGTTTTGTTCCTGTAGCCTTATAGTATAGTTTGAAGTCAGGTAGCATAATGCTTCCAGCTTTGTTCTTTTTGCTTAGGATTTTCTTTGCTATTCAGGCTCTTTATTGGTTCCATATGAAATTTGAAATAGTTTTTTCTAATTTTGCCTGTGTTTCTAAAGTGGCTTAGATATTTATCGTAGGCCATTGTAAAGATTCTTGACCAACTGTAGACTACAACTGATGATGATCTTACGTAAGCAGAGACAATGCTAAATAAATAAAGCTCTAACCAGCACTTAACTCACCAAATGGTGTTTTATTTTATTTTTACTCACCATCTACTTATTACTTATACGTTCTTTCTGTTCATCTCTCCTCCCAATGGCCTTTCAAAGTAGTTTAAATATCTTGGAATATTTTTAAAAGACCCATCTAGAGAATTGCTTTCAAGGCAAGCTAGATATTAAAAAAAAATTTTAAATCCATCACACCCATTCCATAGACATTTATATGTACAATATCTTAACTACAGAACCAATTATTATCATGGAAGTCTTCAAAGAACCAGGAAAATAAAGAAAATGAATTTCTAAACAGTAAGACTGTCAAAACCAAATGCGCAGAAAATAAATTCATGGGAAAGCAGATGGCAGCAAATAGTGAGTCCAGGCAATGTAGCAGCCTGTAGTTATACACACATTTTAGAATGAACTGTGATCTTTCTGAGAGATATTTTGGCAAATAATTCATAATTGAGTAATGTAACTGCTTAGTCCCTCTCTTCCCTCATATCTAGATACTTTCCAGTCATTTTCTTCCCCAATCTATCCTTTTCTAAGTGAATCTCTGCATTGGAGTATGTGTGTGGGAGAGACAAAGTAATGAGGAAAGAAAAGCCTTAGATTTGGCATTAGGAAACCCAAAAGAGAAAAATATTATTTGTGATATGAAAGTGAGGTAGCATTGTCCACAGTATTACAGTTAATTTGGAATTTTTTTCTTAATATTATTTAATATTGTTTCTCTTGGCTACATATAATACTAATTTTTTGGTAAACTCCATCATTCATACGGAAGGTTTTAAAAATATATTATTAGTTAAAGCCATTGATAAGTCCTTATGCTGAAAATAGTTCATGAGCCAAATATTAGAAACAAAATGAAATGATGTAATTGGTCATTGTACGAATACTAATCATAAAGCAAGAAAAAGATCACTAGATTGCTAATAGCTGATGTCTACAAAAGACACACAGCTCTAGCACAAAAGCAGGAGGGAGCAGAGTTGTGAGTTTGGGAGGAAGAGGTGAGTGCCATAAGGAAGAAAAGTGGAGAGAGAAGAAAAAGGGTGGTCCTTGGAAAACTAAAGTGGTAAAGATTGGAAAAGAGTCAGCTGACCACAGTTCCTTTGACAATGATGGGATGAGAAGTGCAGGACACTGGGAAAGTTGTACTCTGAGAGGCCAGCCAGCGCCCGGGAGCAGCTTCCCGCTGTGCCAGAAATACAGTTTGAATTAGGAATGGGATTGAGAAAAGCAATACCTAGAAGTGGGATTTAGGGGGATGCAGGGGAGGTAAAATTTCTCCTCCACACCCTTAAGACCTCCAACTGGGCCTAAGAATTAAACTGACATTAGATAGATTAACAAGAGAAAAGCATACAAATTTTATTTAGGAATTTTTACATGGCCTTGGGAGTCTTTTCAAGAGAAATGAAGACCCAAAGACAGCAGTTAGAGTTAAACGCTTATAAACTGAGTTAGACGAAGAGTAGTCAATTGCTAAAATATGAAATAAAGGGATTTGGGAAGAGAAGTTAATTGTGGAAAAGTCACTAAAAACATAAAGGTTAGTTTGGTTTGTTTCTACAAACTTCTCTTGGCCTTGACTCCTTATCTCTGGTGATAAGAATGTCTTTCTTCCTCCTGGCACAGGGAGGAACTTTTCACATGGGGCTTTTAGTTTCTGCTTTCAGGAAAAATAAGGTTATAGTGACCTTGAATCTGCTGTTTTCAAGAACCTTTAACTCAAAATAAACAATATTTTGAGTTATCAAATATCAACAATCAATATGCCAAAGTGGCATATTTCTAGTTGGCATATTTTCATCTCATGATAGATGTATAATTCAATTAAAGGTCTTACTTCTGTATTAAATTATAATACAGTACAATAACTAAAACAAGTTAATTACACATACTACTACAGTCATTGTTTAAAAAAATACAATTGATAGAATGTAGTCTTATAAAAATAGCAGAGGCCTTAATGTTTTCTGGGAGTTAGAAAATTCTCCTGCTACTTTGACAGCCATGACTTTGATATGTGGACCCATGAAATGTAAGGACTTTTTCTGGAAAATACTCTTACATGACAGTGTACATGCCACAGATATAGTCCCTGAGTCTTAAGTTCTAGTACATGCTTATGACTATACAAATGTATTAGTAGATGACTAATATCATATAACAATGACTATACTAATATATTTAACTTGTTATGAGTTATTTTATTGTATTAAAATACAGAAGTAATGCCTTTCATTGAATTATCAGGCATTCCTGAAGGACTAAATTGGAAGCTGATCTCCTGGGCCAACAAACCCTGAGATCCTAGATTATTTGAGGACCTCTCACCCGGATGGGCTGATGTTTTACAAATGTTATCTGCTAGACATTCAGTTGCTGTGGCTTTTACTCTAAATTTCAGAATTTGGCAAACTCTCTACCCTCAAAAATATATGTTTTAATTTTTTCTTATTTCTCCCTCCTCCTCCTCCTTCTTCAATCATCTATCATCTGTTAACTTAAACCAGGCGAGAGTTATTGTTCTTCACAAAAATGTTCGTTACTTAAGTAGGATTACTATATGTACAGATCCTGGTTCCAGTTTACATTATCTCCAGCTTGTTAATGTCCTGATCTAATCCACCCTACCTCATCCTTGAAATCTGTTATTGATGAATCTTTGTTTCCCAATCACCACCATACAACCAAGACCATGAGTTGATATAGAGCTATTGATCATATAAATCTTTAAGGGTATAGCAGGTATTTCTGCAGAATTGGAATCCTCTTACAGAAAAAAACACATTAAGTACACTCCTAGCTGTCGCAAGCAAAAACTCAGTGGTGAAAAAAAATGTATGTTGACTTTGTGTGGGACAAAGTACACAAATTAGATGCTATCATTTGCAACGTCAATTGGCTTCACAAAAGGTCGTGGAGGTGGCTGGGCATAGTGGCTCATGCCCCTAATCCCACACTTTGGGAAGGTAAGGCAGGCACATTGTTTGAGGCCAAGAGGTCAAGATCAACCTGAGCAACATGGTAAAACCCTGTCTCTACTAAAATTACAAAAATTAGCCAGGCATGCACACACCTGTAATCCCAGCTACTCAGGAGGATGAGGCAGGAGAATTGCTTGACCCCAGAAGATGGATGTTAAAGTGAGCCAAGATCATGCCACTGCACTTCAGCCTGCGTGACACAGCAAGAAGA